>NC_080421.1:109071515-109391642 GCF_029873635.1 Malania oleifera | reverse complement strand
CAAGGCTAAGCTATAAATAACCCTCTCATTCCAAGCACAAAGGCAGGAGAGAGGAGAGCCTTGGTGGTGAGGTAAGGAGAAGATTTCAAATATTGAAGTCTTCTATCATGAGTTTGTGAACGTATAGTTTTTTTTAGTAAAGATCAAAGGTCGACTGATCCCGTTTCCTATCGGTTGATTGAGCCACCCCATTTGAAGAAGAGGCACCCGAGTAGTGCATCAAATCAGAGCTTAAGACCAACTTCCGGGAAAGATGTTGTAGAGCGGCCATGTTAGACTCTCAATAGAGGAAAAGAAGACGGAGCAAAGGGAAAACGAAAGGAAGATCAAGCGGATCGATGGATCCCTTTCTACCGGTTGCCGGGTCACTCCATTGAAGAAGGTACTCCCTATAGTGCCTCGAGTTGGAGTCAAGAAACATTAAAAAATTTTTAAGGCTTTGACACTATTACATTTCAAAATTTTTTGATGAGAAAAGAAATCTAATAAAGTTTCCAAATGTTTGGCAAAGGTAGATCTGTGTCTTACATTCAAATTTCAAAAAATACATTTCCTAAAGTCATGTCTTTAAAATTATGACTTTCATGAATTGGTGTCTAAATTCTGTGGTATTAGAGACATTGAAAAACCCCGAAAAATCAATGGTCTCGACAAGACCTTTAAAATGGTTTTTCCCCAAACTGGTCAACGTTTGACGGCTTCACCATTCCGAACTGGTTTCACCCCGGTTTTCTCCATTTCGCTTGTATATTATGTGGATCAAAAATTCACAAAAAATCATGAATTTTCAAAAATTCCAAAATATTTTCCCATTTGATTCAACTGATTTCATTTGTGTTATTTTGAAAGTTCGGGAAAAATCACACAAAAATCATTTTCACAATTACGGAAAACTCACAAAAATATCTTTTTAGGCACAAGAAAAAAATCATTCCAATCCCGAACAAATTTCAAAAACCTCCATGAAATAGTATTTTTGAACTTAAAAAAAACCTCTAGATTTCAAAATCCCAGGAGCGTATTTTGCTATCCAATTTTATTTTCCTTCCCAATGATTTGCGGACCTAGAGCATTGGCCTTTAGGTATTGGGATTGCCCCGGTTCTGAGGGACACAAATACCTATATAGTATTTTCATTTTTTTTTACTTTCGAAAAGAGTAGTAATCTTAAAGGTTATACATTTATTTCGGGAAAACTCGTTATTAATCTGAGTACGTTCGTAAAGAACGGGCCTGTTTTGTGTATGAGGTGCTAATACCTTCCCCTGCGTAACCATTACTCCGAGCCCGACTTGGTGTGTAGGAAAGATTCCCCCCCTAACGGGGTGGGTAGCAATCAGTGTTCTAACCACACTCAAAGGTTAGTGCGACCCACCACACAATCGTTTTCCACGAAATTCACATTTTCAAATTTTACACATTCATTTTTCCCAGTTAGCAAGCCGAAACCATTTTTAAACCAGAGAGTGGTTCTCTGGGCCAGGTCGGGACCTTCGCAACAGCGTGCAACTCCACTGGGGGACACTGAGAGTGAAGGCTAGTTGTTAATTAAGAAATACCCGATCTCAAATCTTAATAGCCTTTTGATACTCCCTTTCATTTTTGTACAATTTGGTTGCATATACATGAATAATGTGAATGCCTTGGTTGCTTTGATTCGTGAATAAATATGTGTTTGGTTCTGTTTGTTTTGCCTAGCATGGAGTAGCAGTACCTTGGATAAGCATGGTGTTTGTTTCCCGTACTATTGATTAAGCATGTATGGTCTGAAAATGAGTGGATGTAGGGTAGGCGTGTAGGTTGGAAATGAGTTACACTCACACACTCTCACGCTCTACACCCGGGCTTTCCCCATCTAGGATTGAAAGAGTTTAAATCCTCACTGCTTACTCTCCCCCCAACCTCCCCCCTCCCCTCTGTAATAGTGCCAGTTCCATGTGGCCTTGGCCTATGGGGACCCGCGAACCACTCCGATCAGTGCGAGCTCTATGCGGACCTTGTGAGGGAGGATAGAATTTCATCTTGGAACCTTTTGTCATAAGGATAGAGCTTAACCACCACTGGTATCCTAATCCCTTAGCCTAGGGTTAGAGCCTCAGAGACCCTATGTACAACCTTCCTTGGGGGTCGCGGAAGAAGCCACCTCCTTCTCAACTGTGTAATCAATGTCCGTTGTTAATATGAAATGCTTTGTTTTGTGTTACATCCTGCCTCCATGTAAGAAATCCATATCACTTGGCCAATGCCTTCAAATCGCCTGATTCACTTTAAAAGTCAAATTTTTTTTCTATCTCTTAAGTACCCTACCGAGGGGAAATGGATCATCCTTGAGATCATGAGGTTTTCCCGGAACCTTGGCAAACTGATTATAGGTGCATTCCATGCAACATGCATCACATGAGTCTTTACAAAGGGGCCGGTAATCACTCTCTGATTCCTGTCAGGCCAAGTAAATCAAGAATCCCAACATGAGCCCACACTACCCAAACCCCTTAAAACCACTAGCAGAAAGCAAAAGCTTATGGCAGAACAGTTGGAAGCCGTGTTCTGGGGATCGAGCAGGAGGCAGGAAGAGCTAAGCAATCAATGAAAAGATATTGACCTACTACTGAACAAAGGGAAGACAGTCCAAGATCAGGATCCTGAAAGAGAAAATGGACACTATCACATAGCCCGGTTTTTTCGCCGAGTCAGAGGCAATCTTCTGGTCCGACCCCATTCAGCTCAGAGAAAACGCCGATGGCACACCACATTTTATCTCGTGCGCAGGAGTGACAGGAAAAGGGTGGATGCCCTCATCAGAATTGCTGTGTAGGCGACAAGCAAGAAAGACGCGACGGAAATTTACCGTTGGACGAGCTTGGCGCTTTCTTGAACGGTTAAGAGGCCATAGAGGAACTCAGACTGCCAGTTACCGCCAGACCCTAAGGATACTGCCTAAGGGCCTAATTAATCTTCCTCCAAAGTTTTAAGATTGCCAGGACTCAGAAGTTGACAGGACCACATGCCTCAGGCCCACATCCGGAAATGGATTGTCAGTCGATGGCCGCCTATACTGATATGAGCATGTGATGATGCATGGCTTCCAAAGCAGTCTTACAGGGACAACGGTCGATGGTATGTTCCAGCAGAATAAGGCCCAGATCCGTTTAGTGGGGTTGACGTAGCCGATTGCCTTCAAAGCGCAAGATCGTCATATCTTGGAAGGCTCCGGACAGGATGTCTCTTTCTGAAATGGGAGAGAAAACGACACAGAAAAAACTTTCAGGGCGTATGCACCACGTAGAGAGCAGCGGCACATCAAGGGACCCTTCGGTCAGCGACGGTTGAGGCAATATCGATGATCGTAGGGACGTTAAAAATCCCTATTACCGTTAAAAACTAGTAGGGTCCACCCTAATAACTTCTGGACATTGTGGCGGCAGGGGCAGAGGGAAGTCGAAGTCAAAGTGGACGGATAAAGACTGGTGGTGGAACTATCGATAACGGCCAAGTAAGAAGTGGGTCATCAAAGGTAAAAGGAAGAAGAGACAGAAAGAAAGAAAGAGACTCAAATGATACAGGGGCTATCAGGAGCCTAAAGTAGAGAAGCCGAAGTCAACAACCTAGGGGAAATTTCCTATATGGAACCAGTAGAACCAAACACGACATAATGGGCCTGAGGCCCCATTTTGCGACCCCCTGCCGACTAAGGACAAGCACCAACAACAATCAAATTGAGAAAGGGATGCACTGAGGAATGCTAGAGGATTGACCAATCCCAATGCCCTATGCCGACTTGTTTCCTCCTCCCTCCTCACTGTGTGAGAAGGAATGGGGTGGACGACCATACAGCCATTCCCGTCACCGATCCGCTACCACGATGGTTTGATCCCAATGCCCACTGTGTGTATACCACGCAAACTGTCCGAGCCACTCCATTGACCAATGCTGGGCTTTCAAATATAAAGTTCAGTCATTGAAGGATATAGGGGGGCTGGCCTTTGATGAAAAGCCGACGGGCATTCAGGGAAACCCTTACCCAATCATGAGGAAGATCAGATTGGTATGGTCAGCGGTAGAACTCAGAAAGGCAAGAAGCCAACCTAGATTGTTTGGCTTTGGATGCTGAAATCCCCTCGAATACTTCTACAGAGTGGATCCGTCATCTCCAACCAGGATACAGTTTCAGAACTGGAGTTCTTTTGATTTACTAGATATCATCTTGTAATGATCTTTTTTTTTAGGATTTGTTTGGTTCTGTTTTTCTTTTGTATTCACCTGGCCACAAGAAAATTAGTGAAGCTCGTTAATGAAAATGAATCATGCATTCCTTGTCATTATGTGCATTTGGAAATCAACTGTCAAATTTGTTTGTTAATTTCATGTAGGAATAAAGAAAATAACAACACCAGAATCCCTCGCCAAGTAATTTACATTAACTTTGAAAATCAATCCATGAAACCGAAGTGAAGATCGAGAACTAAACTTGTCCCCTGAAATGGAAAGAATGTTAAAATATGATGAAAAACCAACCTTGACTAGTAGCGATCCCGCTGTTATGATTAAACTAGGAACTGAGGAAGAACCCAAGCAGATGAAAATCGGGGGCACTACTAAAGGAAGAGGAAAAGAACCAGTTACACTTGATCGAGGAGAAACGGATGACCACCATAGCCCATAGACAATTGTACCAAAAAAGGATGATAAGAGCGTTTAACCGAAAAGTGCAGCCCTGACAGTTTCAGGAGGGGGACCTAGTACTGAAAAAGATTTTACCGATTCGTACAAACCCTCGTGGCAAGTGGACACCAAACTATGAAGGGCCTTACATGGTAAAGAAGGCATTCTCAGGAGGTGCCCTACTGTTAGCAAATATGGACGGAATCGACCTATTGCACCCGTTAACTCTGATGTTGTAAAGAAATATTATGCCTGATGGTTGTATACATCTCCAAAAGAAATTAATGAAAGGATCATTTCATGTGTTCCCTCTTTGCTCATTGTTTCTATTAAATGACGGATGGCCATTTTGGGACCACCAGTTCCCTTAAAGAACCCAATGTTTTTAATCACTTGATGAACCTTTTTGAGCTTTAAAATCGAAACCATCTTCTTCGAAAAAGTCATTTCCCAAAATTTAAACTGGGTTGGGATTTTCAAAGGTCGGACAAATCATGTGAGATAATAATGCAAGTGCCAAAATGATGGCAGGCCATTTTTTTCTACTACTCAAAAGTTAGAGAAAGAAAACACCCCTTGATACCCTCTATTGTGCCTAAAAATGTTTAATCTTTCATTTAAACCCGCCAAAGGATCACACCCCACACTGGGGCAATTTTGGAAATACCAATCTCGAATAAAGCCTAAATAAATAAATAGAGGCATGATTTCCCGTAAAAAAAAAAAAAGGAAATGATGCAAAGAACAAGGGGGAAAATCAAAGCACAAGAAGGGTAGGAGATATGCGTCGTTTTGTGATCTTTGGCCAATTCACCATTTGGTAAAATTCATAAGTTCGAGCCTCATGTACCCTTTCTTCTTAACCAATACCCATAACCTACATAACAACCCGAATGAAAAGACCTGAACAGATTAGCATATGTTGTAGCCTCAAATGATTTGTCAGACTCAATTTTCAGTCTGAACTACGTAATGACCTGATCCTGAAAAGGTACATAGGCAGCTTGTTCAAAAGGACGAGTTCGGTCAAACTCTTGCAAAAAATGTCTTACCCCAAATTGGGGTAGGATTGGTTGCCATGGGATGGGCTTTTGAGCCTTGGTTTTCTTATTCTTCTGAAAACCTAAATCCCCGAGCGAACGTTTCGTCCCGAGTCTTAAAGACCATCTAGAGATCGAAACGTGAAGCAAAGCACCAAAATAAGCCTTGAGCAAACAACAGACCTAAGGGCTCTATTCAACCTTACAGTACCAAAAGGGTCAGTCTCCTTCTAGTGGAAACTGGAGCAGTTATTGCAAGAACAAGAGATTTAGTTTTCACAAATTAATGTCGATACCTTTTAGAATAGGGGATGCTGTTGTAAAACTTATATTTTTCCTGAATAAATTTTGAATGTAACAGAACAACTATTTCGCACAGATTGACGTCTTGATTCAGCACATTAATGACATAAATGCATGATTATTCTCATTGTTAGGAATTCCCCATTTACTGAGGTCAAAAATCAGGAACCCAATACACCAGGAGGGTGTTCAGGCACCAATGGGGAGCCTGAAGCATGTCAAACATCGGTAATGAAAGAATGTTGGGTCAGACTCGGCGTACTCCTTCGAGTTTTCGAAATCTCTGGAAGCGTTAGTGATTAACTGCAAGGTTAGATTTGAACAATCCCTAAATTTGGAAGATCATGGAAAGTACTAACAGCCAGACACTAGGGTAGATTTTGAGTATCTTTTGGAATTTGAAGTGCCGACAGCCAGACACTAGGGCAGAAATTGAGCATCTTTGGATTTTAAGTAAAGTGCTGACAGCCAAACACTATAATAAATATTGAGTATCTTCTGGAAAGTACCGATAGTTAGACATTGGGGCAGATTTGAGTGCCTGTAGAAATTTGAAAATGGTCAGAGCCGTGACGAGAAAAGCACTGGGACAGATTTCGAGACCCTTTTGGAATCCGAAATTCGGTAAAGACTAATAGCATATGGATGAAACCGGGGCAGTTGATTGAGTTCCATTTAAGGCGAAGTCAGGTACCATCGTGCCATACTAGAACTTAAAAGTGTGGCCAAGATCCAGGATCGAGAAGAAAGGCCATGCATCCTCATGCATTTAGTGAAAGGCATTCCCACTATAGGTAGCAGCATACAGACATATCATGTAACGGGCATCATGTATATATAACAACATGCCCCTGCATTCAAGCATCGCAATTTAGTAACACGCATACATGTAGCAGTAGAGCACCATTCATTCATACTTGCCTGGTTGAATAAATTTTTGATTAATCTTGTTACATCCATAGCCAACCAGCGTAGGGGTTTGGTCATTGTACCCCTATGACCCAAATTTTTACATCCATAACAATCCATTCAGAGGATATTATAACCCAGTTCAATGTACCAGCAATACTATTGTCCTCTGTAATTTTAAAAAAAAAAAAAGGAAAAAGAAAAACACCCAAATTTTATTAATTTCCCTCACTTATGGCGGAGGAATACTGTGGTTACAATCACGGTCCTGGGAGATTACAACCAAAACTCTCCCAAAACCCAAAAAAAAAAAAAAAAAAAATTTTTGACCTTTTCCAAGACACGTACAAACGGATTTTCATTTCAGGTTGAAGAACGAGAAGTCAGACCTTTTCCGTGCGCCATGGTTTTGAGTCGTTTTTGCTCCCGCTGGATGTCCTCCCGGCTTTTCTCTAACTCAGCTATTCTAGGCCTAAGGTCTTCGGAGTAAACTACTACCATTTTTCTCAAATCATCGACCTCCCGTTTTAACATATTATTTTCTTACCTTAACTCCCTCGTTTTCTGCCGTTCCTCTTGGTATTTCGTCCGTAAGATGTAGGTTTCATTCCCGAGGAGGGTCATAGTTTCGTTCTGTCTCTGCAGACGATGGGCTAGGTGAGATGTCGAGGACATCGCCTGGGCACTGTGATAGAGTGCCTGGTTGGCTATGCTGGGATCAGACATCGAGGCCCGTACTGTCTCATTCCTCAGCATTTATTTTTGGAACTGAGGAGAGAGTTGGAAGGAGCCGAGAGCACTAGAACAGATTGGCACCTCTGGTGCCACATTCAAATCAGGAACCTGCTTGGAAAAGGAAGCCCCAGCCATGAGAAACGGTTAAGAGTGTTGAGAGATTTGAAAATAGTTAAGGTGCGGTTTCTCGTAATAGAGGATGGCCAAAGAAAGGTTACAGTCACGCGTGGAGTTTGCCTGTGGTGTTTAAGTGTGAGAGGAAGTCCGTTTAAATAGAATAAAAAGGATTGTCATGCTGAGTGTGTGTCTGACAGAAGGACAAGAGAGGCGACGTGCATCGAGAAGCCCCCAAAGTTTTTGAGCGAGGTAAGCTGTGGGAGTTGTGCAGTCCCCTCAGTGGAGGATTATGTTTACAAGGCGGCAGAAAAAAAAAATCCCGAGGCGGATTTTAAGAGACATGGAGTAGTCATAATATCTAAACCCGAGGAAAAAGAAAAAGAAAAAAGAGAAAAAGGGTGGGCGCATTTATTCTTGGGGCCTGTTTTTAAAAAAGAACCCGAAGTCAGTTTGTTTTGCACAAAGCCCAACTATTTAAATAAACTCGGGTTTTATTTTTGAAATGGGAAAGTGCGCCGGCCTGTTTTAAATGACCTGGGCTCTATTTATTTCTGAATTGGGCTGACCCAGTTTTAAAACTCAATCCAAGCCCAACCGTTTTAATAGACACGAGCTTTAAAAAGTGGGCCGGCCTCTTTTAAAAATGACTTGGGCCCTATTTCTTTCTGAATTGGTTCGGCCCGGTTTTGAAACTCAATCTAAGCCCAACCGTTTTAATAGACATGGGCTTTAAAAAGTGGGCCGGCCTATTTTAAAAATGAATTGGGACCTGTTTCTTTCTGAAATGGGTTGACCCAGTTTTAAAACTCAATCCAAGCCCAACCATTTTAATAGACACGGGCTTTTGTTTTTCAAAAAGTGGGCCGGCCTCTTTTAAAAATGACTTGGGCCCTATTTCTTTCTGAATTGGTTCGGCCCGATTTTGAAACTCAATCCAAGCCCAACCATTTAAATAGACACGGGGTTTATTTTTTAAAAAAAGTGGGCCAGCCTATTTTAAATGACCCGGGCTCTGTTTCTTTCTGAATTGGGCCGGCCCAGTTTTAAAACTTCATCCAAGCCTAACCGTTTAATTAGACACGGGCCTTATTTTTTAAAGGAAAAGTGGGCCGGCCTGTTTTAAAAATGACTTGGGCCCTGTTTCTTTCTGAATTGGGCCGGCCCGCTTTAAAAATCAAAGCCCATTTTTCGAAAGCAAACTCGGACCCAATTCACTCAAGCCTGTCCCAAAGACCACACGTGACCTGAACACGTGATAGAGCCCATGTGGCTCACTCGTGATCCCCCGAATTCACTCAACTCACTCGATTCGAAGGCGAGTTGACTCATCCTCGACCTCACCACCCCAACTGAAACCCTAATGAAACCCTAAACCTAACTTCCAAACCAGAAATACCTCAAGTCCTAAATTTCCACACAAATAACAACCAGTGATCAAGCATACACAACATTGAAAATATATATTTATATATATATATATAAAGAGAAGAAAAAAAGAGCTTATCTCCTTTGGCAGTTCAAAAGAACTCCCCTTGCATCTGTGCGGATCTTCCCTACCGGGGCACTCCAGGTGATCATCATTTGTTTGGGCTTCACCAGATCTCTCCAGATCTGACCGCGAAAACAGAATAGGAGGCCAATCGAAGCTGGATCACCTCTAAAGATGTTTGGGATCTTAAGTTTGCCAAGATCTAAGGTCTTTGAAGAACGGTATATAGAGAGAGAGCTTGGAGATAGGCAAGAGTAAGAAAGAAATCACAGAGGGGCTAGGGTTTTAAGTTTGCAGCAAATAAGAGCAGAACACAGAGATTGAAAGAGGAGAACAAAGAGGGTGAAAGAAGAGAGAAGAGAGAAGAGAGAAAGAGAGGGCGTTCGAGAGAATGAAACGCAGGGAAATGAACAGAACAAAAAATTTAGGTTTAAATATCTAAAGCCTTGGAGTCACAGGATTCAACCACGTGGCAATCCGCCATCCGTTCGATCAAAGAGTCTGCGTGGCCACCCTGATCACCGCACAATCTGTGTTTTTCCAAATATGGTCAGGATTGTGCCATGCCTTGATCCGGGTCACATTTGACCAGCCACTCGGTCACCAACACGTGGCTCATTCTCCCCCACACACAAAAAGTCTGCGTGGCCACCCTGATCACCACACAATTTGTGTTTTCCAAGGACGGTTAGGATTGTGCCACTTCTTGATCCGGGTCACATTTGACCAGCCACTCAGTCACTCACACGTGGCACCTCTCCTCAACCACACGATCTGTGTTTTCCAAGGATGGCTTGGATTAAGCCACATCATCGATCTACACCCGCATACACCAGCCACTCAGTCACTGACACGTGGCACCGGTCCTCAACGGCACGATTTGTGTTTTCCAAGGATGGCTTGGATTAAGCCACGTCATCGATCCTCATCCACATACACCAACCACTCAGTTACTGACACGTGGCACCGGTCCTCAACCGCACGATTTGTGTTTTCCAAGGATGGCTTGGATTGAGCCACATCATCGATCCACACCCGCATACACCAGCCACTCAGTCATTGACACATGGCACCTATCCTCAACCGCACGATTTTTGTTTTCCAAGGATGGCTTGGATTGAGCCACGTCATCGATCCACATCCACATACACCAGCCACTCAGTCACTGACACGTGACACTCCTCAACCGCACGATCTGTGTTTTCTAAGGACCGCTTTGATTGAGCCACGTCATCGATCTACACCCACATACACCAACCACCCAATCACTGACACGTGGCACCTCTCCTTAACCGTATGATCTATGTTTTCCCAGGACGGACCAGATCATGACAAGTCTCCGATCTGGGTCACCCTCCATCTTCCCTTTTTCTGATCGGCACATAATCTTACTCAGAAGACGACACGTGATCAGTTGTATGGCCTGGCTAAAATAGGTGTCTTTTATCTTTATAGGCCTATTGCTATAGATAACATAGGAGAGTTCCTACTGTTACCCCAAAGCAACAAGACCTATAAAGAGGGGCAGCTGTAGACACCCCAATTTTAACCAAGCCTTTCCGAGGAGACCTTATGTCAAAACCTTCCCACACGCTTGTGGACCCCACACATCCTTGTAGGTCCCACACTGCTTGTGGACCCCACACATCTTTGTAGGTCCCACATGGCTTGTGGGCCCCACATATCTCCATTGGGCCCCACATCTCCTGGTATGTTAGCTCGGATTCCTACATCCGATGCACGTTACTCCCTGGTACGCTACCTCGGATTCCTACATTCGATGCACGTTACTCCCTGGTATGCTAGCTCGGATTCCTACATCTGATGCACGTTACCCCCTTTGCTACGCTTGCTCAGGTTCCTACATCCGGTGCACGTTACCCGCTCTGGTACGCTAGCTCGGATTCCTACATCCGATGTACGTTACCTCCTTTGGCATGCTTGTACCTGCTGGCTCGGGTTCCTATAACCCTCAAATGGCTTGTGGGCCCCCCACATATCTTCATTGGGCCCTACATGTTTTGTGGGCCCCACCTCTCTCGGTACGCTAGCTCGGATTCCTACATCTGGTGCACGTTACCCCCTCTGGTACGCTAGCTCGGATTCCTACATCCGATGCACGTTACCCTTTTTGGTACGATAGCTCGGATTCCTACATCCGATGCACGTTACCCCCTCTGGTACACTAGCTTGGATCCCTCTGTCCGATGCACGTTACCTCTTTTGGCATACTTGCACCTGCTGGCTCGGGTTCCTATAACCCTCAAATGGCTTGTGCGCCCCCCCACATATCTTCATTGGGCCCCACAAGTTTTGTGGGCCCCACCTCTCTTGGTACGCTAGCTCGGATCCACATATCCGGTGCCTTGCTAGCTTGGGTTCTTGTAACCGTCAAACAGCTTGTGGATCCCACATGGCGCGTGGGCCCCACACATCTCCGATGGGCTCCGCATAACTTCTAGAACCCTCATATTATTATTATTATTATTATTATTATTATTATTATTATTATTATTATTATTATTATTATTATTTATTTTAATTTGTCAAATGCAAGCATACTTTGTCCCCCCATCATCATTCACCACATGTCATGTTTTCTCCCTTTATCATTCTTGCCATGCTATATTCCCTTCATCATTTTTCATCCCATACTTTGTCCCCCCATCATCACTCACCACATGTCATGTTTCCTCCCTTTATCATTCTTCCCATACTATATTCCCTTCATCATTCTTCATCACATACTTTGTCCCCCCATCATCACTCACCTCATGTCATGTTTCCTCCCTTTATCATTCTTCCCATACTATATTCCCTTCATCATTCTTCATCCCATACTTTGTCCCCCCATCATCACTCACCACATGTCATGTTTCCTCCCTTTGTCATTCTTCCCATACTATATTCCCCTCCTCATTCTTCATCCCATACTTTATTCCCCCCATCATCACTCACCACATGTCATGTTATCTCCTTTTACCATTCTTCCCATGCTAATTTCCCTTCATCATTCTTCCCCCCATACTTGATTCCCCCAATCATCACTCCGTTATGTCTTCTTTCCTATGCTTGCCCCAAGCTAAGCCTATAAATAACCCTCTCATTCCAAGCACAAAGGCAGGAGAGCTCTTGGTGGTGGTAAGGAGAAGATTTCAAATATTGAAGTCTTCTATCATGAGTTTGTGAAGCTAGTTTTTTTTTAGTAAAGATCAAGAGGTCGACTGATCCCGTTTCCTATCGGTGATGAGCCACCCCATTTGAAGAAGGCACCCCGTAGTGCCTCAAATCAGAGCTTAAGAACAACTCTCGGGAAGATGTTGTAGAGCGGCCCTAGTAGACTCATCAATAGGAAAAGAAGACCGGAGCAAAGGAAAACGAAAGAAGATCAAGCGATCGATTGATCCCTTTTCCTACCGGTGCCGGGTCACTCCATTTGAAGAAGGTACTCCCTAGTGCCTCGAGTTGGAGCTCAAGAACAACCCTCGGGAAGGCGTTGTAGACTAACCCCTGTGGATTCACAGACAGGAGAAGAAGACCGGAGGAGAAAAAGACGATAGATAACACCAATAAACTTTCTCTTCCTATGTTACATCTCCGCCCCCCTTTCCCGAACCAACCTCTACTAGTTTATTTGATTCTATTTCATTTCTCATTTTATTTTAAATGGCTTCTTTTTAACTCATAAAAAATAAAAAAAGAAATTTCATAAAAGACACAAAAATTCAAAAAAAAATTGTCAAAGAAAATTCAAAAATTTTTAAGGCTTTGAAACTTATTTACATTTTAAAATTTTTGAAGAAAATCCAAGAAAGTTTCCAACATGTTTGGTAAAGGTTAGATCTATTTTCTTACATTCAAAATTTTCAAAAATACATTCTAAAGTCATGTCTTTAAAACTATGACTTTCATGATTGTTGTCTAAAATTCTGTTGTATTTGGAAGAACATTGGAAAACCCCGAAAAATCAATAGGCTCGACCAAGACCTTAAACTGGTTTTCCCCCAAACTGGTCAACGTTTGACCGGCTCATCATTCCCGAACTGGTTCACCCCGGTTTTCTCCATTTCACTTGTATATTATTGTTGTATCCATAAAATTCACAAAAATCATGAAATTTTCAAAAATTCCAAAAATATTTTCACATTTTGATTTCAACTGATTTCATTTGTGTTATTTTGAAAGTTCAGGAAAAATCTCAAAAATCATTTTCAAACTTAGGAAAAATCACAAAAATATCTTTTTAGGCACAAGAAAAAATCATTCCAATCCCGAACAAATTTCAAAAACCGAAATAGTATTTTTGATACTTTAAAAAAAAACCTATAGATTTCAAAATCCCCAGGAGCATATTTTGTATCCTATTTTCGATTTTCCTTCCCGATGATTGCGACCAAGAGCATTGGCTCTTTGGGGTATTGGATTGCCCCGGTTCTGAGGGAATACCTATATAATATTTTTATTTTTTTTGACTTTTGAAAGGGAGTAATCTTTAAAGGCTTATTACATTTATTTCGGCAAAACTCTATTAATCTGATACCGTTTGTAAGAACGGGCGTGTAGTGGGTGCTAATACCTTCCCCTTGCGTAACCATACTCCCGAGCCCGACTTTAGTGACGCAGACCGATTCCCCCCCTAATGGGGTAGCAATCAAGTGTTCTAACCATACTTCAAAAGGTTAGTGACGACTCCACCACACATCGTTTTCCACGAAAATTCACATTTTCAAAATACACATTCATTTTTCTCAGTTCGCAAGTCGAACCCATTTTTAACCAGAGATTGGTTCCCTAGGCCGGGTCCGGGACGTTGCGACAGCTAGTTCAAGAAAACATGTCGGTAAGAGATTACTATACAAAATTTTAGTCTTTATGGGACGAATTAGCTGATTATAATCAGATTCCTACTTGTTCTTGTGGTGTACTAAGAACATGTACTTGTGATGCCAATTGGGAATTCTTGAAATATCAGGATAAACAACATGTCATTCAGTTCTTAATGGGATTGAATGAAGGTTTTTCTCACATTAGAGGGCAGATTCTAATGATGGAACCCTTACCTGAAATAAATAAAGTTTTTTCTTTAATGGTCCAAGAAGAAGAACAAAGAGAAGTCTGCAAACTTGGGGTGTTTGACACAGTTGCTCTAATGAGTAAAATGCCAAAATCGAATTTTTCAGGCCACAAATTTTCTTTTGGAAATCAGCAACCAAGGAGAGCAAAATTATTTTGCACTCATTGTGGTTTGAATAATCACACTGTGGACAAATGTTATAAAATACATGGCTATCCTCCAGGTTTTAAATTCAATAATTCTTGACATAAAGGAAAATCTTCATCAACTAATCAAGTTACAAGCCATCCTCATGATACAACCTTTGAATCTTCTAATAACTTGCCTTTCTCTTAAGAGGACTGTCAGAAATTATTAGCTCTAATCCACTCACAACCTGATAAACCCATCAGCCATCAAACAATCAATGTTATTTCTACTAATCCTCCACAGAATACCCAAGGTATGATACTTTCTAGTTTTTCTTCGAATTGCTCAGTAACTTCATCAACATCTTAGCATCATTGGATTGTAGACACTGGGGCTACAGACCATATTGTTCATCCCATTGATATTTTTACTTCTATAACAAAGCTTTTGGACACTACTGTTATGCTTCCAAATGGAAACATTGTCCCACTTACTCACCTTGGCACTGTTAAACTGTCTGAAAGCTTAACTCTCAAAGATGTATTTTGTGTACCATATTTTTCATATAACTTGCTTTCGCTTAGTAAACTTACCTCATCTCAGAAATGTGTTTTTATTTTTTTACCCGATGTTTGTTTCATTTAGGAATTTACCCCATGGAGGATGATTGGGATTGCTAGAAAATCTGCTGGGCTATACATCTTGCAACACTCGGCTGTTAATATTGCTGAATCCTCACCAACATCCAATATTGTAAATTTTGTCATAAAATCTAAAGTCTGGCATGACAAATTAGGACATCCTTCCATGTCCTGATTGAATTTTCTTTCAAAACATGTATTAGATATTAGTTTTTCAGACAAAACTATTGATCGTTGCATGTACAGTTTGTCCTATAGCTAAACAAAAAAGACTTCCTTTTGAGATTCATTCATATAATAAAAGTTTTTCTTTCAATCTTATTCATGTTGATATATGGGGACCATTTTCTGTTCCAACTCATAATGGTTCTACATATTTTCTTACTTTAGTGGATGATCATTCTAGATTCACTTGGACATACTTAATGAAAAGGAAATCTGAAGTTCAAAATATTTTTATTGCCTTTTATAATATGGTTGAAACACACTTTGAGACAAAAATAAAATGTGTCAAATCTGACAATGGTTTAGAGTTTAACATGATAAGTTTTTTCATTCAAAAGGAGTTTTGCATCAAGTATCATGTGTAGAAACACCTCAACAAAATTCTATAGTATAGAGAAAGCATCAACAACTTTTAAATGTAGCAAGATCTTTAAAATTTTAATCAAACATGCCTTTGATTTTATGCGGAGAATGTATACTCACTACAACATATCTTATTAATAAACTTCCATCCTTAATTTTGAATAACAAATCTTCACATGAAGTTTTGTATAATTCTATTCCAGCATATAAATATTTAAAAGTTTTTGGATGTTTATGTTATGCATCAACTCTTACCCATTCTAGATCAAAATTTTCTTCAAGAGCAAGACAATGTATCTTTATAGGGTATCCATCTAGTATAAAAGGCTATAAACTATATGACTTGGAACAGATTTTTTTTTTTTGTTTCTCGAGATGTCATATTTCATGAATCTATATTTCCTTTATCTTATGATTTCAATAGGACTTACAGACATGACATATCAATTAAGTCACAAACAATTTCAGAAAATCTAATTCCAGTTCTCCCTAAGCTAGTTTCAGATTTCTCTGACCATATTTCATTTCCTGAATCATTGTCATCAGCAATTCCTCATGTTCCATCTGTTCCTCCTATTTCTTCCAATACAAATATACCCTTACATGATGCAAATCAATTTCCATCTTTGAGAAAATCCACTCGACAGTACAGAATGCTTGGTTATCTGCAATCATATCATTGCAACTTAGCTACTTCTTGTAACACCCCAACCCCGAAGGGTCTGGGATATTAACTTTTTACCATTGATTTACAGCGAAAGTAAATAAACTCAATTATTATTAAACCAGAGCGCTAATTATCCATATTACAATACTTTATTTCAAAAGAAGAAAAATTACACAAACATAAATATCTGAAATCATACTAATATTTCTAATCAATCTTTATTTTTCTAATTCCCACCCACATGCTTGCTAAGCCTGATTTCCGACATGCCCTTCAGAGTTATCCGAAATAATAATATGATTGGAGTGAGACGACGCTCAGTAAGCAAATAAGATTATTATTAGTGTGTGACCAAAATGAGCTTTAAAAATTTCGTAAAATAATATTTAATACTATAACTTCAAAATTGTTTTTAGAATAAATATAAATTTAAAAATTTCTGCATAAAACTTTTGTCATCAATTACAACAGTAAAATTTTATAATCATATACTATAATTGTTAAATTAAACTTTTAACTTTAAAACTGTAAAAATATTTAATGATAAACATACATATACTTTTCCTTATACGTTTTTCTTAGATAGTCATTTAAAGACCAGAATGATCCTTTTCACGTAAACTTACACTTTTCCTTCAAATCATCAGTAACTTTGTACACGTAATTAAATATGTATAAACATATATTATAAAAACCACCCTTAGGCATGTTTTCCGTAAGTCATGTTTACCCTCATGACTGGGTTGTGCGGTCTGAAAACTGGACTTAGTTGGCTGGCCGACCAAACTAAATCAACGTACGTAAACATTAAGTGAGATTTTCTTTATTAAGTCCTGGTCCGAAACTAGGTGTGCACTTAGGAGAAATCTACTAATATAAATAACCACTCTATAAACAGCGTGGGTGCACTCTGATTCGTTTAAACTTTAAGCTGCGGTACCGAGCATCTGTAACTTTGAACTTTCGTCGCCATAAGGGATTTTAAAATCATCTTATAATTTATGCAATTTAAAATAATATAGTGAAAATCTCATCTTTACTCATATTTTCATAAAAAATGTAACGTAAAAATAAACTCATGCCACACAATTTTTATGTTAAAAATATGTATAATTTTATTTTTGAATAGAAAGAAATGCTGAAAAATTTACCCGAGGGGATTAGAACATTTCTTAACCCAAAAATAGATGCAAGTATATTAAAGATAGAACTGGTATAATTAAATATGCGTAAAAATAAACTCATGAAAATTTTGTGGAACTAATTAACATAATTGAAATTTACTTAAATAAACTTGGGTATGAATTTTAAATAAAAAAAACTAACATAATCAAAATTTACTTACAAATAAACTTGGATATAAAAATTTAAATAAAAATCTTAACATAATCAAATTTACTTATCCCTTTTTTTATCTTGTGCTACAAACACAGTAACTATCTTTAAGAAATGAGATCGAAAAGAGTGGGTGAGTGAGAATTTACTCAAAAATTCTCTCCACCACAAATTCTTTCACTTACTAATCCTTCTCTTCCTTGGAAAAATTGTTGTGAAAAATGAAACTTGAGAACTTCCTATTTATAGGAAAATTTTGGGGAAGAAATGGAATTTATAAAAGTGTGGGGAGATGGGTGAAATTATAATTTTTTTAAAATTAAAGAATGGGCAAGAGATGGACAAGGTATGAGTTGTGTATGGGATGGGGATGGAGGTTATGTGAGAGTGCTTGCCACCACTCCCATTAAATAAATTTTTAATTAATTACTTACCTAATTAATTAATTAATTAATTAATTAGGTAAGTAATTAATTAAAAATTTATTTAATGGGTTATTTTATTATTTTTCTTAATCATTATTATCATTATTATTATCATTGTTATTACTTTTAAACTATTTTTAGTATTTATTTATTTTATTATTTATTATTTATCTTTAAACAAGAATTAAATTTGAATTTTGAAAGCTCATATGGGCCCCACACAACTTCGAGACCCAAATGGATCTTACGTAACTCCAATAATTCTCATACGATTTTATGAGCCCTACACAACTTCGAGACTAGTGTAAACCTCCGCATAGCTTCGGGACTTATGTGGGCCCCACACAGTCTTGTGAGCCCCGCATAGGATACTTATATTATTATTATTTTATCATATATTTCTACAAATTATGTCAGTCAAAATATTATTTTATGTACTTATTTACGTATATAAACAGTGTCTACCCTGTTTATCCTATGAAATTCCATTTTGACCAGACCAACCTCCAACGAGCGATTGAGCTGTAATGGTCTTTGAGCACTCGCTAAGATAAGGTCTTTCTTAAGCATCAAACATGGAATCAAGGATCCTACAGAAAAATATTTCTGTATTGATATTAACTTAATGACCATTTTTATTATTTTATTATTATTATGCTTTAATCATATATATATTTTTAGGTCATCACACTGCTGCTTTTTAATCATCGCCCAGGGATCCTGCTATTATTTCAGGTACTACATATAGTATTTATGAAGTTCATTCTTATTCCAAATTATATGATTCACAGGGAGCATTTTCTATCGCTATTTATTCTCATTTTGAACCTTCATTTTATCATCAAGTTGTTCAGCATACTCATTGGAAAGATGATATGTCTGCAGAATTATCTATATTAGAAATGAATAATACTTAGATTCTCACATCACTACCACCTCATAAAACTCCTTTAGGGTGCAAGTGGGTTTATAAAACAAAATATAATTCTGATGGTTCAATAGAGAGACATAAGGCACGACTGGTTGCTAAAGGTTATACTCAATTGGAAGGTTTGGATTTTTTTTTAGACTTTTTCACCTGTTGCAAAAATGGTTACTGTAAGGTGTATCTTATCACTTGCTGCGATACACAATTGGCATTTATTTCATCTTGATATCAATAATGCCTTTTTGTATGGAAACTTAGATGAGGAATTTTTTATGAAGCCACCTCCAGGTTATCTTCGCAAGGGGGACAAAAGAGTGTGTAAGTCGCAAAAGTATTTGTATGGATTGAAGCAAGCCTCAAGGCAGTTGAATTCTAAATTTACTTCTGTGTTGTTTACATTGGGTTTTTCACAATCTAAGGTTGATTATTCTTTTTCATTAAGAAAGATGGAAATTCTTTCATTGTCTTGCTGCTGTATGTCGAGGATATACTCTTAGCTAGCAGTGACCTAGCTCTTCTTCAATAGGTTAAAAGCTCACTAAGTGCTAAGTTTAAGTTGAAGGATTTGGGGCCTGCAAAATTTTTTCTCGAAATGGAGATAGCCCGATCGAACAAAAACATATCTTTGTCTTAAAGAAAATATTGCTTAGAGTTATTTTCATATGCAAGATTGCTAGCTGCAAAATCTGTTTCATTTCCTATGGATCCTCATACCAAATTATCTAAAGATATTGGTGATTTGGTAGATGATGTTACAGCTTATTGAAGACTTATTGGAAGGTTGTGTTATATTTGACTCACACCAGACCAGATATTATGTTTGTTGTGCATCATCTTAGTCAATTTATGGATACCCCTCGCATTCCTCATTTGCATGCTGCTAAGCGAATCTTGCGGTATTTAAAATCTGCTCTTGGTCAAGGTTTATTTTTTCCATCTTCATCAGAGGTTCATATAAAATATTTTTCAGACTCAGATTGGGCTAGATATTTGGACACTCGCAGATCCATTAGTGGATATTGTGTTCTCGTTGGGGATTCTCTTGTTTCATGGATGTCTAAAAAGCAACAAACCATCTCACGTTCTTCAGCTGAAGCTAATAGATCAATGGCATTCACAATTTGTGAAATTATTTGGATTAAAAATTTACTTGTTGACTTGCATCATTCCCATCATCAACCAGCTTTCTTATTTTGTGATAATCAAGCAACACTTCACATAGCAGCTAATCCAGTTTCTCATGAGAGAACTAAACATATTGAAATCGATTGCCATTTGATTCGAGAGAAATTGCAAGAGGGTCTCATTACTACTTTTCATGTTTCTTCTACTCATCAAATTGCATATTTAATGACTAAACCTTTAGGTTATCAACCTTTTGCATTACTTTTATCCAAGATGAATGTGCACAATATTTACACATCATCTTAAGGGGGACTACTACAACATAGGGTAGCAATTATATTAGTTTTGTTAGTTGGTTTCATTCGGTTTTTCTTGTTTCTTCTATTTTCTTTCTTTTCAATCTTCTTCCTCTAGTTATATATACAGAGGCTTCAGTTTGTAAATTCAGTATGAGAGTAATAACAAAAAGCATCTTTCTCCTTTGTTCAAATTCAATTTGCTGCACACTCTGTTTCAACATCCCCCCTTAAACTTGACTCTCCTAACTTTTTCATTTCGAGCATTATCTTCAGTCTTGCAAAAATATCATGCCTAAGTGGCTTCGTGAAAATGTCAGCTATCTGATCATACATTCTACAAGATATCAACTCCACTTCTTTTTTCTTGACATGCTCCCTTATAAAATCATGTCGAGCATCAATATGTTTGCTTCTTTCATGGTAAACATGACTTTTTGCAAGTGCAATCACTGATCAGTTGTCTTTGTAGACTTTTATGGGGTTATCTTGAAAAAATCGCAGATAGTTCAGTACTTTCCTAATCCATATACCATGACAAACAACTGAACTGGTAGCAACACACTTAACTTCACATGTTAACAACGTTACGATGGGTTGCTTCTTCGATGACCATGTAAACGTTGTATCTCCCATGAAGAATGGGAATTCAGTTGTACTTTTTCTTTCATCAATATCTCTTCCCCAATCGCTATCTGAATTGTCGATAAGTTTACAATCACCTCTTGATGAATAGAACATACCATCAGTGGCGGTACCCTTAACATAGCGGAGTATCCTTTTTGCCGCATTCAGGTGGGACTGGTCAGGAGACTCCATGTACCTGCTGACAAGTCCAACTCCATACAGTATGTCTAGTCTAGTGCACGTCAATTACCTCAAACTTCCAACAGACTCTTGAAATATGTGGGGTCAACATCTCATTTCTCATTCTTTCTCAATTCTAATCCCATTTCAACTAGAGTTGTCACAAGATTGCATTTGTCCATCCCAAACTTCTTCAGTACTTCTTTTGAATAGTGGCTCTAGGAGATGAAGATTCCTTTCTTGCTTTGCACGACTTCTATGCCAAAAAAATGAGTCATCTCATCAATATCTGTCATTTCGAACTCTTTGACCATGCTTCCTTTTGAAAGCGGTAAGCATCTCTGGATTACTGCCAGTGAAAATTAGATCATCAACATACAGGCAAGCAATCAACATGCTTTCGTCTGTCTCCATCTTCATGTATAGCACATGCTCGTAAGGATACTCCTCAAATCGATTCTTCTAGAAATAATCATCAATCCTCATGTTCCACGCACAAGGTGCCTGGTTTAAACCATAGAGTGCTTTCTTTATTTTGTACACTCTATATTCTTTTCCCTTCTTCACATATCCAGGTGGTTGATTAATATAGATCTCTTCTTCAAGAAAACCATTCAAAATTGCTTATTTCACGTCCAGCTGGTAAATCTTCCATCCATTTTGTACTGATAATGAAATTAGTAATTTGATGGTTTCATGCCTCGCAACCAAGGAAAATATTTCTCTATAATCAATTCCTTATTTCTACTTGTAGCCTTTGGCGATAAGTCTTGTTTTGTATCTCTGAACTTCTCCTTGAGCGTTCTTCTTAGTCTTGTAGACCCATTTCACAGCAATAATTTTTCGGCCCTTTGGGAGATTTGTTAACTCCCAAGTCTTGTTCTTCTCGATGGATTGAATCTCATCATCCATCGCTTTTCTCAGTTTGTCTTCTTCGTTAACCTCCTCAAAGCTAACTGGGTCGCTAGTTAACAATAGACAATATAGTGTAACATACTCTTCTATTGGTTTTGTAGTTTCATGCAGATTAGTTAGATTACGAGCTCCTCTAAGTCTTATGTCTGAGATTTCATGCTCAATTGGTGATGGAGATTCATTCCTCTGTGGTGAACCATGTGGAGGTGTCTGCAGCTTAGGAACTTGTGACTCGATAGCCACTTCTCTTGTCTCTATGGGTTCTTCTCCTTCAAGCGTCAATACCACATCTTTGGAAGATTCAGCTTGGTCCCACTTCCAGGATTCATTTTCTTCAAAAATGACATCCTTGGTGTGAATAACTTTCTTGTTGATGGGATTATATAGTCGATATCCCATGGTGCTGTTGTCGTATCCAACAAAGATATATTTCTCTCCTTTATCTTCCAACTTTGTCCTTCTTGCCTCTAAGATCTTGGCGTAGGCTATGGAGCCAAACACTCTAAGATGACTCACACTGGGCTTGTGATTACTCCACGCTTCATGTGGTGTCTTTATATTAAGACTCTTCGTATGACACTAGTTAAGCAGATAGACTACACATGAAACTGCTTCTTCCCAAAAAATTTTAGGCACATTCTTATCCTTTAACATGCTCATAGCCATGTTAAGGATTGTGGAGTTCTTCCTTTCAGCTATACAATTCAACTGGGGGGTGTAGGTTGGTGTGAACTGTTTTTGAATCCTTTGTTGCCTAAGAAATTCAAGGAAAGCTTCATCTTTGTACTCTCCTCCTTGGTCTGATCAAGAGTGACTTGATGCGATAGCCACTCTGTTTCTCCACAGGAGCTTTGACCTCTTTGAACCTGTCGAAGACCTCTGACTTCCTTTTTAGGAAGTAAACTCAAGTCTTCCTGCTATAATCGCCAATGAAGGTGAGGAAGTATCGGTTTTGTCCATTTGAAAACAGTCTCAATGGACCACACATGTTCGTGTGTACTAGTTAAAGTAACATGGTAGATCTCTAGTCATCTTGCTTTCCAAAGCTATTTTTGTGTTGCATGCTCGGAACACAACTTTCATATATCACATTTGGGTGGTGGTTGTTAGGTAGGCGTTTCACCATCTTCTTGCTTCCTAATTGTTTCAAACTTTCAAACTTTAGATATTCGTACCTGAGATGCCATAGCCACTCTTTGTCTTTAATGATAGTGCTCAAACACCTTGGCGTATCATGTTGAATGTCAAGCAGAAACATTTTATTCTTTGCCATTTGTACTCGACTGACGAGCTTACCTCAACCGTTTGTTATCACAATCTGCTTATCACTAAGGCTAATTCGATAGCCTTTCTTGACAAGCTGTCTAAGACTCAAGATGTTAGTCTTCATATCTAGCACGTAATAGACATTGGAGACGTAAGCATGATCTTTGAAATTCTGTTTGATCAAAACATCTCCTCTCCCTCGGACTGGGACTTTAGAATTATTGCCAAAAGAGATCTCCCCCTGAACTTTCTCATTAAGTTCAAAGAATAGGTTCTTTCTGCCAGTCATATGGTTCCTGGCTCCAGAATCAAGGTACCAAACACTTTGGCCCTAGGGAGTTGAATTGTGTGCCATCAGCATCAATGACTCTCCATCTGCATGTTCAGTTTCGGCAAGGTTAGCCTCCTCGCTAACCTTTTCTTGTTGTTGCCCCCAACACTCATTGCTATAGTGTCCGTACTTATGATAGTTGTAGTACTGAACATTTCTTTTGTCTACGTTCGGGCGGTTATTGTATCCTCCTTTTCTTCCTTGTCCTCTGCCTTGTGGAACATAATTTTGTTGATTGGGTCCTCCTCTAGTAAGAACTCTTCCACCTCTGCCACCTTCTATGGATTTAAAATTTCTAGAATTTCTTCCACAAGATCCTCAGTCTCATCCTCTTCCTCACTATGACGTCCCCCCTTTATCGTATCTATCTGTAGTAAGGGACACCTTCATTTGGAGGGCTTGCTCTAATGCTTTATCATCACTCCTTCTATAGACTTTCTGCTCATGGGCTTGGAGTGAGCCCACGAGTTCTTATACGGACATGATTTCCAAATCTTTTGTTTCTTCCATGGTCACAGCTATATGATCAAATTTTGAATCCAGATATCACAAAATTTTCTCACAAATTCTCCCATCATTGAGAGTCTCTCCATTTCTTCTCAATTGATTTGATATTACCATAACTCATGTATAGTATTCAGCAATAGATTTAGTAGATTTCATTTTTAAAGATTCAAAATCACCTCGCAATGTTTAAAGACGAATCTTCTTCACTTTGTCTGCACCTTTGTGTGTTCGATGGAGAGAGTCCCAAACTTCTTTGGATGTCTTGGAGGAGGCGATGATTTTGAACATGGCCTCATCAAGGCCTTGGTAGATTATGGACTTCACCTTCTTTCAATCGGCTCGCAAGGTCATTTTTTGAGCATTGGACATAGCTGCTTCAACTTCTTTTGATGGGCTTACTCTATACCCATCTTCAACGATGTCCATGACATCTTGATCATCTAGAAGGGCTCTCATTTGAATAGATCAGTTGTCATAATTCTCCCTGGTCAACTTTGGAATGACTGCTTGTTTAGTACCGTTAGCCGTTGGGTTTAATATATCAAAAATAGAGTGATGTGGTTAAATTTTGACAAATCTGATGCCACCAATATGTTCACAAGGTGGAAAAACTTTAGAAACCGATTTTGAGTTGCAAAGAACCGGTCTAAAAGTCACTGAACCAGCCAAAACTTCTTAACTAGTTTTTTTTTTTTTTTTTTTTAAAAGACGGTTCGACTTAATGGATAATAACGGCGTTAGTTGTTACCGTTGAGGCCACGTTGCGGATTCTGTGCGTGCCGCTTGTTAGTGGCTAGACGCTGTTCGGTCGGCCTGGTCGGGTCGTGCTCATGGGTCACAGGTTCGGGTTTCTTGTTGATGGACCGAGGCATAGATCGGGTTTCTGAAGCGGGTCGCAAATTGGGTTGTGGGTTGAATCTCACCAGCCAGGCGAGGAAGACACGTGTAGGCGCGTGAATTGCGTGACGTCGACGGTCAGTGTTCCTGTTGGCGCGTGAGGCACGTGTGACAGACGCTTTTTCGTCTGTTGGCGCGTGAAGGCGCGTGTAAGGGCTCTGGAACTCCATTTGAGACATGGTTTTCACCTTTGGAATCGTCTCGATGCAAATTTCACAATTGTATGCTCAATTTTGGATTATGGGTAACTTCAAATCTGGGAAGAAAATTGAATTTCTCCTCCGTTCGCCTCTATTTGTGAATTCCAGTGTACCTGGACGCTCTGATACCACTGATGGGTGGAGGGGCATTCAGTCACTGGTTGTAACTGAAATTCAGTGAGAATCAAGTGCACAATAAACACTATCAATTTATTTCAAAAACTGAATTACAGAGGATTCAAAATCACTCTCGCTTAGTGGCTATTCACCCTCTCTGTACCATATTATACATTACATACGCACACACCTACTTATAGCAAATTCTAAATCAAAATAATCAACAATGGTGGGCTGGTTGGTAAGGTTGGTGGTCGCTGATCTTTAATATCAACATAATTGAGCTGCCAATTGATGAAGTTGCTGCCGTCAAATTTTACTGTCACCATCCCACTGTTAAAGCTTACTTTTCAACAATTTGAAGGATGTTGTACTGCCTTCCATAGAAAGTCATATTGTAGCGCTTTAATCCTCGATGCTACAACTACATGGATTGACATGATGGGGATGTACCATGTGGGAGTATTGGAGAGCACGCTTTTAGTTAGTGTGAGTCTTCTGCTTGTAGAGAGATAGCTTTTTTTTTGGACTAATTTCATGTCAAACTCTGGTTATGAGGAAATTTAAATTTGTCCCTAATATGCACGAATTTAGTTTGATTAAAAATAAATAAGTAAATGTGATGAAGGACTCGGCCTTCCTTTATTGATGATACATACATAAAGTTTGGACATAGTATTATTACAGAGAAATGGAATCATCTGTGTGCAGACAGATTATTTATTTATATATGTTGTATTTGCATGCATGGCATAATTATTCATTCATAGAGAAGAAGAAGAAGAAGGCAAATTGGGCCCTCTCACTTGTAGTGTCTTTCTTCTTACTTTTTTTTATGTACGCTTCAGCGTCAAGCTACGAACAGATCCTTTCATATTCCTTCGTTTTCTTTCCCTCCACAACTTTTCAGCAAATCTACAAACCATATTTTTTTATTAGTTCAAAGACACACATGGAGAGATGTATGCAAGCATGTGCGTGTGTATGTATGTGTATTTTGTGTGTATAGGCTTTTTTTTTTTTCTAACACAAAGACTCCAGTTATTATCGCGCCACTTTGGACACTATGATACGACACTAAATTTGGAGAGTGAAAATCGCCGGCTCATTGACTTATGCGTGTGTGTGCACGCGCGAATTTTAGTGTATCTATTTAATTAGTTAATAAAATGAAAATATATAAGCTAGTTTCTTACTCTTGCATTGATTGTCTGTAAGTAGGATGATCATCACTCTTGTCAATTCCAATAGTGTCAGGATCTATTGCTGACATAGGCTTCTTCATTAGGTCTATTGCTGTTTTGCCTAGTTTGTGGAGGTTATCAAGTGAAGCCACATCCATGTCAATTAGCTCTTCATCCAATTCATATTCCTGCTTTAATTTCAATACCAATTATATTATATTAGTAGCACATATGCAACCACTGTCAATTATTATTATTATTATTATTATTATTATTATTATTATTATTATTATTATATTAAAATTCGAGAACTTTAGTTACCATCGCGCCACTTTTGATACTATGGTGTAATATCAAATCCGAAGAGTAAAAGCCGCACGCCTATTGATACACCCCTCGTAATTCATCGGAGTAAACTCTCAAGGGAAAATCGAACCCGTCACCTTAGGCTTACCAAAATCATAAGTCGCCCTTATCACTTTAATTACTATTACATGTTCTTTTGGTAATAACAGAGGGTTCGACTATAAATTGTTTGGCTATTTTCAAAACATTTATGATAATATGAAAAATGTTGTTTTTCACGGGATTGAGGGAGGCTTCATGAAAAGAATTATGATTTGTGCTCCCTCTTCTCTCTTGATATCACTTTGGCAATGGACCTACGGCATGACCAACCATGCAATATCTCTCTAGCTCGTGATGACACAGGCCCACGCGACAAGGCTCCAATCAGTGCAAGTGTATGGAACACACATACTTGCATTCATTACTGTTTTGACACATGGGCTTGAATCATCACGTGTTCCACACAGAGCATTTTCCATAGCATGACTCGTCCAATATATATTCTAAATATACTTAACCCACCTGGATGCGCAAATAGTTGTTGAAGCCACGAAAGATACGTGCCAAGTAGATATCCACCATGAAGCTCATGGAATCAAAGAGTATGTCAATGATGGGCGGTGTGAGACCTCTCCCTGCACCTGGCATTAACCAATTTAGAAAGCCACCATCGTAGGCAGGTTTCACTCTTTTGGCTTGTACTTCTTGCCGTGGTTGTCCTGTTCCTAAAGATAAAAGAAGACAGTTGCTGAAGTTCGCCACCTGCCCTCCATTTTTTGCTACTTCCCCAATTGCAATCAAGGCCTGTACAAATTATACGTTAGCTTAACTAGAACTATAAATTTTGGACATTTACGTCCCCAGTTATTATGGCAATGTTCATGCGTACGTGCATCCATGCATGCATGCAGGAGGTAAAGGGAATTTACGTACGGGATTGTTGGCGGCCGCCACCCCACCATCTGAGAATTCATAGGTCTTGTCATCAATATTGAAAGAATGAGCAGGAAAATAAATAGGGGCTGCGGTGGAGCTTAAAACTACATCCGCAAGGGGTAGCTTCTCTTGTCGTTCCATTACTACCTGCACCAGCAGTCACTACAAGATTAGCAATCATATATCAGTCTTGCTTCTATTTTTGAACTCTTGCAAAGTTGCCATCTAAAGGAGATACATTAAACACTGCATATTCAAAGTGTGTATTCAATTCTTGCAGCTATTTGTTGGAGGTTTTAAGGGAGAGAAACTGGTTTTGCTTTAACCAAGAGGAGTTAGACTCCCAAAAGCCTCTTTCTTTTTTTTTTTCTTTATTCTAAGAGATTAATTTTTTTGAGCTCGTTGTGGTCGAAGAATTTAAATCTTCTTTCTTTCCTTGTTTCTTTCTAATTTTGTTTGATTTTATTTGTCCTTTTATAGTGCTTAAATAATATTTTTACTTAAAAAAGCATCACATATCAGTATTGTATGAATAGATCGAGAATTATCTCTCTCCTTGGTTTGTGTCTTGCTTTCCCTTTTTTAACCTATGTTCAGGAGCAATCTTGAATTTGGTTTTGTATAGATTTGGATTAAATTTTGTCTAAATCTATCTAAATTCAAATATAAGATCCAAAATCCACGTTTCTAACGCAACATTAACAAATTAATAAATTCATTTGTCCTTCACACCATTCACACGCACCGGCACACACATATATTCAAATATACTTTAGATCATATAAAAGTTAAAGAATCGTGTATAAGAGATGTAAGATAAAATTAATGAAGAATTACCAACTCAGTGGAGAAGATGTGAGGCTGAAGCTTGTCCATGCTATAAGAGGGGATAAGGAGAGGCTTCACAGTCTGGGCTAGGGAAATATTTCCAGCTCTTTCATTCACGACTTTCTTAAGCTCTTCAGGATCATAAAAGGGTTTAGTCAACTTATCCCTTGCGTATGATACCACTCTTCTACCAAATTCTTTCAATCCATTCCAGAATGACGAGACTTCTGTCTTGCTACTGCTCTCATTCAAGAAGAAAAGGGGAAGATCGAACAAATTAAAACATACCTATACTAATTGCATGATATACATATGTTTAATAAAAATAATGCACATGCACATACATGCATACAAGATTACTTTATCTTTAGCAATATAATATATGCATATATTCCATTTTTTATCAAAACAATATGTGAGCAATTGAATTGATATGTTTCTTAAATGTCCATTTTTGGACCTTTTAATTCTTTGTTCGGCAATTTTAGAGTCCTCGCTGAAGATGCGTTGGCTATCTTTCAAATAGCAATCTATGATATCGAATGCAGTGTATCTGGGACGAGGAGGGTTGCTGTCGTCGGGAATTGTGAGCATGGACGCCACGATAGACCCTGTGCTTGTTCCTGCCACTACGTCAAAATAGTCTGCAATTCTTGCCTTTTGGCGACGACTCGCATCCTCAATAGATTGAGTAGAGCTTCTTGATTCGCTCTTTGTGTTTGATCCTACCTTCAACTCAAAGTATTCCTCTACCATCGACTCCCTAGGCATGCTATTGGCTACTGGCCCATTGTTCTTCTCAAGATACTGGCACACCAAAAATTAAGAAAACGAATTACTCATTTTCATTAATTTTAGAGTGAACAAATGACTTATTTATTAGTTGTTTAAGGTACTAAGGAATTAGTTTTATATTTTGTAGGGTCGAAGTCTATGTTAAAAACTTAATAAATTGTGGGGACTAGTGCTTGAATGAACTCATGGGAATCAAATGACACGATCGCTAATTAAGAAACATTTACTAATCAAGAGTTTTACTTCCATTCTAACCCAAATTCTATGAGAATTTATGAGGCGATACTTGGGAAGCATTACCTTCTGGTTCATGAAATTTGGGTTAGAATGGAATTGGAAACAAGAGTTTTCTTTCCATATTTGATGTTTACATAAGAAAAGAATCGCATTACAGTTAGAATGTTAATTCTCTCATTTAACCAAATGGTGATTTAACTTTTTAAAGGTTGGTACTACAACACCATTCATGGCTCTATTTTGAAAGATAATTATAAAGTTCACTAAATAATAAATATATAGAAAAGAAAAAAAAAAAAAAACACACGGCCTCTTAATAAAGACATTAACAACAATAACAATAACAACAACAACGGCAACAAGATTCATTGTAATAATTATATTTGTCCCATTGCTACAATTAGTAATATTTTTCGGCAAAAATATTATTTTTCCTTTTAAAATGGTAAGTTTACACTTTCACTCAATTTTGATAAGAAAAAGTAAGAAAATGACATTAATTTAATAAATTATGTTGAAAAAATTGGTTAGTTAATTATAGTATATTTTGAAAATTAAACATATGAGTGAATCGAATACCCAACAACTAAGCTGAGTCAATCAATTGACATAGCATGAAAATATAATTAAATTATCATTCTAAAAAATTTAAAATTATGAAAATTAAATAAAAGATACTAATAATTTAGGAAAAAAATGCTTACATAATAATGTTGTGACAAAGTATTTGCTATATAATTTTTAACAAGTAAAATATAGTTTAAAAAATTAACTCGAATCGGGTGGTTGGTCAAATTGTGGTTTGCTTTTTAGATCTGATTGAATGTCGTATTTAATAAAATAGAAACTCGAATAAAATTAGGAAACTTTATGCATTGTCTCAAACAATGGTCAAATAATTAATATAAAATTGATTTTTTATTCACTTAGTATTCATATTTTACACACAAAAGAACTAACATCTAATTTTATAATTTTAAATTGTAAAGAATGAATTCATAATTTTAGTTTATCTTTTTTTTTTCACACTATGTTTGATAAGTTACTTGAATTTAAAAATATTGAGTTATGTGTTTTTTATATGATGTGTTTTGCCGTTATTTTTATGAGAATTATATTTAATGAACATTTTATAGTACTACAATTACTAAGTATTTATTATGATTTAATAGTAATTTTATTTTTCACATATTTTTTTTAAAAAAAATTGAAATAATAATAGCTTTTTTGTTATATTTATGTCAACTGATTAATTAAAAGTGATTGGATAAGATAGACCAATTAATTTGATAATTAATTAGTTCTTTGAGTCGCTTATTTAACTTTCAAGATATTATGATCATCGTTTTAATTTAATTTACTAAACATGTGTTATTTTAAAGTATCATTTTATTATGACTGAAAATTATACTCCACTTATGTACTTAATTGTTGACTAATAGTCAACTAATGGAAGGTTCATTTTGTCAATAAAGCTAAACCTAAGGGGGTTTTTTAGTGGTTTTTTGAAAACACATAAATGAAGTATCATTTTTAGAAAACTCAACGAATGATGCTAGACTTTTTTAAAATAAAAATAAAATAAGGATGAATTGAAAATGGTTTTCTATTCTACTGAATGTAAATGATGAAAATTTGATTGCAATAGTCACTCTATATGACTTAAAGTGTAGTAATAGCATTCTAGTAATGATTATACTAACCATATAAATTTTTAGAGTTAAGAGGTGTTGGAATACTGCCTCAAGAATTGAACAGTTGGAACCGAAATCCAAAGCTACACAAGTTAAATTAGAAGAAGAGAAGATTAGTTAATTAGTTAGCCTGATTAGTTAGTTTCTTTATTCTTGATTCTTATATTTTAAAAATACAAACATATACTCTGTATTCAGATATGAAAAATAGAGAAGAATTTTCAGCTTATGTAAAATCTTCACATGGTATCAGAGCGCTTGCTTCAAGAAAAATCTGACGCTGATCAAGAGAAGCTGATAGATTCTACCTCGGCATTATTTTGGTATAAAATTGCAAAGCCTCAAGTGAATTGCTTTTATCTCTGGTCTTTACAAAGAAAATTTCTTTGTTCTGCAATTTTTTATATTTCTTGGAGAAATTCCATATATGACTTCTGCTGATAATTCTACCAGTTCTCAAACTTCTCATCGCATGATCAATCTTTCTGATGATTCATCCAGTCCATATTATTTACATCCAAGTGATAATCTTGGTGCATTACTGGTTTCTGAAATTTTTAATGGTGATAATTACATCGCATGGAGTCGATCAATCACCATTGCTCTAATAGTTAAAAATAAGGTAGCATTCATTGATGGCTTGATTCTTGCTCCTTCTATAAATCAGTGTTCTCTCCATACTGCATGACTGTGTGCAAACAATCTACTTCTTTCATGGTTAATGAATTCCATTTCCAAGGAAATAAGAAATAATCTTCTCTATGTTACATCTGCTGTTGATCTTTGGAATGAGCTGAAAACAAGATACTTACAAAGTGATGGTCCGAGAGTTTTTCATCTTGAAAAATCTCTTAGTTCTATTACTCAGGGTTCTTTATCAATTACTGAGTATTTTAATTCATTCAAATCATTATGGGATGAGTATGTTAACCACCGACCATTCCCTACATGTAGCTGTGGAAAAATGGCAACTTGTACCTGCAACCTGTTTGATTTTTTGCTAGTTAGACAGCAATCTGATTATGTGTTGAAATTTTTGATTGGTCTGAATGATTCGTATGCTCCAATTCGAAGCCAATTGCTTATGGTTTCATCATTACCAAGTATGGCCAAAGTATTTTCTTTACTACTTCAAGAGGAAAGTCAAAGACAACTAAATAATGTTGTCAGCAGTGAAACTCATGCTTTGATTGCTAAACAAAACATTCAGCATCTGGTTTTTTGAAATTCTCAAAGGATAAACAGAAGAGATTTTCTCCATACTGTACACACTATGGATACAATGGACATACAATAGAAAAATGTTTTCATCTTCATGGTTTTCCTCCTGGCTGGACTAGACCAAAAGGAAAAAGGAAATCACCCACTGCACATGCTGCCATGACAACTCTTAAGCTCTCTATTCACAGAGTAATGAGGATCCAAAGTTTTCTTTTACTTATGGGGAATTCAATAAATTGCTAGCACTTGCAAACTCTACTTCATCTCCAATATCTCATCAAACATCTTCTCCGGCTGTTAACATTGTTACTTCTCAATTTTCTGGTAACCCTTCGAATTTTTGTTATTCAGTTTCTTCATCTCTACAGAATGTACATTCATGGATTCTAGATACAGGTACAACAGATCACATGATATGTTCACCATCATTATATTCTTCTCCACCTACACCAATAAACACTTCCATAAATTTGCCAAATGGAAATTCTGTTCCAGCTTCACACATTGGCAGTATTTGCATTTCAAATATACTGTCTTTACATAATGTGTTATGTGTTCCCATTTTTTCATTCAATCTGTTGTATGTTTCTAAACTGACAAAACAATCTAACATTTGTGTTTCTTTCTTTAACTCATATTGCCTTCTACAGGACCAATTAACGAAGAAGATGATTGGGATTGCATTTGAAAAACATGGACTGTACCATTTATCTCAAGTTCCTTCAAAGGCTGCTACTCACAATCAAGCCAAGTTTCATTCTTCATCTTTGGCTTCAACCATTACCCAAAATCAATTAGATACCTGGCACTACAGACTTGGTCATGTTTCCAACTCAAGGTTACCTTATCTTAAACAGCTGGAGTCATCCATATCTTTTAATACCACACAAGTTTGTGATGTATGTCATTTAGCAAAACAAAGAAAACTCTCATTTCCTGTATCTCAGTCTAGTTCAAATAACAAGTTTGATTTGATCCATTGTGATATATGGGGACCATTCAATGTTTTTTCCTATTCTGGTTTCAAGTATTTTCTTACTATAGTTGATGATCATACTCGTTGTACTTGGGTATACATGCTCAAGACGAAATCTGAAGTTTCTTCTATCCTTTAAAATTTTTGCACAATGGTAGTAACCCAATTCAATGTTCCTGTTAAAATAGTGAGATCAGATAATGGTCCTGAATTTCTTTTAACTCAATTCTATAATGACCATGGCATTATACATCAAAGAAGTTGTGTGGAAACTCCACAACAAAATGGAGTTGTGGAAAGAAAACACCTACATTTATTAAACACTGCCAGGGCTTTACTATTTCAAGCAAATATGCCTTTAATTTTCTGGAGTGACTGTGTATTAACTACAGCTCACATCATAAACAGAATTCCAACTCCACTTCTTAACAACAAAACACCATTTGAAATGCTTTTTGATAAACCTCCTAATCTTTCTCATCTCAAAGTATTTGGTTGTCTTTGTTTTGCATCAACACTCACAACCCATAGACATAAATTTGATCCAAGATCTACCAAATGTTTATTCTTGGGTTATCCTTCTGACATAAAAGGTTACAAATTAATGGACCTTAATACCAATAAAGTTTTCATCTCAAGAAATGTAGTTTTTTCTGAAAATATTTTTCCTTTTAAGGTTTTTCCATCTAATCCTGAATTACATTCTTTCTTATTCCCTCCATCAGCTTCTACATCTAATTTTTTTTATTCTTGTAATCGAACTCCTCCATCCTCTCCACATTCAACCAAAAATCATCTAACATCTTTGAACAATGCTCCCATCCCAGATATTATTTCACCACAACTCATAAAATCTTCAAGAATTACACGACAGCCAAGCTATTTACAGGATTTTTACTGTGGTACAGCTTCCAAGGTTTCACTTGCAACCTCTTCATCTGATATTGCTAATTGTTTTTCTATATCCCATATCTGATTATCTTTCTGAAAAACAATTATCTCCTTCTCATAAAGCTTTTATAGTCTCCATTTCAACTTCTAAAGAACCCAAAACTTACAAATTGGCTGCTCAAATACCTGAATGGCAAGCTGCAATGCAAAATGAATTAAATGCCTTGGAATTAAATAAAACTTGGGAACTTGTAACTCTTCCTCAACATAAACAGACCATTGGTTGTAAGTGGGTATTTCGAATTGAGTATAAAGCAGATGGAACTATTGAAAGGTACAAAACTCGATTAGTAGCTAAAGGTTACACTCAACAAGAAGGGTTAGATTACTTCAACACTTTTTCTCCTGTAGCAAAAATAACTTCTATTCGGTTATTACTTGCTATAGCTACTATTAAAAATTGGCATCTTCACCAGTTGGATATTAACAATGCATTCTTACATGGTGACTTGAATGAAGAAGTTTACGTGGACCTGTCTCCTGGTTTGGTTGTCAAAGGAGAAAATAAAGTTTGTAACTTTTAAAGAGTTTATATGGTTTGAAGCAAGCACCTAGGCAGTGGTTTGCTAAATTATCCACAGCATTGCTTGCTTATGGCTTTACTCAAGGTACTTCTGATTGTTCTTTGTTTATCAAGAAGTCTACATCATCTTTCATAGCTTTATTAGTCCATGTAGATGATATTCTTTTGGCCAGTGATAGTTTAAATGAAATTCAGTTGCTTAAATATTTTCTCCATGACAAGTTTACAATTAAAGACTTGGGGGAACTCAAATACTTTCTCGGTTTGGAAATAGCAAAAAGTAGAACTGGTATATCTGTTTGTCAAAGGAAATTTATTCTGGATACACTTGAACAAGCTGGAGTTCTTGGTGCTAAACCAGTGGCTTTTCCCATGGATTCCAATTTAAAACTTACTGCTACAGATGCTGATTCCTATGAGGATCCTTCAGCTTATAGAAGATTAATTGGGAAATTGTTATATTTAACCTTAACTCAACCTGATCTTGCTTTTTCAGTTCAGGTTCTAAGTCAATTTTTAGATAAACCAGTTGTTAGTCATTTTAATGCAGCCATAAGAGTTCTCAAGTATTTAAAGGCAACTCCTGGTCAAGGGTTATTCTTCCCAACTTCTTCAACACTGCAGCTAAAGGCTTTCTCTGACAATGATTGGGCAGGATGTATTGACACTCGAAGGAGTGTCACTGGTTTTGCTGTTTTCTTGGGTGATTCCCTAATTTCGTGGAAGAGTAAAAAGCAGGCTACTATCAGCAGGTCTTCAGCTGAAGCAGAATACAGGGCTCTTGCTTCAACAGCTTGTGAACTTCAATGGATTTTGTATGCACTACATGATTTATATATTATTCATCAGCAGCCAGCCTTGGTTTATATTGATAGTGAATCAGCTTTGTCTATCGCTACTAATCCTGTTCAACATGAGAGAACCAAGCATATAGAGATTGATTGCCATCTCATTCGTGAAAAACTCCAACAAAATATCATAAAGCTGTTTCATGTTCCTTCAAGATTACAGCTTGCTGACATTTTTACAAAGCCTCTCAGCTCACTTCCTTTTCATCATAATCTTCGCAAGATGAACATTCACAACATACATGCTCATCTTGAAGGAGGGTGTTGGAATATTGCCTTAAGAATTAAATAGTTGGAACTGAAATCCAAAGCAACACAAGTTAAATTAGAAGAAGAAAAGATTAGTTAATTAGTTAGCCTGATTAGTTAGTTTCTTTATTCTTGATTCTTGTATTATATAAATACAAACATATACTCTATACTCAGATATGAAAAATAGAGAAGAATTTTCAGCTTATGTAAAATCTTCACAAAAGGGATCAAGTGGGTTTGCTAATTAGTGATAAGGGCGACTTGTAACTTTGGTAACCCCAAAATAACGGATTCAACTCCCCCTTGACAATTTGACCCGATGAATTGCTAGAGATGAATCAATAGATTAGCGGCTTTCACCCCCTACCCCGAGTTTGGTATCGCACCATAATGTCCAAAGTGACGCAATCGTGGCTAGAGTTCACAGGTTATGAAAAAAATAAAAGGGGATCATGCCCAAACCCAGCCACTCTACCACACTCGATTTTTAAATTTACTTTTTTTTTTTTTTACTCATTATCGTGACAACTAAAAAATCGTACTATCAGAAGTCTATAGCAAATTAAGGGAGCAAATAAGCATTAATTAATTTATCTAATTAATAAATATTAACAAAAAATGATAAATTAATTATAGATTAAGAGATTGACAAAAGAAGTAATTAACATGCAAGCAGACACATATACATACCTGGAGCTCTTCCTCAAGAAATGCAAGAATAATTGCGGGGATGATACCTCTTACGCCACCACCGTCTATGCTAAGTATGCACACCATCTTATTTGGATCATAATTAGCAGAAGGATTAACATTAACTTCACTGTGATCTCGACTAATCATGGACTGAGCAGTACTTTCCTTTCTTATTGATGAGGTTTGTAGGGGTGGCATCTTAATTAACAAGTGTGAAGAGATTAATTAACTAATTAACTATGTGAACTTGGATATGGAAGGATGATTGTCCCTTAATGCAGCATTGATGTCTATTTATAGTGACGTGGAAGGTGGGGGAATATTTGTTAATTACAAGTAAGGGATCAGGCCAGTGGGATTGGACAGGAAAAGGGCTTTAAAAAAAAAAAAAAAATCAAACAAACGAACAAAGCTTTTTCCTTACAAAGCAACGAATCATGTGCTTAAACGTTTTGCACGAGATGGATGGCCATGGATGACCATGCACGCATGGGGCGTACGGGTATGCATGGCGGCAAAACATTTTATCACGTACAGCTACCTATGATTAAATTGTTTGAATTTAATATATGCTAATATTTCCAATAACTGTACATATATATTATTATGGCTCAAAAATATATATACCATTAAAACACAATATTAATAAAATAATAAAAATGATCATTAAGTTAATATCAATATAAAAGTGTTTTTCTATAAAATTCTTGATTCCATGTTTAATTCCTAAGAAAGATTTTATCTTAATGAATGCTCAGCGACCATTGTGGTTAAGTCGGTCTTATCAAAATAAAATTTCATAAGATAAACAGAATACACACTATTTGTACACGTAAATAAATACATATATATAAAATAGTGTTTTAAAAAACATAATTTGTGATAGTGTTTTGAAAAACATAATTTGTGGAAATACATAGTAAGATAATAATAATATATGTATCATATATGGAGCCCAAAAGACTATGTGGAACCCACATGAGTTCCGAAGTCGTGTGAGATTTACATGAGTTCCGAAATTATGTAGGGCTCATAAAACTGTATAAGAACTATTGGAGTTACGTATGATTCACTTTGGTTTCGAAGTTGTGCGGGGCCCACAAGATCACGTGGGGCCCACATGAGTTTTCAAAATTCAAATTTAATTCTTTTTCAAAAATAAATAAATACTAAAAAATAGCTTAAAAGTAATAACGATGATAATAATGATTAAATAAATAATTAATTATTACTTAATTAATTAAAAATTAATTAAATAGGAGTGGTGACAAGCACTCCCACATGACCTCCATTCCCATCTCATACTTAGCCCATACCTAGCTCATCCCTTGTCCATTCTTTAATTTTAAAAAAATTATAATTTCACCCATCTCTCCACACTTTTACAAATTTCATTTCTTCTCCAAAATTTTCTAATAAATAGAAAACTCTCAACCTTCATTTTTCACAACAATTTTTTCAAGGAAGAGAAAGATTAGTGAGTGAAAGAATTAGTGGTGGAGAGAGAATTTTTGAGTAAGTTCTCACTCATCCACTCTTTCTGATCTCATTTCTTAGAGATAGTTATTGTGTTTGTAGCATAAGGTAAAAGAAGAGGTAAGTAAATTTAATTATGTTATAATTTTTATTTAAAATTTATACTCGAATTTATTTGCAAGTAAATTTCGATTATGTTAGTTAGCTTCATAAAATTTCCCTGAGTTTATTTTTACCCGTATTTAATTATACCAGTTTTATTTTTAATATACTTGTATTTATTTTTGGGTTAAGAAATATTCTAATCCACTCGAGTAAATTTTCAGTAGCTTTTTCTATTCAAAAAATATATATATATATATTTTTAATAAAAAAATTGTGTGGCATAAGTTTATTTTTACATTACATTTTTATGAAAATATGAGTAAAGATGAGATTTTCACGAGATTATTTTCAATTGCATAAATTATAATAAGATGGTTTTTAAAATCCCTTATGGCAAAGGAAGTTTAAAGTTATAGATATTCGGTACCGCAACTTAAAGTTTAAATGGATCAGAATGCACTCACATTGTTTACAGAGTAGTTATTTATGTTAGTGGATTTCTCTTGAGTACACACCTGGTTCCGGATCAGGATTTAATAAGGAAAATCTCACTTAATGTTTACGTACGTTGATTTAGTTTGGTCAACCAACCAGTTAAGTCCAATTTTCAGATCGCACAACCCAGTCATGGGGGTAAACATGACTTACGACAAATAGGTCTAAGGGTGGTTTTTACAATATATGTTTAAACATATTTAATTACGTGTACATAATTATTAATGATTTGAACAAAAAATATAAGTTTATATGAAAATGGTCATTCTTGTGCCTAAATGACGATTTAAATGAAACGTATAAGAAAACGTATACAGAAAAAAATGAAGATTGATTATAGATATTAGTATGATGTCAGATATTTTGACTTATGTAATTTTTCTTCTTTGAGATAAATGATTGTAATATGGATAATTAGCGCTCCGATTTAATAATAATTGAGTTTATTTACTTCCACTGTAAATCAATGGTAAAAAGTAAATATCCAAGACCCTTTGGGATTGGAGTATTACATTTGGTATTGGCGCCCAAGTACGATGTCAAATATGCAAGGGTTCTTGCATCATTCTGGACATAGGCAGGTAAAGACGTTAGTTCAGGAAACTAGGATTAGATTAGCAACTTGGAATATAGGGACACTTACGGGTAAAAGCATAGAAATTGTTGATACAATGATTAGAAGAAGAATTAATATAATTTGCCTTCAAGAAACTAAGTGGGTGGGGGAGAAAGCTAGAGAAATCGATAAATCAGGATTTAAACTTTGGTACACTAAAAAAGAAAAACATAAGAATAAAGTAGGCATTATTATAGATAAAAACTTAAAAAATAGCGTTGTGGATGTAACAAGAGTAAGGGATAGAATTATAAAAATCAAGATGGTATTAGGACAAGAGATAATAAATATCATTAGTGTTTATGCTCCTCAAATTAGCTTAGAAGAAAATCTTAAGAGACAATTTTGGGAAGATATGGATAGTATTATACAAGGCATACCAGAGACAAAGAAAATATTTATAGGAGGAGATCTGAATGGACACGTTGGAAGAGATAATAAAAATTATGAGAGGATACATAGAGGATATGGATATGGAGACAAAAATGAGTCTGGGGAGATGATCTTAGACTTTGCTATGTCATATGATTTTAGTATAATGAATACTTGCTTTAAGAAGAGAGAAGAACACTTAATAACCTTTAAAAGTGGACAAAATAGAAGTCAAATAGATTTTTTTTAACTAAGAGGGTAGATCATATATCATGCAAGGATTGTAAAGTTATTTCGGGTAAAAGTCTAACTACACAACATAGAGCTTTAGTGTTAGATATATGCATTAAAAAATGGAAGAAAAAAGATAAAATAAACCAGTGTAGGAGAACTAGATGGTGGAACTTAAAAAGAGAAAATATAATAAAATTTAAAGATAAAATTACGGCTCAGTCACTTCCTAGAGGTCAGTCTGGTTCAGATAAGGTCTTTCTTAGGCATCAAACATGGAATCAAAAAGGAATTTCATGGGATAAATAGGATAGACACTGTTTGTACATGTAAATGAGTACACATACATAAAATAGTATTTTGACAGACATAATTTGTAGAACACATAGTAAGATAATAATAATATAAGTATCATATGTGGGGCCCACAAGACTATGTGGGGTCCACATGAGTCCCGAAGTCGTGTGAGATTTACAGGAGTCCCGAAGTTATGTAAGACTCATAAAATCGTATAAGAACTATTGACATTACGTAGGACCTACTTGGTTTTCAAAGTTGTGTGAGGCTCAAGTGAGTTTTCAAAATTCAAATTTAATTCTTTTTCAAAAATAAATAATAAACTAAATAAATACGAAAAATAACTTAAAAGAAATAACAATGATAATAATAATAATAATAATAATAATGGTTAAAAAAAAAAAATAAATAAATTAATTAATTAATTAATTAAATGGGAGTGATGGCAAGCACTCTCACATAGCCTCCATTTACATCCCATACTTAACCCATACCTAGCCAATCCTTTGCCCATTCTTTAATTTTAAAAAAATTATAATTTCACCTCTCTCTCTCTACACTTTTACAAATTCTATTTCTTCCCCAAAATTTTCCTATAAATAGGAAACTCTCAACCTTTATTTTTCACAACAATTTTTCCAAGGAAGAGAAGGATTAGTGAGTGAAAGAATTAGTAGTGGAGAGAATTTTGAGTAAGTTCTCACTCACCCACTCTTTCCGATCTCATTTCTTAGAGATAATTATTATGTTTGTAGTACAAGTTAAAAGAAGAGGTAAATAATTTTGAGTATATTAGGATTTTTATTTAAAATTTATACCCGAATTTATTTGTAAGTAAATTTCGATTATGTTAGTTAGTTTCATAAAATTCCCCTGAGTTTATTTTTAAGCGTATTTAATTATACTAGTTTTATTTTTAATATACTTACATTTATTTTTGGGTTAAGAAATGTTCTAATCCACTCGAGTAAATTTTCAGCAGTTCTTTCTATTAAAAAAAAAAATTATATATATATTTTTAATACAAAAATTATGTGGCATGAGTTTATTTTTACGTTACATTTTTATGAAAATATGAGTAAAGATGAGATTTTTCACGAGATTCTTTTAAATTGCATAAATTATAATAAGATGGTTTTTGAAACCCTTTATGGTAAAGGAAGTTCAAAGTTACAGATCCTCGGTACCGCAGTTTAAAGTTTGAAAGGATTAGAGTACACCCGCATTGTTTACAGAGAGGTTATTTATGTTAGTGGATTTCTCTTGAGTGCACACCTGGTTCCGGACCAAGACTTAATAAGGAAAATCTTACTTAATATTTACGTACATTAATTTAATTTGGTCGGCCAGCCAACTTGACCCAATCTTCGGACCGCACAACCCCGTCATGGGGGTAAACATAACTTACAACAAACAAGCTCAAGGGTGGTTTTTATAATATATGTTTGTACATATTTAATTACGTGTACATAGTTATTAATGATTTAAAGGAAAAGTGTAAATTTATATGAAAATGGTTATTCTTGTGCCTAAATGACGATTTAAAGGAAACGTATATGGAAAAGTATATGTATGTATATAATTAAATATTTTTTTATAGTTTTAAAGTTAAAAGTTTAATTTAACGGTCATAGTATATGATTATTAAATTTTACTGTTATAGTTGATGGTAAAAGTTTTATATATAAATTTTTAAATTTACATTTATTTTAGAAGCAGTTTTGAAGTTATAGAATTAAATATTGTTTTACGAAATTTTTAAAAGCTCATTTTAGTCACACACTAATAATAATCTTATTTACTTACTGAGTGTCGTCTCACCCCAATCATATTTTTATATTTCAGTTAACTCTGAAGGACATATCGGAAATCAGACATAGCAAGCATGTGGGTGGGAATAGAATAGAAAAAAATGAAGCTTGATTATAGATATTGGTATGATGCCATATATTTAGGCTTATGTAATTTTTATTCTTTGAGATAAATGATTGTAGTATGGATAATTAGCGCTCTGGTTTAATAATAATTGAGTTTATTTACTTTCACTATAAATCAATAGTAAAAAGTAAATATCCCAAACCCTTCGGGGTTGGGGTATTACATATATAGTATTATAAAAATGCCAAAAAAAAAAGAAAAATGAGATCGAAATTTTTCATGGTTCGGCTATGCCTACTTCACGAGCGGATGGGATTAAAATTTTCACTATCTTGGGAGGAATTACAAGATAATTTGGAACTGACCTTGTACAAAATGTGTATCTTTCTTTCTACTCTCATCCATCCTATTCGTTTGCACATTTCAAGCTTTATGTGTGTATCTTAAAATGAGATGAGAGAGGGCCCTTTTATAAGATAATAAGGATAACACATAATTTATAATGGTGGAAAATGAAGGGGTAATAGCCATTAATTTTTATACTTTTCATAACACTTTCTTTTGGATGTTACCAATATATTAACTCCGTATGCTAATTAGATCTTTAAGATGTCTCATTCTTATTATATGAACAAATTTCTTGAATGTTGTAGTAGGCAAAGTTTTGGTGAACAAATCTATTATATTATCACTTTCGATTGGATCTGCTAAACATCTATATCACCATTCTTTGGTAAATTATGAAATACCTCTTTACACTTTATTAAATCATTGAGATGCACAAGCAAAAAAATCAAGTAAAATATCAAAATTTAAGCAAAACAATCTTTAAAAACATTCCAAGATTTTTTTCCAAAATTTTTCAAAATTTTTGTAAAACTTATTGTGATTTTTGAATACCCAAAATAACTTCAATATTTTTTTGATGAGTGGAGGAAACTCACTTAATCATTGGTTGTGATTGAAATTCAGTGAAGATTACATTCAATTTGCACAATAAACACTTAATTGATTTCAATCTGAAAAAAAAAATATTACAAAGGAATTATAAATACACAAACTCTCTTCTCACTAGTTATTCACCCTCTTTACACCACACATTACATTACACACACACACACATCTATTTATAGCAATTGCTAGAACTGTATAATCAACAATGGTGGGCTGGTTGGTGAGGTTGGTGGCCGACTCCTGATCAAATTCAATAGAGGTGGGTTGTCGGCCATCCTGAGTCAAGTTTAATTTTCAACATTCCCCCTAAACTTGACTCTTTTGGTTTTTTCATTCCAAGCATTGTCTACAATTTTGTAAAAATATCATGCCTGAGTGGTTTCGTAAAAATATTAGCAATCTGATCATACATTTTGTAAGATATCAACTCCACTTCTTTATTCTTGACATGCTCCTTGATAAAATGATATTGAGTATCAATATGTTTGTTTCTTTCATGGTAAACTGGATTTTTTGCAAGTGCAATCGCTGATCGATTGTCAATGTAGACTTCTATGGGGTTATTTTGAAGAAAACTCAGATACTTCAATACATTCCTGATCCATATACCATAACAAATAGCTGAGCTGGCAGCAACATACTCAGTTTCACATGATGACAGCATTACGATGGGTTGCTTCTTCAATGACCATGTAAACGTTGTATCTCCCACGAAGAATGTGAATCCAGTCGGGCTTTTTCTTTCATCAAGATCTCTTCCCCAGTCGCTATCTAAATAATCAATAAGTTTGCAATCACCTCTTGATGAATAAAACATACTATTAGTGATGGTACCCTTGACATAGCAGAGTATCCTCTTTGTTGCATTTAGATGAGACTTGTCAGGAGTCTCTATGTACCTGCTGACAAGTCCAACTCTATAGAGTATGTCTGGTTTAGTGCATGTCAAATACCTCAAGCTTCCAACTAGACTCTTGAAATATGTGGGGTCAACATCTTATTCCTCATTCTTTCTAATTTCTAATCCCGTTTCAACTAGAGTTGTCACATGATTGCATTTGTCCGTCCCAAACTTCTTCAGTACTTCTTTTGCATAGTGACTCAGGGAAATGAGTATTCCCTTCTCGCTTTGCACTACTTCTATGCCAATAAAATGAGACATCTGGCCAATATCTGTCATTTTGAATTCTTTGATCATGCTCCTTTTGAAAGCGGCAAACATCTCTGGATTGTTGCTGGTGAAAATTAGATCATCAATATATAAGCAGGCAATCAGCATGCTTCCGCATGTCTCCATCTTCATGTATAGTGCATGCTCGTAGGGACACTTCTCAAATCCATTCTTATGGAAATAGTCATAAACCCTCATGTTCCATGCACGAGGTGCCTACTTCAAACCATGAAGTTCTTTCTTCAATTCGTACACTCTATCTTCTTTTCCCTTCTTCACATATCTTGGTGGTTGATCGATATAGATCTCTTCTTCCAGAAAACCATTCAGAAATGCTGATTTCACATCCATCTAGTAAATCTTCCATCCATTTTGTGCTAATAATGAAATTAGTAATCTGATGGTTTCAAGCCTGGCAACCGGTGCAAAGATTTCTCCATAATCAATCCCTTCTTTTTGCCTATAGCCCTTGGCGACAAGTCTTGTTTTGTATCTCTTAACTTCTCCTTAAGGGTTCTTCTTGGTCTTGTAGACCCATTTCACACCAATAGTTTTGAGACCCTTCAGGAGATTTGTCAACTCTTAGGTCTTGTTCTTCTCAATGGATTGAATCTCATCATCCATTGTTTTTCTCCATTTGTCTTCTTTATTAGCCTCCTTAAAGCTAACCGGGTCGCTGGTCAACAATAGACAATATAGTGTAACATACTCTTCTATTGGTTCTGTAGTTTCATACAAATCAGCTAGATTACAAACTCCTCTAGGCCTCATGTCTGAGATTTCACACTCAATTGGTGATGGAGATTCATTCCTTTGTGGTGAACCATATGGAGGTGTTTGCATCTCTGGAACTTGTGACTCAATAGCCACTTCTCTTGTTTGTATGGGTTCCTCTCCTTCAAGCATCAATTTCGTATCTTTAGAAAGATTCAGCTTGGTGCCACTTCCACTATTCATTTTCTTCAAAAATGACATCCCTAATGTGAATAACTTTCTTGTTGATAGGATTGTATAGTCGATATCCCATGGTGCTATCCTCACATCCAACAAGGATATATTTCTCTCCTTTATCTTCCAACTTTATCCTTCTTGCCTCTGGGATCTTGGCATAGGCTATGGAGCCAAACACTCTAAGATGACTCATACTGGGCTTGTGAGTACTCTAGGCTTAATGTGGTGTCTTTATATTAAGACTCTTCATAGGACACCAGTTGAGTAGATAGAATGCACATGATACTGCTTCTGCCTAAAAACTCTTGGACACATTCTTATCCTTTAACATGCTTCTGGCCATGTTAAGTATCGTGTGGTTCTTCCTCTCTACTACACCATTCAACTGGGGAGTGTAGGTTGGTGTGAACTATTTTTTAATCCCTTTCTACCTGAGGAATTCTTGGAAAGTTTCGTTTTTGTACTTTCCTCCTTGGTATGATCGGAGTGACATTATGCGATAGCCACTCTATTTCTCCACAAGGGCTTTAAACTCTTTGAACTTGTCGAACACCTCTGACTTCCTTTTCAGGAAGTAGACTCAAGTCTTCCTGTTGTAATTGTCAATGAAGGTGAGGAAGTATTAGTTCTGTCCATTTGAAAACAGCCTCAATGGACCACACACGTGTGTGTGTACTAGCTGGAGCGACATGATAGATCTCTAGTCGACTTCCTTTCTTAAACTATTTTTGTGTTGCTTGCTCAAAACACAACTTTCACATATAATATTTTGGTGGTGGATGTTGGGTAAGCCTTTCACCATCTTCTTGCTTCCAAACTATTTCAAACTTTTAAAATTTAGATGTCTGTACCTGAGATGTCATAGCTAGTCTTTGTCTTTGATAATAACGCTTAAACATCTTGGCATATCATGTTGAATAGTAAGCAGAAACATTCGATTCTTTGCCATTTGTATTAGAGTAATGAGCTTACCTTGAGCATCTATTATCACCATTTACTTATCTTTAAGGCTAATTCAGTAGTTTTTTCTACACAAGGTGTCCGAGAATCAATATATTAGTCTTCATGGCTAGTACATAATACACATTGGAGATAAAAGCATGGTCTCCATTCTTCCTTTTGATTAGGACATTTCCCCTTCCTTGATTTGGGGACTTTAGAGAGATCACCAAATGATATCTCTCCTTGAACTTTCTCATCAAGTTCATTAAATAGGTTCTTTCTTCCAATCATGTGATTGTTCGCTCCAAAGTCAAGGTACAAACATTTTGGTCTTGGTGGATTGAATTGTGTGGCATTAGTATCAGCGATTCTCTTTCGGCTTTCTCCTTTTCTGTAAAGTTAGCATTTTCATTTACTTCATGATTTTGGGGATTACCTCAGCACTCATTGTTGTAGTGTTCGAACTTGTGCCAGTTGTAGCATTGAACGTTTCTTTTTTCTACATTTGGATAGTTATTGTATCCCCTCTTCTTCCTTGTCCTCTGCCTCATGGGATATAGTTCTGTTGTTTGTGTCCTTCTCTAGTGGGACCTCTTCCGCCTCTGTCACCTTCTCTGGAGTCAAAATTTTCATGATTTCTTCCACAAGATCCTCGGCCTCGTCCTCTTCCTCGGTGCGACGTCCCCCTTTTGTTGTATCTATTTGTAGTAAGGGACAACATCGTTTGGAGGGTTTGCCCCAATGCTTTATCTTCATTCCTTTTGTTGACTTTCTACTCATAGGCTTGGAGTGAGCTCACAAGTTCTTCTACGGACATGGTTTCCAAATCTTTTGTTTCTTCCACGGTCACCGCTATATAATCAAATTTTGGATCCAAAGATCTCAATTTTTTTTCACAAATTCTCTCATCATTGAGAGTCTCTCTGTTTCTTCCCAATTGATTTGATACTACCATAACTCGTTTATAGTAATCAACAATAGATTCAGTAGATTTCATTCTTAAGGATTCGAAATCACCTTGCAATGTTTGAAGAAGAATCTTCTTCACTTTGTCTGCACCTTTTTGTGTTCAATGGAGAGAGTCCTAAACTTCTTTGGATGTTTTGGAGGAGGCAATGATTTCGAACGTGGCCTCATCAAGACCTTGGTAGATTATGGATTTCGCCTTACAATCCTTCTTTCGATCAGCTCGTAAGATCGTTCTCTGAGCGTCAAACATAGTATTTCATCTTCTTTTGATGGGGCTTCTCTGTACCTATCGTCAACGATATCCATGACATCCTGAGCACCTAGTAGGGCTCTTATTTGAATAAACAAATTGCCATAGTTCTCCCGTGTCAGCTTTGGAATCACCGCTTGTGCAGTAGTACTGTTAACCATTAGATTTAATATATAAAAAAAAAAGCGATGGAGATCGATTTTGGCAAATCTGATGCCACCAATGTGTTCAAAAGGTTGAAAAACCTTAGGAACCAGTTTTGGGTTGCAAAGAACTAGTTTAAAAATCATTGAACCGACTAAAAGAATAATTCTGGACCAGTTTGACTTAGATCAGATTTTCTTAATTGAGATAAACGGCGTCAGTTTTTACTGTTAGTCCACGTGGTGGCTTTTGGGCATGCTGCATGTCAACGATTGGACATGGGTCCATAAGCTAGGTCAGGTTGTGCTCACGGGGCCGGTTCTGAGTTACTAGTTGTTGGGCCGGGTTGTGGATCTGGTGTTCGGGTTGGATCACCTCAGCCGGGCAGAGAAGACGCGTGAAGACGTGTACGGCGCATGATGTCACTAGTAAATAGTCTTGCTGGCACATGAGGCACGTGTGAAGGGCGATGTTTCTTCTATTAGCGCATGAGAGGGCATGTGGGGGCTCTCGGACTCTGTTTGAGACGTCGTTTTCACCTCTGAACTCGTCATGACTCGAATTTCATAATGGTATACTCAATTTTTGATTTTGAGCAATTTCAAATCTGAAAGAAAATTTGAATCTCTCAGTTCGCCTCTGTTTGGCAAATTTTAGCGAACCCGGGCGCTCTAATATCACTTGTGGGTGAAGGGAACTCACTCAATCACTGGTTGTGATTGAAACTTAGTGAAGATTGCACTCAATTTGCACAATAAACACTCAATTGATTTTAATCTGAAAAAAAAAATATTACAGAGGAATTCTAAATACACAAACTCTCTTTTCATTGGTTATTCACCCTTTCTACACCACACATTACATTACACACACACACACACACACACACACACACATACATCTATTTATAGCAATTGCTAGAACAACATAACTAACAATGGTGGGCTGGTTGGTGAGGTTGGTGGCCGACTCCTACCCAAATTCAACAGAGGTGGTCTTCCGGCCATCCCTAGTCAAGTTTAATTTTTAAAATATTTTTTCTAATTTTTTATTATTTTTTTCCAATTTTTTCAAGATTAAAAATCAATTAAAAATTAAAAATAAAATAAATATATATAGACCATTGGTTTGGGAAAAATATACCAATTCAGCTGGTCCAAACCGAGTTCAACCGGTTGGTTTTAGCGGGCTTTGGTTTGTGATTGATTTTGGACTAAGTTTATCAAGCTAACTAACATGGGTAAGTGGTCAATGGACCCACGTCCAACTTAGATCTAGGTCTTGAGCTTTTCAATGAGTCATAGGTTATGAGTCAACGGGTTGGATCCATATATGGATCAGATCCGAGTTAATAGGTTGGATTCGAATCCTGACGTTAATAGTTTATCTAGATTACGAAATTTCAAATTTGTATAATTCAAAGCAAAATTAAACATAAAAATTTGAAAAGAAAAATTAATGTTATTCTTTAACTCCATCAGTCTTCAAATCCAATGTTAGTTCTTTAACTCTTCTTCGATTCTGTTCATTTGCTTTGTTATTCCTCGAACTTCTGACTCCTTCTACTTTTCTGAGTCTCTTAATCCTCACCTAGAAATTCTTTTAGGCCTTCCTGAATTCTTTCTGTAGATCCTCACTCCTTCAATTCTTTAGCAATTCGGACTCTTAGCACACTCTAGATTATCTCTCAATCAAAACTTGATTTTCCTCACAATTGCCTGTGCTTCATTGTGTGAATGCGTGTTTGTGTGACTATCTCACATTTAGAAGCCTCTATTTATAGGCTTGAAGGATTAATTTGAAATTTGATCGACCAATCAATTTTTGATTGCTCAATAAAACTTTAAAACAAGACCTCAATTTGATCGAACAAGATTTAATTACATTTATCCCGTCAATCACCTTTTATTTATGATTTTCGTACATTTTTCACACATGTTTAATTTCTTGATTTTTCTTTGCAGGTTTGAAGTTTGGAACTTGAAGATGCTGGCCCACCTTTTTTTTTTTTTTTTCCTTTTCTAAGTTTTTATTATTTCTAATGTACAATTTCATTTCTCCCTATATTCAAGTATTTTTTTGTCATAGAACAAAAAATTGTTATACCTACAATTGGCAAAGGAAAAAGGAGAGTACAAGGAACAGTTCTAGGAATATATCTCTATTAATTTATGAAGCAACGAGTAATGATATGGCTGATGGGAATGAACAAGAGAAAGGGGAAGAAAGAGAGCTCCCGTGTATGCTTGCTTTTGTTTATGATTTTCTTATTGTAGCAGCAACGTATCAGCCCATGCATCGCACGAGATAGATGGGCTACCTTCACGAATTCAAGGGTTAATTGGGTTTCCAAATTTATATGTACATAAAATATGTATCACTTAAAAGAAAGTATTGAAAAATTTTGTGGGTTTTTTATGAAATATATATATAAAAGAGGTAAAAGGAATTGAGAAAACAAGTATTCTGTGCTAATCAACATGATGAGATTATGACAAGTGGATTTTTAATTTAATATGGCTGTTATTTAATTATGTTTTGGATGAATATCACATGAATATTTTAAATAATAAAAACAAAAATTGTCTCGACAGTACTCTAGTTGTGGTAATCGGGGTCTCAATCGCCCCTATATCCTCTGGATCTGTTGCATATAACAATAACTGAATAATTCAGGAAATTGAAAATTTTATTACTTAATTGCACACACCAAAAAATATCAAAACTTAGAGAAAATATTAATACTTGTTACATTCATCAATCCTTGCACTCTGAAATGCTAGCCAATGTGCTTTGCCTACTTCAAATGTTTCCAATAATATTTGATTACGAGTCAAAATTGTGTAATTAGGTATTTAAATTCATGTATAAAAGATTATAATTGTTGCTACCAAAAATGTCGATATGATCTCTAGCAAACTTTCCGATCCCAATCAGCTGAAAAGAATGAAAACAAATGCGGCTTAGAGGACCCGGGGTGTACTCCGGGGGGTCACTCCGATGCCTAAGTAAGGGAACGCTTCAAAGAGGTTGAATGCAACAGTAAGATTGGGTTAAGAGTGAGTTGAATGACTTACCTTAACCTCTTCCTTGCCCCCCTTCTTATAGGAGTTAGAGTTGACCCTTTGGGTGATTTTCCTTTATTACGCAGGGCTTGAATTGCTCCCGGGTCATAAAGTATTTGTGCACATCACTCAGTCATTTAAGCCGTTGGCGTAGATCTCTCCTCCTCTTGATTGAGTTGGAGTTGATTGCTCTCGTCATATTGTTTGACTTTGGGGGGGACATAGGCCAGGTGTTGTCTTACTCTTATTGGCTAGTTTATTTTGGGCATATCAGTTGTCCCCCCCCCCCCCCCCTTTCAGTTTCAAATTTCTGGACGAAATTTTGAATCAACACTTTCCCCCCGGAATATGTAATGCTCCCTCTTCTTCTTCTTTCTTTCTCTCTTCCAACCTTTTTTTTTTTTTTTTTCCGAGCTGATATCCCGAGCTGCTTTGTGAAGGAATTTTACAGAATTATTCCGAGCTGGGGAGAATTTTCCAAGCTGATGTTCCGAGTTGGGGAGAATTTTTCGAGTTAATATTCCGAGCTGTTTTGAGGAGGAGTTTTATCGAGCTGTTCTGAACTGAGTGGTGAGGACATTTTCCGACCTCATGTTCCGAGCTAAGTGGTGGAGAGCATTTTTCGACCTCATGTTCTGAGCTAATGTGTCAAGCTGAGTGGTGGAGGACATTTTCCGAGCTCATGTTCTGAGCTGATGTTCCAAACTGGGTTTACCGAGCAGCTTCATGGAGCAATTTTTTGGAGCTGGACCCAAGTGTGCCGAGCTTATTCATGGAGCGAATTTGGATGAACTGATCTTACTGAACAACTTCATGGAGCAATTTCTCATAGCAGGGCTTGCTGAATAAGTTTGCCGAGCAGTTTGTGCTGAGCTGCTTCATGGAACGAGTTTTGCCGAACTGATTTTACCGAGTAGTTTCATGGAGCAATTTCTCAGAGCGGGGCTTGCCGAATAATTTTTCCGAGCAGTTCGTGCCGAGCTGCTTCATGGAGCGAGTTTTGCCAAATTGATTTTACCGAGCAGCTTCATGGAGCAATTTCTCGGAGTGGGGCTTGTCGAGTAGTTTGCGCCGAGCTGCTTCATTGTGCGAATTTTGCCAAACTGATTTTACCGAACAGTTTCATGGCCTTTTATGCCTACTAAGTTGTGCTCATCTGCCGGTCTATTTTTGGCCTTCTGAGTCATGCTCGTCAGTTTGGCCTCTGTGCTTAATGAGTCATACTCATCTGTTAGGCTGTTTTTGGTCTTACGAGTCATGCTCGTCACTTGGGCCTTTGATGCTTAATGAATTATGCTCATATGCTGGGCTGTTTTTGGCCTTCCGAGTCGTGCTCGTCAGTTTGGCCTCTGCACCTAATGAGTCGTTCTCATATGCTGGGCTGTTTTTGGCCTTCCGAGTCGTACTCGTCAGTTTGGCTTCTGTGCCTAATGAGTCGTGCTCATCTGCTGGGCTGTTTTTGGCCTTCCGAGTCGTGCTCGTTAGTTTGGCCTCTGTGCCTAATGAGTCGTGCTCATCTGCTGAGCTGTTTTTGGCCTTACGAGTCTTGCTCGACATTTGGGCCTATAATGCTTAATGAGTCATGCTCATCTGCTAGGTCATTTTTGGTCTTCCGAGTCGTGCTTGTCATTTGGCCTTTATGCCTAATGAGTCGTGCTCATTTAATGGGCTATTTTTAGCCTTACGAGTTGTGCTCATCAATTGGTCTAGTTCTTCTTCAGTAATATTTTGATAATTTATCTATTAGAGAACATCACTATGATTTTAAAATGGTAGGATAAGGTACTCCTATTATTCATTATTTAATCAAAATAAAAGTTGACACCAAGCGACCAGTAGTGGGTTCCACGGTGTCATTTTCTTCTTTTTATGGAAATTGCAATATTTGTTTCATCATAACTTTAACCGTATGCAAGTCAAGCGAAAAAAATTAGATTCTTGCTAAAAGAAAAAGCTTGCAGGAGAAAAGTCCATACCTTGAGAAATAGGTCAAGATGACTAGCCCAGCTTTTTAGTATGCCTGTGCTAGCTTAACGGGCTATGCAAGGCTTTATTTGAGCAAAAATCGCAACGCCACGGCTGCCAAATGGCAACATCCATATTGAAAAACGACATGCTTTCAGATCTACCTAGCTGAGCACCCTCTCGTAGCGTATACGCCAAAGCAGCAAGAACATATGGAATGAGTTGTGTGGTCAAAACACCACCGTGTCAGTGTTGCCGTCTAGATGGCAATGTGCCACGTTCATGCCCACAACCCCATATTATTCTCCAAAAAGATTTCTGTAGTATGAAATTCAACTAAGTTCCACTTGCGCACTTCGTTGAGTAGTTTATAGGATAAATCTGTGGCGTTTCAATCCTGATGAGGGAGGTATTCTCTGCCTTATGATGATCTTGAGGATTCTCAATTGCATTCATTGATCGTCGCGATGCACTTGAGTTCAGTGACAGATAACTTGCGCACTTCAATATTCGAGATCATGGATCTCATGTGAATTCTTTGTTGTACATGCACACATACGCAGATATACTCCTTCATTTAGACTCTTAAGGAGCCAGTCATAGATCGAATTGATGTACAATGCCGAGATCACGTAGAGCTCTTGAAGAACTTTGGCGATCAGCATAAGAAAACGCTTGTATAAGGTTTTACGTTTTGTGGGGACTTGTCTTCCTCGTTTGAAAGAGTGTCAACTCCCTTATATTCTTCGAAAGGTGACAAATCATTAGCGAACTCCTAGAGTTTCGAGGCGTTCGCATATGTTTTTGGTGACTAAAGCAAATTCCCAAAATCTTCTTCTTCATGGAGTCCAACCTCCTGAGAAGACACAAGAGATTGCAGATCCAAGTGTCATTGTCGTGGGCATTGTTGCGGCTGCTGGTGGTGACGAATCCATCATAGATGTTGATCTCCTCGTTGTTCGACAGCTCTCCACACGTGACATGGTGCACGTACCAAGCTTTCCCTGCAGCACCCCACTTGGCGAGAAAAGCACCAAGAAATGGCCTTGTTTGCCTTAGCATAAAGCATGGTAGTAGTGGTACACAAGTACTTAAACGGTGCATGCCACAGATTCAACGGTTAAACAGAATAAGTAAAAAGTGAAGTAGAAAAATTATAGCATACAATACTTGTTCCTGAAGTTCTTTTACTATCATGTGATTAATAGGAGAATCGTCATAGCCTTCATCCCTTCATAAAATAGCCAACTATCGTCTTGTTTTTGTGTCTTACTCAAGGGTAGCAGGCAACATTTAGCAATATTTAAAACTGCACCTGGAAACCAAGTTCCCCAATGTTTTGAAAGAGACTAAAGCATGTAATAGGATCCTTGTATGATGTCCCTAAAAGCTTGGAGCCATAAGCTTCCATAACTCTCCCCAGGTTTGTGTATTTGGTTTCATATAGAGAAGGGCACCAATAAGGAGGAGGAACCCTAGCAGAGGCGTCCCAATCGGCGTAGATGGTGTAGTAGACCAACTGGTGGAGCGTGTGGGGGTATGACGAAATAGAATGATCAATTGTAGTGAGATTCCCATAAGAAGTTCCTCAGGATAAAAAAAAATAGACTGTCATTCAGGACTTTTATCAAACACGTGACGTGCTATCCTGATTCCCAGATGCGTTATCAACTTATCGCCAGCATTGTGAAAATGGGTTTCACTTTCTAATCTCAAAATAACACAGTAGACATTGTCTTCAATCCTCCAAAGCACTGCAGAAGAAGTGAGAACGGTCTCTGACTCAGTAACCCACCATGTATATATTGGTGACGTTTTATGGCCATCGTTACCGACTCCTCTACCATGTTGGTAAGTTGCACAAGAAGGAAACGTTGGTTGTCCAGCACCATGCCGGCTTGACGCAGCACTAGAATTCCGTGCCGCGTGTCGTCCGGATTAGGGACTCTGTTTCGGAGAAATTTCCCAAACTCGTTGTAATCTTTTCCATCAAGGCCGCGGGTGCTGAATCTCACTGTGGGATAGTTAAGTAGGGGTACTGTGGGAGATAGAAGATTGAGATGGGGTTCTATGAGACGACTTCTAATGACGGTGCTGAATTTGACGGCAGCAATGATTTGTTCGCCTTGGAATCTTTGGGTTCAGAAGTTGAGCTGGATGATTCGGACAAAGTTGTTGTTGTTTTTCCTTGTTATGGTGTGGATGTTGAAATCATTGTGCTCCAGGAACTCAACAAAATGACACTATGGAGCTGGGTTAGGTTGTTGCCATGATTGGGTGTGGTTATGATTCACAGATCAAAGATCGAAAAAACCTCTCAAAAGCGGTTCCCACAGACGACACCAACTGTTGCTACCAAAAATGTTGATCTGATCTCTAGCAAACTTTTCAATCCCAATCACCTAAAAAGAATGAAAACAAATGCGGCTTGGAGGACCCGGGGTGTACTCCAGGAGGGTCACTCTGATGCCTAAGTAAGGGAACGCTTTAAAGAGGTTGAATGCAACAGTAAGATTGGGTTAAGAGTGAGTTGAATGACTTACCTTAGCCTCTTCCTTGCCCCCCTTCTTATAGGAGTTAGAGTTGACCCTTTGGGTGATTTTCCTTTATTACGTAGGGCTTGAATTGCTCCCGGGTCATAAAGTATTTGCGCACATCACTCGGTCATTTAAGCCGTTGGCGTAGATCTCTCCTCCTCTTTATTGAGTTGGAGTTGATTGCTCTCATCATATTGTTTGACTTCGGAGGGGACACAAGCTAGGTATTGTCTTACTCTTATTGGCTAGTTTATTTTGGGCATATCAATAATTTTAATTAAATATCAAATTATGTTCAATATTTTAACAGTGATCTCAATTTATAATATTTGACTTTTTATTTGATAATTTACGGATTTTTAGTTTTTTATTATTGTAAGAAATTCTAAAAAGAAAATAAAGTCGAAGAAATTTTTTTATGAAGCCAATTGATAAGTGAACGTGCCATGAGTGCATGTGAGCAGGCCGTAAGGCCATGCGAGTGGGGCTATACCATTTGAGGCATGCATGAGGGCACTAGTGAACTGGGCTTCAAATTATGCATGCAATCTGTGAGCTTGCTTGGAGTTAGACAAATTTGAAGAAAAGCCTGCATGGATGTGACCACGTGTTGGGCAATGTGAAGGGCTAGGCTTGTGCTGGTTTCTGGGCTGTGTTTGGAGCCATAAAGAAGAGTCGTGCATGGGCTTTGAAACGAAAAATTAAAGGGCTTCATTGTGTGGTGAAGTGACCATGTGGGGGTGCATGAAGATGGGCTTGTGCGCTGATGTGTATGGTTGGAATTGAAGAGAGGCCAGGCTAGGGCAATTAAATAAGAACCTGAGATGGGCTTGATGTGACCATGTAGCCCATGCAACTGGCCTAAGAGATCCATGTGTTGGGGGTTTCTTTTGGGGGTATTAGCTAGGTTTCATTTGAGCTTTTAAGGGAAGCAACATGATTTTCTTTTGGGGGGTTCCTAGAAATCAGCGCCACAAGGGGACCCGAGAGCAGCAAATAGGAGAGGAGGGCAAGAGAAAGGAGGTCTTAGGGCAGCTTTTGCAGCAGCAGCAGCATGAAGAACAAAGGAACTAAAACTGTTAACTTTGGTGTATTCCCAAGAAGGTCGTGAATTGGGTATTTAAAAATTAATCCCCTAGGTTTAGCTAAACCAATAGCAGTATTCCACTACCTAGGGTCTATCTGTGTAATTATAAACCCAATCATTCACAATAGTAAAATATAAACACTCATGTGCTGAAATTTAAAATGCAAAAATTAAAAGCATGCACAAGAAATGTTATCGGGGTTCGGCCAACTGTGCCTATGTCCCCGCCTCTAACTCGCAAGCTCGAGGATTCCACTAATGGCTCACTTAACGGGTGGAGTGGCACCTAATACAACCAGGTCAATTAGCACAGGGCTGACCTCAACCTTTACAAATTCTCCTTGCAGAGCAGAGAAGGCCTTAGGTTAAATTCACAGGGCTAAACCCAACCTAATCCTTCAGGGCTAGATCAAACCCCTTCAGGCCATGCTTGGAAATACAATAGTATTTTTCATAATATAAACGGTACAGTGATTATGCTTCTCAAGTAAATCAGATATGTACCCAATACGCGCAATCACATACACATCAATAATGTAGGTCATATAAGTTCAGTGATGCAAATAGTTGTGCTATCAACACTCAATATGGTATAATCAGCGATATGCTCAAGAGTGTTTAAAACAAGCAGTATCTTGAAATCTAAGCAATGCACAGTTCAGCAGCAAATCAATATTCTAAAGATATGAATCAGATAATCAAACGAGTTTTAGGAAGATTTTCCTCAATGAAATACGCACAATACTAGTTTGAAAATGTTTTTGCTTGTTTGAAAAATATTTCCACAACAAAAACCAAACTATTGGACACTTGCAACAAAGATGCAAATATCCTAAGCTTACTAGGTTATCCCAAACACAAGATTTATAATATGAAAATCTGTGAGATAAACCTAAGCTAAACTCCCCAAAAATAATATCTCAATCACACAAGCAAGTGGGAGTATTTAACACTATCTAACAATTACAAACACACTTACTAAGCTCTTACAATACCAAGATTTATCAAAAGAATGAGTATTTGAAGGTATTTGAACAAAGTGGGATTTTGAAATAGAGAGGATTTTTGGATAATGATTTTTGCTAATCCTTGTTTAATCTTGACAAATGAATCCCTATATATAGAGAAAGGGTAAATTATGATTGTTTGGGGACACATAGGGTATTCTTAAATTTGTTTAAAAAGGTTTAGCAAAATTAACTCTGTTTACTTAATTTTAACCCCAGTAGAAAATAATTTTAGCCGCGAGATTCGGGTGTAGGTTCGGTAGCCCGAACAAAAGTTAGTAGCATTTTCCGCGCGGTTCGGGTGCCTGGTGCAAAGTTCAGTTAACCAAACGTACCAATTCAGTCGCCCGAGCCCAATTTGAAGGTGTCGTTCGGCCACCCGAGTAGTTTAAAAGTACCTTGACACAAGTTCGGGTACCCGAGGACGATATGTTCAAAATGAGATCGGGTTCCCAAACACAAAGTCAACATATTGACTTATTCGGTTGCCCGAGCTATTTTACACGGCCTAGGCTAGGTCACCCGAACCCTCTCAACATTTTCCATTCAGTCCATTTTAGCCTTGATTTGATTCCCCTGACATAGTAAGTGATGTTGGAGACTTTCTTAAGTGCAAGTGCTGGGACCTAGGGTCTTTTCTAAGGCCTTTTTCAGTACGCCCAAAACCTGCCATTTTGAGAGCTTACAAATACCTACATGCATGATATGTAGAAATTATTACAGACCTATATACCCTATATTACTATTACAGACCCAAATAATATAAATTATAACAAGAAAATAGTCTTCAGGGTTTTAAGTCTTCTCGTGCCATCAAATGATCTTGTTATTATGAACATGCACACAAACTTGACAGACATTAAATACCAAGAGTATTTGTCATTATCAAAACTAGGAATGACCCATAAGGTCAACAAGAACAGCTGCTGCAACTCTTCTCCTCAACACCCACCTACGCTCTACTCTCTCTATTCTTTCTCTCTCCCATTCTCTCCTTCTCTCTCTCTCTCTCTGTGCTTAATTAGTTGTTTTACTTGTTATTTATTTTCATTGTCATTTAAATGCAACTTTGAATATTTAATTGAAGTTAATTTATGCATTAAGTATTGGGTTAATCCTTTTCTCTTCTCTCTCTCTCCTTCATTCTCTCTTTTCTTTTAAATAGTTGTTTAAGTTACTAGTGTTTATTGAAGTTGTGTTTTAATTAAAGTCTTGGAATTTTAAATCTTTGTGTGGTTATTGTTGAAGTCCAAGTTTTTATTTAATATTATCTTTGGAATGAAATTTGGTTTGAGTTATTTTTCAATGTTAAGCTCGATTTGATCTTTTTAAAATCTTAAGTTCGTATTTTTTTGTGAGTGGATTGTTGGATTTAGTTTAATCTTTGTTTAAGTTATTGACTAGGTTAAGTTTAGTTTTTAAGTTGGTGTTTAGTTGAGTATTTTAGGGTTGCATGCTTCAGTTACATAATAAAGTTATCATTTTTAGGCTTTTGTTGTAATCAAAGAATGATAGAGTCTGATCTGATTCCTTGCTTAAGAACTCCCAGGTGCACATAGTATGGACAAATTGTTTACATTTAGGGGAAAAAGCAGTATAGAAATAACTAACTAACCTCCAAAATTCAAACCCGTGATGTGGATAGATATTCATCAGATCCTTGAACCTCTCCCACGAAGCCTAAAAAGTCTCGTCACCCTTCTACATAAACTGACTTATCTGCTCTTGTAGGTACTGGGTTCTCTGAAAAGGGAAAAATTTATGTAAGAACTCACGCTGTATTTTAGCCCAACTAGTAATAGAGTTATGTCTCTGAGAGTTAAACCAGGTTTTTGTCTTATCCTTCAAAGGAAAAGGAAATGAGTGAAACTTGACATACTCATCAGTTCCAACCCTATTAATGAAAGTGGTATAGACCAACTCAAAATCTGTCAAATGCTGATATGGACTCTCAAAATCCACCCCGTGAAGCTAGGGTATCACAGACAACATACCATGCTTAATTGTGAAGTTTGGTGCATCTTGTGGTAAAGCAATGCAAGAAGGTGTAGAAGTGCGTGTAGGCTGCAGAAAACCCTGAAGAGTGCGTGGTGCAGGTGCAGTTATAACTCCCTCAAAAATTTCTTCAAAAAGATCACTCAAATCAATTTCACAATCACTCGTAAAAGTAACAGGAGAATATTCAAATTTGGTGCTCTGTGTCACTACTGATGCTAAGTGAAACATTAGACAGTCTATTCAAAAGATTTCTAACCCAAGGCATCAAACATCAATTCAAACAGCAGAAATTCACCAACATAGCAACAAACAATCATGATCAAGTTTTTCAAATTTTCAACTTTTTTTTTTCTTAATTAGAATGCAAAAATAATTGAAAAAACACAAATTTTGAAATTAAATTTGACACTCCCTAGCAACGGAGCCAAAAACTTAACTTACTCTAAAAATGAGTAGCATGAAGGCTATCCCAAGTATATGAGTTCAGTCGTGTAATAATTAGCCTAAGGGTCAGATCGTCTCCGCAGGGAATGCAGTTTAATTCCAAACTTTGTATAATCCTAAAAGAAATTAAGAAAAGAAAAGTATACTGAACACGCTTCAAATTCGGTTTCTAGGATTTTTAAGAGATTTGTGATGAAATTGAAACAACGCAAGATCTAAACTATAAACCTAACACGCACAAAATTAAGGACAAGGAATAGGAAACATGCACAATAAGATAGATGATAACAAAATTAAATGCCAAACACAATCCTACGTTTAACCATTGAGACATGAAATAAATCCTATGTTTAAAATTTCGTACAAAAGCTGAAAGTGTCCAACAATGGAATACACGATATGATCGAGCACCAATGGCAACACAACCTCTCAGAGCAGTCAATGGAGGAGGTAATTATAAGATCAAAGAGAAGACTAATCTATAGGCTCTTATTGCTGCTTTGTCTAGGAAAATAGAGGTTATAGAGTTAGAGAAAGTTAAAGCTACGAAATCGGTGGAGGTATGTTCTATTTGTGATACCTCTAATCATAAGATTCAGGATTGTCTACTTCTACTATTATTGCAGAAGAGTAGATATGATTAGATGCAATCAGCAAATTAGGTTAACAAATCTCAAAATCATCCATTCTCGAACACCCATAATCCGGGATGGAGGAATCACCCGAACTTCTCATGAAGGAATGATTAATTTGGTCCATTGTCCTCACAGTTTCAGCAACTTCCTCAGTTTTATGCACCACCTCCACTACCGCTATATCATCTAGTTGGATGTAACGACCCAAGGAATTAGGGTATTTAAATAATAAAAAGGGATAGAAATGGAAACAGTAACTGAAGGAGGCAACCGACTTTGTTGACGACATTGCATTTTGGATATAATAACCTAAGGGATTTTCTTATGGCCTCGTCGATGAACACAGGGGATTCGTCAACGAGGGTAGAAGAGGGCATCGTCAACGAAGACAAGTTCCATCAATGAGAATATACCGAGAGAGGATTTTTGGAAGTCTGAAATTCTTCGTTCACTGGATCGACGATTTGAGGCCACCATGACGCTCCTGGGGAAGTTCTCTCCAAGTCTGCTAGAGTGGATCATTGATGGGACGAAGTTGGATTTCATTCCAAAATCAGGATAAGGTCTTTTAAGAAAAATTTGGTTTTCCAACAGTTGTAGGAAATGTTGTAGACGTAGAAATAGTGATGTTTTGTTATGGGATTTATGGTTTTCGAGATGTTGAGTGGAGAACCCTGCGAGTGTAGGACCCACTACACTAGGGAGATTTTAGTAGAAATCAAGTAAGGGAAATATGCTATGCTAGGCAATACTAGTATGATTTCAGTATGAATTATATGTTTTTATCAGATTATTATTTCATAGTAAGAATTTATACAGTGTATCAAATATGTTTAAAATGTTTTGAAGTTACTGTGTGGCATGAGAATATGGATATAGTACAAAAATATGTTTTTACAGTATTTTCAGGATTTTGTCTTACAGAATATACATACAGCAGATATGTTTTATAGTATTTTCAGAATACCATGATTATACAGTTTTCAGTACCATGACATACAGTTTTACAGTTTACTTCAGAAATACAGTTGATGCAGATACAGTTTATCACAGCATCATGGTTAATACAAATATTACAAAATCATAGTAAAATAGATAGATTGTATATAGTAATGTATTATTTAGTATCAGACCCTGATGGATCAGATTCAGTAGAGCACGGTATCGTTGCTATATACAAATATTCAGTATAGAGTGCAACCACCTATTCAGATAATACGTGGTAAGTAGGTCGATCAAATGCCCAAGAGCGAACAGGCTCCCTATTAGATATGGGTTGAGGAGGGCTGATCAGACTAATGGAGTATAGTGGTTTATTCTTGATTGGCCAACTAGGGTAGATCCCGCCTTCGGGCTGCATAACTCAGTCGTGAGGGGTTAAATCGTGACATACAACCATCCAGGGAAGTTTTCAACTATTAGACATATACACAGTTTTACAGTAATAGAGGGCGTACTTATGTATAGTAGAAGTATTATGTATAGAAACCTAAAAATATAGTTATGTTAAGCAACATGGGATGGTGGTTTGTTATATTATTTGCACTATATTTTCAAATTCAGTTATATGTGTTTATATAGAAACAGATCTTCTTAGTATTGTACTCATTTGCCACACACTAGTAATAGCATACTTCGTCTTACTGATCATTGGCTCATCCCATTACTTTAACATTTTTCAAGTGATCCAGGTAGGTGAGCAGATCAGGCTCGCAGATAGAGGGGCCTCAGTACTGGCCTATCAGTAGAGTGAATATTTTTTAGGGTATTTATGTATAGCCCTAGCCCGGTTGAGGGTATTTTGGGAAACAGTCTTATATGTATATTTTGGGGATGCATTTTAGCTCTCTAGTATTGTGTATTTTCTTGGTTGTGTTTATATGGATTCTGCTTCTTACTACTTAGGTTGATGGTTTGGTTTAGTCTAGTAGGTATCAGAGTATTATAAATCTTACAGTATAAAAAAAAAAAAAAAAAAATGTCAGAATTGGAAAAGCCTAGTTAAATAGCAAGTTGTTACATTGGAGCTCCTCAATAGCAGTATCAGCTACAACATATCTCTTAGAGCTACGCACCTCTAGGATTTCAATCCAATGTAGCTTCTGTTCCACCAAAGAAATCTTCTGATGATAACATGACGCAGATGACAAATATGTTTCCAAAATTCATGCAGATTCACGTCACGACCAACAGTCAGAATACTCAAGCCATTAATGAACTAAAAGACACTATTAATAAGATAAGTGCACAGTTGAATACCTTAGAAAAGGAAAATTTCCAGCACAACCTCAGCCTAATCCTCAGATATACCAACAACAACAGCAACCAGTGCATACTGTTTCAAAGGACTCTATTGAAAAGATGAGGGTTGTTATTACCTTGAGGAGTGGAAAACAAGTTTCCCATCTTGAGATACCCATTGATCAACAAATATTTGCCCCAACACCTGATGTTGCAACTTAGGCAGATGAAACAAAAGAAAAATCAAATGAAACAAGCTCTGATTCAAAGAAGTCAATCAATATGGAGGGTGAGACTAGTAAAGAGTACCAACTTGTGGTTCCCTATCCTCAAAGATTGATAGCCAGTTAGAAGAAAAGGTATCACAAAGAGATTCAAGAAATATTCAAGCAAGTGAAGATTAATATCCCACTTTTGGAAGCCATACAGTAAGTTCCTGCGTATGCAAAATTTTTGAAGGATTTGTGCACAGTAAAAAGGAAACTGAACGTAAAGAAGAAAACTTTCTTGACCAAGTAAGTCAGTGCGTTGAAATTGAGTCAGACTCCTCAGAAGCTCGGGGATCCTAGTTCTCCCACTATTTCTATTATGATTGGAAAATCTCGTATTGGGAGAGCTTTACTTGATTTGGGGAGTAGTGTGAACTTGCTCCCATTTTCAATATATGAGTAGTTAGGTTTAGGTGAGTTGAAGAAAACATCCATGACACTACAGTTGGCGGACAGATCATTAAAAGATCCACGAGGCGTTATTGAAGACGTATTAATACAAGTTGACAAATTTTAGTACCTAGTGGACTTTGTAGTTTTGGATATGCAGCAGCTTGTCTCCAATACCAGGCACCTATTATTTTTGGGCGAGCATTCCTTGCTACCTCCAATGCATTAATCAATTGTCGAAGTGGAGTACTGAAGCTCACATTCGGAAATATGACATTGGAGATGAACATGTTTAATGCTCACAAGACGCCGACTGGGTGTGATGATTTAAAGGTACATACAGTTGATGTGGTAGATGATTTTGATATTTCAGAGTTATTGTCGGCACTTGATTCTGATAATGCATTTGAGAGTGAATCTTTCGAGCAGCTTGAGGTATTTGATGAAAATGTTCCCTTGATTAGAGAGTTTCCAGAATCAGAGGGGCAGTCCACAGAGATAGATGCAATACCAGTTTGTGATGCGCAATGGAGACTAAATCCAACCATGATGGAGGTGGTAAAGAAAGAAGTGCTGAAAATGTTAAATGCTGACATTATCTATCCTATCACTGACATGTCACGCACCCCTTGGTTTGATGATATTGTCAACTACCTTGTCACCGACTGAACTCCAAAACTTGGGATAACTCAGGATAAGCGTAATTTCTTTGTAGAGATCAAGATCATACTTGAGAAGACGGGTAGTCCTAATTGAAAAAACTGGTAAGAGAAACTGGTTGATGCACTCTGGGCCAACCAAATTGCATTGACAAATTTAGGGATGTTCCCCTACAGGTCAGTTTATGGTAAGGTATGTCATTTACTTGCTGACATTCATCATCATGCATTGTGGACAATGAAATAGATTAACATTTCACTTGATAATGTCAAAGGTTTGAGAAAGTTGCAGGTGTACAAACTTGAAGAATCTAGGACTGAAGCTTATGACAATGCTCGCTTAGTGAAGAAGCGGATGAAGTTGCTGCATGATAAGAAAATAAAGGATAAACAACTTTTCCCGAATCAGCAAGTTATTCTCTACGACTCCAGATTACATCTATTACTTGGAGAGCTGAAGTCTCGATGGGGTGGCTCGTACATTGTTAAACAAGTTCACCCTCATGGCACAGTAGATATTTTGGATCCAAAGAATGGTAAAAGCTTCACGGTCAATGGACATCGGCTCAAGCCTTTCAGGAGTCCCTTCGATCCAAACGAAGAGGTCTTACTTCTGCAAAACCTAGGGGAGTCTTCTGACCTTTATCTTCCATTATTTTCTTCTTTTTCTTTTTCTTTTTATTTTTGTTTTGTTGTTTATTTATTTAAATTTTTCTTTTCTTTTTCTATTGTGTTAGTTGGTAGTGATTTTGTGTGTTTTTCTGTTGGCCTATTTCCTCTGTGCACATCTTTTATATTTCCCTCATGCTTTCACATTAAGGACAATGTTTCGCTTTAGTTGGAGGGGGGGGTGAGAATTTGTATATGACAATGTGATGAATATTTTTATCACTTAAAAAAAACACAAAAAAAAATATTGAATGTGGATGATTATATACTTGTGTTATTTATGTGTAGTTTCTTTTTATATGGCTAATCTATGAATTGTAACTCCAAGAAGGTTGACAAGTAGTTCATTCATGTTAATCTAGTTATATAAACTCTTGTATTTTTATGGTATATCATGAGGCTGAAAATATACATTCACGTGACTTGTAGCACTTAGGATTCCTTGTGAGCACTAAGAGAACGCTCGTGGCAACTTTGACACTTTGTGAGGTATTGTTGAGCCATTTATCATTCATTTGAGTTTTTTATGTCAACTCAGAGTTTATGAAACTCAACTTTTCCCTTCTTTTTTTTTTTGGATACTCGTTGTACACTAGTTTATGTTTTTGACTTGCTAGCCTAGAGGTGACATATAGTGAAGAGATAGAAACCTAAGTCTTGTAGCCTACTCAAGATGTGAAGGTTGAGCCACCCTGTTAGCTTTATCGTGATCCAAGAGGGAGTGAATTGATATTTTTAAAATTTAATCCCTAACTAAATATTCTAACACCAGTATATTCATAATCCTATAGTCAATCTAGTGCAAGTAATGAAAATGTATACTAGAAAGTAAATAGAGCAATTTAATCAAACACACATGCACCAGAGAATAGTAAAGTAAAGGTGATAGGCAGAAATGTTATCGAGGTTAGGTTAATTGCTTACGTCCCTGCCTTGGCTAATAAGCACAAGGGTTACCACTTGTAAGAACCCAAAAAATATAAAGGGATTTCTGCAAATTTCGTCGACGAAGCCAGATTTCGTCGAAGAAGGTAGTAGACTTTTCGTCGACAAAATTCAGAGGTTCATTGACGAAGAGAAGCCGAGAGGTCTGGAAAATATTAAATATCGGACTTCGTCGACGAGGCTGCCGACATCCGCGACGAAATCCTTGACTTTTCGTCGACGAAGGTACTTTTCGTCGATGAAAATCGGGCAGGTCAAAGGGGGTATAAAAGGAAAATTACTTTTCTTCTTCATTAAGTTTCTCTACTCTCTCTCTCTACTCTCTCTCTCTCTCTTTAAACTCTCTCTACTCTCTCTCTCTAGATTTCCTTGCCAGTCGTTGGTAGAATCAAAAATTCAAAGTTACCACGAGGATCGTGGAAGGATTCTCTACAACTTCTGTGGATCGGAATCTCGGTTCGAGAATTTTTGGGTTTCGGGCCAAAATCGAGGTAAGGCTCGGTTTTCAGTTTTGATTCAGTATATGTATAGTAGTATGGATCGTAAGCATGTTTAAGTATTGTTATTTGTATATTTCGGAGTCTCGGTTCATAGTTTTGAGGGCCGTAGAGTTTGTGGTTTGGTTTCGGGTTGAGGTAAGGGGATTCTGTTTATATCAATTCATTTTCAAAATCAAGATCGGAAGGCCTATAGGCTATGATCGTATGTATGTTTTGACTACTTATTTGGGGAAATCTATCAGGTGAAAATACGGGATTTTCAGGTTATAGTTTTCAGGAAAATTGGGGATTTCGGGTATCATCTCTAATTTGATTGGAAAACCGTTTATGTTATTTAAGCTGTATTATTAAGGTGACCGTAATCCATAATTGCATAAACTGTATACTTGAAATTGTAAATGATATGATTTGCCGTAAACCAAATAAGTGTGGTATGTGTGTATGTTTGTATGTTGTTCCAGATATTTGTGAAAAACAGCTATGTGGCGGCTTATTACCATACGTTGAAATGTATAGGGACGTGAGTTCCAAAGTGATTCCAGGTTTTGTGAAAATCGGCTAGGGGCGGCTAACTATCGTACGCAGAAACGGCTAGGGGCGACTAACTACCATAGGCTGTAACAGCTAAGGGCGACTAACTATCGTAGGCTGTAACAGCTAGGGGCGGCTAACTACCATACGCTGTGCTCTGTAACGGCTAACTACCGTGGGCAAGAGTGGCCGGCTCTATATCCGGGGTGTGAAATATCACCAGTATGATTCAGTTGGTCACCGAATGTAGCAACAGACCACAGTAGGCCTAGGTTGACGCAACGTAGTTTGCACATGGTAACATAATCGGGGTTAGACCAGGTGACCTTGTGTAGTTGCATGTGTAGCAATGGATTCACTATTGGGCCTGAGTCGGAAACCTTTGTAGTTTAATGTGTTGGAACGTAACTGTTGTGAGACTAGGTGACTTGTACAGTTGTGAGTAGTGTGACGACACTGACCATATGTATGTATGTATGTATTTGAGTATCATATGAACTAGAATGGTTTTGTGAAAATACTGGAACTGTATGGAATTGTATGGGAATGTATGAAATTTGTTTTGAAATTGTACGTATGTGTTTCAAACTGTATCGTATGTATGTGTTATGAAGTATGAAAATGACAGTGGTATGCCACACACTGATATAACCTGTTTTCTCCCTTATTGAGAGGTGTCTCACCCCGAATATATATAAATATTTTTTAGGTCCTTCGGGTAGCCGAAATTAGCATCCTAACATCCAGAAGCGGGGGGTGTACTTAGCTACCACTAGTACCTGATAGGTACGAGTTTTGTAACCGGGTGGTCGTGATAGATTTTATAGACACTCGTGGTATGTATAGTATCTTGTGGGTATGTTTAACCCTGTATGGTATAGACTCTGATATGGTACAGTTTGATGTAAAGAAGATCGTATTCTGTTGCGTATATTGATGAGTATGGACATGTATTGTATGTATGTATATAGGGCATCTGTTACCCCCACGGGGTCGGACCCTCTTGTATATGGTATCATGTATGTTTTATATTGATACAGAGACAGGTTAGGTTACTTAATTCACCCCTGGGTCCCATTTTAGGGTTCGGGGCGTGATAGCTTGGTATCATAGCTAACCAGGTTATTAGGTCTTGTAGACTTGGTTAGGAGTATTGATGTGTACATACCAGAGTATAGGATGTGGATATGGGTAGAGTTGGTTGTGGGTTGTTCAGTTGCTAGACCGGGAATTGTCGATAGTATTCCGTGTTTTTCCTAGGATGACGATTCCAGTAAAAGCAGGGCAGATCATTGACGAATTTCATGTCGATGTGATAGGACAGACCTGGACCTGACAGGAAGTAGTTAACATGATTAGTGTAAATCATTGTGTTAACTATATGTGTTGTAGGGATTCTAACTGAATCCTATTCTGTTTTCAGCATGGAGCTCAAGGATAATAACTTGGAAAGTGGCTCCGAGGAGACGGCAAGTGATGAGTCTCCTTTTGTGTCTTGTAGTATGGCGAGACAGGTGATCCGGGAAATTGGACGGAGTGTCAAGAGATGCGAGAGCTCTCCTACTGATGTGGGGTGTACCATCGAGAGGTTCACACATGCACCCTCCAACATTTACGAGAGGAGCAGATCCGATTGTGGCGGAAGATTGGATTGAGAAGACCGAGAGAATTTTAGGAGTCCTCCACTACACTGAGAAGCAGAAGGCCTTGTACACTACCTTCCAACTGGCTGGGGAGGTAACGCGATGGTGGACAGTGGTGGGTCTGCTTGAGAGGCAGAGAGCTAGTTTATATGATATGACGTGGGGCCACTTCAAGGAGGTATTTTCGAGAGATACTTTCCGATCTCCACTCGGGATGCGAAGGTTGACGAGTTTTCAGGCCTGACGTAGGGGGCTTTGTCAATGCAGAGGTATGCTTCTAGATATATCGAGTTATCTCTATTTGCACAGTACTTAGCCGAATGAGCATGAGAAGACATGAAGGTTTGAGAAGAGTTTGAGGAAAGACATCCGCCGTCTTGTGGGGATGCTGCAGATCAGTGAGTTCTCGGTCCTAGTGGATAAAGCCACCATAGTTGAGACCGACCTTCGAGGAGATGAGGTGGTACAGGTACAGGGGAAGAGGCCAGTATCTTCTAGTCCTCAGAGTAGTTCTCGGCAGGGACCGTGGAAGAAGAAGAAGAGCTACAGTTCCGGGTATCGGCATAACACTGAGGGGTTGAGTTCTCAGGGGGATCCATCCTCCGCACCGTGTTCGAAGTGCCATAAATGTCACGAAGGCGAGTGTCAGCCATTCAGGGATGTTTACTTCAACTATGGCCAATCGAGCCACACGATGAAGTATTGTCTGGAACAGAGAAAGATTATGCTTGCACAAAGTCAGAACCGTGGAAGTAATCAAGTGTCTCGGGGAAATTTTCAAGCAACCACGGCTCCGGCAACGACTCCGGCGAGAGTATATTCACTTACTCCAGCAGATGCGGAACACGCTGGGAATGTGGTGACAGGTACCATGTTATTGCTTTCGAATAAAGCTGTTGTTTTATTTGATTCGGGGGCAACCCATTCGTTCATATCTGCTAGTTTTGTGAAATGTAAGAGGCAGAAACTTGTGTGATGAATGAGTTATTGTCTGTAATTAGGCCAACGGGGAGTGTATCAGTTTGTAGTAAGATGTTAGAAAACTACCCAGTTGTGATTCAGGAGAGACTATTACCAAAAAACCTTGTGGTATACGACATGTCATGTTTCGATGTCATACTGGGAATGGATTGGTTGTTCTCCAGTTATGCAGTAATTGAATGTCGGAAAAGGGTAGTAGTGTTCAGACCTCCTAGGAAACAGGAGTATAAGTTTGTGGGATTGTGTGTGCGTCCGACGCCACAGATCTTATCAGCATTACAGGCAAGGAGGTTACTCTTGGACGGATGTCAGGGGTACTTAGCTTGTGTGCGGGAACCACCGCGGAATGAGTTGCGACTCGAGGACATTCGGGTAGTCAACGAGTTCCCGGATGTGTTCCAAATGATTTAGCCGGCTTACCTTCGGATCATGAGGTGGAGTTTGCGATTGAGTTGCTGCTTGGCAAGGCACCAATCTCTAAAACTTCGTACCGGATGGCTCCAACAGAACTTCGGGAGTGAAATGAACATTTGCAAGAATTGCTGGACAGGGGATTCATTCGACCCAGTGTTTTGCCTTGGGGAGCTCTAGTACTATTTGTGAAGAAGAAGGACGGGTCGATGCGGATGTGTATTGATTACCGTGAGATTAACAAAGTGACGGTGAAGAACCGTTACCTTTTACCTCGTATAGATGATCTATTTGACCAACCGCAGGGAACACAGGTCTTTTCGAAGATCGACCTACGATTAGGGTATCATCAGGTGAAGGTTAGATTTGGGGATGTAGCAAAGACTGCTTTTTGAACTAGATACGGCCACTATGAATTCTTAGTTATGCCATTCGGGTTAACCAATGCGCCGGCAGTGTTCATGGATCTAATGAATAGGGTTTTCCATGAGTAACTAGATCAATTCGTAGTGGTATTCATTGATGACATTCTGGTATATTCGAAGAGTTTGGAAGAGTATGAGTTCCATTTGAGGTTAGTGCTACAGAGGTTGCGAGAGAAGAAGCTATATGCTAAGCTGAGGAAGTGTGAGTTTTGGCTAAATCAGGTTATGTTCTTAGGCCATGTGGTGTCTGAGGGTGGTATCTCTATTGATCCTAGCAAGATTGAAGCTGTGGTCGACTGGGCTAGACCAAAGAGTGTGCAGGAGGTTCGGAGTTTTCTCGGACTGGCGGGTTACTATCGTCGATTCATGGTGGGATTTTCCAAATTCTTTGGACCTCTGACACGGTTGACTAAGAAGGGGTGAGGTATGATTGGACTAGTGATTGTGAGTAGTGCTTTCTCGAGTTGAAGCACCGGCTGGTTACTGCTCTAGTGTTGACCATTCCTTCTGGGAATGGTGGGTATGTGATTTATAGCGACGCGTCCTTGAAGGGTTTGGGATGTGTGCTTATGCAACAGGGTAAGGTAGTGGCGTATGCTTCTCGAAAATTGAAAGAGTATGAGAAGAATTACCCTACGCATAATCTAGAGTTAGCTGCCGTGGTGTATGCATTGAAGATTTGGCGACACTATCTCTATGGGGTGTAGTGTGAGATCTTCACAGACCACAAAAGCCTCAGGTACTTTTTCACACAGAAGGAGCTGAATATGAGGCAGAGGTGATGGCTAGAATTGATTAAGAACTACGACTGTACCATCAGTTTTCACCTGGGAAAGGCTAATGTGGTAGCAGATGCGTTGAGTCGCAAGTCAGAACATACAGTAGTATCTACAGTTGTAGCTCAGCATCACATCAGACGGGATCTGGAAAGTCTTGGCGTGGAAATGGTGTTTGGTGATCATCGGGCTTTCATTGCTAGCTTGGTGATTCAGCCAACCTTGTTTGAGCGTATTAAAGCCGCGCAGGCCAATGATGCAGAAGTAGAAGAGATTGTGGAGAAAGTGCAGCAGGGTTCGACTACAGATTTTAACATCTCAACTAAAGGTGTATTGAGATTTGGGACTAGACTGTGTGTTCCAAATGACAATGAGATTAGAAGGATGATTCTGGAGGAAGCGCATCGTTCCTTGTATATGATACATCCAGGTAGTACAAAGATGTATCGGGATTTGCGCGAGTCCTTCTGGTGGAGTGGTATGAAAAGGGATATTGCTCGGTTTGTGGAGCAGTGTCTGACGTGTCAGCAGGTGAAAGCTAAACATTAAAGGCCGGCAGGGCAGTTGCAGCCTTTGCCTATTCCGATATGAAAATGGGAACATATTTCCAAGGACTTTGTTACCGGATTACCGACAGCGTTTCACGGGCAGAATGCTATTTGGATAATTGTGGATAGGTTGATAAAATCTGCTCACTTCATACCGATAAAGGTTAACTACTCTTTGAGTAGGCTAGCAGAATTGTATGTGAATGAGATTGTGAGAATGCACGGAGTTCTGGTGTCCATTGTTTCAGATCGGGATGCGAGGTTTACTTCTTGATTTTGGAAGAGCTTGCAGGAAGCATTGGGGACGAAGCTTACTTTCAGTACAGTGTTCCACCCCCAGACTGATGGACAGTCGAAGAGGACGATACAGATCTTGGAGGATATGTTATGGGCTTGTGTATTGGGCTTTGGTGGTAGTTGGATTCAGTTTCTGCCACTAGTGGAATTTGCCTATAACAACAGCTTCCAGGCTAGTATATGGATGGCACTGTTCAAGGCTTTGTATGGTCGAAGGTGTCGATCTCCTTTGTATTGGGATGAAGTTGGTGAACGTCAGGTTTTAGGACCTGAACTTGTACAGCAAGCATCTGAGAAGGTGGATTTGATCCAGGAGAGGATTAGATCAGCTCAGAGTCGGTAGAAGAGTTACACGGATGTTCGCCGCCGTGAGTTAGAGTTCAAAGTGGGACGTAAGGTATTTCTGCAAATCGCTCCGATGAAGGGAGTGATGAGATTCGGCAGGAAGGGCAAGTTGAGCTCGAGGTATATCGAACCATTCAACGTACTTGAGCGAGTGGGTCCAGTAGCCTACAGAGTAGTATTACCTCCAACACTTTCGAGGGTCCACGATATGTTTCACGTATCTATGTTGAGAAGGTACGTGTTGGATCCGTCTCATGTTATCAGTTACGATGAGTTGAAAATTGGGAATACTTTAGCGTATGAGGAGATACCTATTCAGGTTCTGGATCGTAACATTCAGAAGCTCCGTACCAAAGAGATACCGTTAGTGAAGGTATTGTGGTGAAACCACGAGGTAGAGGAGGCTTCTTAGGAACTAGAAACGGTGATACGCCAGAAGTATCCATAGCTGTTTGAGTAGTATTTTGATAGCAGGGTAGTATGAGTATGTATGTATGTAATTCCTCTGTTATCATATTGTATTCAGTGGTTAGTCTCAGGGAGTCACCCCTGGGTCCCATTTCAGGGTTCGGGGCATGACACCACTATACTTGCTCACTTAAACGGGTGGAGCGGCACCTAAACAACCAGGTCAATTAGCACAGAGCTGACCTCAACCTTTACAACCAGGTCAATTAACACAGGGCTGACCTCAACCTATACAATCCTTACCGGGTTGGATTACTGCCCCCTCAGGCCACGCTTGGAAATACAACAGTATTCGATCAAACAGATGGTAGAGAACTAATGCTTTCACGTAAAGCAGATATGTACCCAAATACGCACATTCACATTCACATCAATGATATGGATATAGTGTAAACTTATAGATGCTAGTTTTGTGCAAACAATACTCAACACAGTAAAATTAGTATGATGCTTAAGAGTATTCAACACAAGCAATATCTTGGAATCTAAACAAGGTATTTCAATAGCATATTAATATTCCAAGTATACTAAACAGATAATAAAACTAGTTCAAAAGAGTTTTCCTCAATTAAAGATGTGCAACACTAGCTTAAAAAATATTTGTTTGTTTGAAAAAATCTTTGCACACTAAAAACAAAGCTATTGGACACTTGCAACAAAATGCAAATATCCTAAGCTTCCTTAGTTTAATCTCACACAAGATTTATAATATGAAAATCTATGAGATAAACCTAAGCTAAACTCCCCACAAAAATTATCTTAATCACATAAACAAGTAGGAGTATTTAGCAAAGAATAGCAATCACAATCAAACAAGAGAACTCTCACAATCTCAAAATATATCAAAGGAATGGAAATTTGAGAGTATTTGACCAAAGAGTGTATTTTCAAAAGAGAGGATATTTTGGCTAATCTACTTGCTAATCTTCCCCTAATCTTGCAAATGAAGGCATATTTATAGCTAGGGGTAAAAATATAATTGTTTGGGATATGATGCGAATAATTAAAAAAGTCCCAAATGATTAAAATGCAATTAGCCCGAAATGACCGTGTTTTACCGTGATTAAATTAATTTTAACCACCTGGGGTTCGGGTAGCTGAACCTAGGTTCAGCCTCCCGAATAGACACAGTAATAGAAGTTATTAAAAACAATTTGGTCGCCCGTGTCATACTTCGGCAGCCCGAATCAAAGTCAGTAGTTTTTGTTTGTGACTTCGGGTGCCTAGTTCACAATTCGGCTAACCGAACTTGTATGTTCGGTCACCCGAGGCTTAATTTGAACTAAATCGCTCGGTAGCCCAAGTTGGTGAAAAGTCCTTTTCAGGTGGTTCGAGTGCCCGAGGGCAATGCGTTCATTCTGGTTTGGTAGCCCGAACCAAGGTCAAACTGTTGACTTCTCAAAAGTTCGGGCGGCCGATGTGATTTGTTCACCTGGGGTTCGGTCGCCCAACATCACTCATTTTATGCCTATTAAGTTCATTTTCATTTCAATTAATTCTCCTGATATGTTAAGTTATTATGAGGACTTTGTGCACAATGCGTAGGGACTTAGGGTCTTTTCAGTTACGCCCAAAAATTTGGCGTCGGGCGACCGAAGGTTGCCCTTAGGTCATTCATTCCCTATGGTCATTTTGAGCTTACCATATATCCAATATGCATGATATGTAGGTAAGATAAATAAAAACCAAGGCTTAGGTTACTATTACAGACCCATATGACAGACATTGAATTTACAATTACAAATTACAAGTCTTCAGGGTCTTCTTGTTGTTTCAAGTGTCATTTCTTGAGATGCTCATCTAAGCGTGGACAAACACTTGAAACCCATCAAATACCAAAGTATTTTTCATTAACAAAACCTGGTGTGACATATAAGGTCAGAATTCTCCCCTTTTTTGATGATGACAAATACATCATGCAAAAATTGGTATGACCTTAAAAGGCTCCCCTAACAATGTGCATTATGTAAAACTTTAAATAATGTTTCATTTAAGTTCAACTTCAACTTAACCCAATTTTTGCCCTCTCTTATCCATCTCCCCCTTTTGGCAACAACAAAAAGGGTCATGAGTGAGAATTATTTGTATACACAAGAAGTTTGGGAATTTTTAAAAATTTCGGCAGCATGCCGTTTGAAAATAAGACATTTCCCAAAATGTCCTGTATAAAAATGACATGTTTGGAGGATTTAAGACCTAATAGTTTATCAAAAATTAGGCAACTCAAACAATTTCATATGGTCAAGAATTATTACTTTAAGTATCCAAGAAGATGATATAATCATACAATGCACAAATAATGACAAAGTATGAAATATACCAATTACGCACAAAAACAATTTAACTAGTCATTTAAAAATTTAAATGACATGAAAACTAAATTAAACCATAAATATGCACAAACCATGGCAATTGAAGCATATCATAAGACCTAAAACACATGGCATATGATACCAAATAGAAGGTTTGAGCATAAAATAGTCTAACTAGTTCGCATGCACTTTCATGTGAAGTTACTGAACCAGTTATATGACTTGAAAACCATATATGTATGTACTAATAATGAGGCAAGAGAAAATGTTTTAGTTTTGAAATTAGTTCTTACCATAATGTATTACAATAAATATATATATATATATATATATATATATATATATATGTATATACATATAAATATATATCCATCTTATGATGTTTGCAAAATTGTGCTAGGGGTGCTTGCTGAAAATGAGACTATAATTTTGAGGCAAGTAAGCAACAGTTTTCTAGTTTGTCAGTTAAGCACATACAAGAATATAACTAGAAAAGAACAACCATATATATCCTAAAGATGTAAAACAATTTAAAGCAAGGATCACATGGCGAACACAATCAACATGTGGCAAAGAAATATATATCAACATAAGATTTTCACCAACATCATTTCAGTTAAGCACATGCCACGGTGAGTTCACAATAGATCTAAGTTAAAAATATTTGTGAGCAAAATAAGATAGGAATTTATATCTAGATGCTCCCCCTATCAATTTGAGTACGTGCTTAGATTCTTTAACTACTTATACTAACCAAAGATTAATTTCATTACGCTTAGTAGTATAAGCCATCATTTTAAATCTCTTGAAATAAATATACTTGTAAAGATTAATTTACTCTTTTATGCAACCAGTGTAACTATCCCTATGTATTGCACATACATCAGAAAAGATATACTAAGGCATGAAATGATACTCATAACCTAGACCAATCCATATATATTCATAGACCATTAAGCACATGATATGATGTTCAAGGTTTTCTAAAGAGCCTCGATATTCAAAAGGTGAATTGATGCATATGAGATCATTATTTTCTTTCTCTAGGGATGGAGCTGAGCTCCTTTAAATATGTGATGATTATGCAAGGATGAAAGTTTGATTTTCAATTAGTTTTCACTCATCCTTTCAAAAATATTTAAATATTAATTTTATCATAATCATCTTTAACATGAGGTGTTATATGGGAAAATCCTGGTGAATAGGACATTTTTCCCATAAAACGTGTACCTGATAGTGGGTTGTTTTCAATAAATAAATTATATAAAGCAAGCAACAACCTAATATCCACAACTAGCATGTAAATTATATCACTACATCCACCATGCAAGAGGCTTTCAACACAAGCATGCTTTCTAGTAGTTCAATCAACAATTCATAAAAGAAATGAACTACCCAATAGATGATATGAATAATAACTAACAATGGATAGTTATGAGATTAGTGCAGAGTTACCACAGGAGCATATAAACATAAAGTATAGGTAAAAATTGAGAGCATTTTAATGAATATAAACATGAGAGATGAATGCTCCCCCTCAATTATACACTTAACTCATTTAATGTCTTTTTTTTATTTTTCAAATCATTTAGCCAAGAGATCTTGATTTTTAATGACATATGCTTAGCTTTGAGTTCTTAGACTTAATAGACCAACATGTCACAATGAATATTTCTTTGAGAGTTCTAAGCCTATATTTGCCTCTTTTCTTATGATTTACAATACATGAGAGGCCCAAGTTCAAATGGCTTTGAAAGTTAAAGTTCATGCGTAGCTTTCCTTGAATTTTGTTTTATCATCTAGATTGAAACCTATATTAATCAATTTAGCCATTTAACTTAATTCACAAAGCTAAAGCTCTAAAGGATTTGATTTAATGTTTGGGAGCTTGTAAAAGAAATTTTGGATTAATACTCTTGAAACATTAAAATTTAAGTTATGTTCAAAGAGTATTTATAATGAATGGACATGATTCAAGATATTTGCATGCAAGAGGATATGTCCAAACAATTTAGATAAAGAGCAATTAGAAGAGTGTGGATTTTGGAACATTGCTCTTTGGTGATTGGAAAGTATCATTTAGGTATGATCACAAATTTGAAGCAAGGATACAAAACCAATAAATGAATGAAACCTTACCGAATATGATCGTGTTTTGATAAGATTTCCTATGGAAAATATAAACTAAAATTAGAGGATTTATAATTTAAGCTCAAAGGGAAATTTTTTATTTAACAGTGAACCTTGAATCCCCTAATGGATGCCTTTAGTTTTAATTTAAAAAAAAAAAATGTCTTTTAATAAGCAACAGAAATATTTGGAATTTATGATTAATAGTGCTTTAAGCTTAGAATGATGACTAAACACTTGATTGGGCATTTTAGGCTTTCAAGATGAGTTTAGGATAGGATTTTTAACTTCATTTCCTAAAACTCAAATTTGTACAATGGACAAAGTATGCTTAACGTTAGATATTCATATTTAAGCGTGAGTTAAGCAAATTGAAATTTCACTACAAGGCAAACATATCATGTCCATTTGGAGGTGGATTTTTTTTAACCAAGCTATAGCCAAAGATTTTATATTTATACCAATGAATATGTGCATTATGTTCAGATTGGTTTTTTGCTTGAATTTTAGAATTGACTTGATTTTTCTAAATGCATAGTATGGAAAATTTTAAATAGTGCACATATACAAAGATTTTACATTCTTCAGCCCAAGTCACTTCCTAAGCCTTTAATTAGTAGATACTACCCCCTATAGCTAATCCTAACTACTAAGGAAGAATTATATGATCATGTAATTCCTATTTGAACAAATTCTTCCTTAAATTTCAAGGGGTTTTCTTTCTTAACAACCCATATCATTTTTCTTCCTTTTATTTTCAATGGGTTTGGACTAGGTTGCACTTTGACTCTCCATACACATTTGGGTTTCACGCCTTTTCTTTTAAATGGGCAATCAAATTTTATGTGCCCCTTCTTTTTACATAAGATGCATATGATGTGAATGTATGGATTAGAGGAGGTACTAGCATAGTGTTTCGATTCTTTTACAAAGTACCCCATGTATAGGTTCTTTCTTTTCTTATTTTAAATCTCATAACCTATACCTTCTTTATCTAAGGTCATCCTTTGTGAACCTAAGAGTTTGTCAAAATTCTCTCTACCTCTAGTGAATGTATGGATGATCTTAGACTGATCTTCTACTTTCTTTTCTAGATCTTGCATTTTTGAATCTTTCAAGTCTTCGCAAACACTTTGTAATTTAATAATCTCCTTAGTCATGTTATTTGCTTTGCATTTAAGTTCTGCAATAAGAATATCTTTATTATTATCATTTGAAGTTTGAGATCTTACTGCTTTCAATTCTTTTTCTATTTTTTCATTCTTATTTACTAACTTTTTGATTTTAAAGTCATTTTCTTTTTCAATAAGAACTTTTGATTCTCATTCTTTCTCACATGCATCACACTTTTTCTTTAAAGCAGTATATCTTTTGTTAACTTTAACAAGTGACTTATGAATTCTAACATATTCAATTTACAGTTATTCATAAGTAGGCATGCTTTCATTATTACTACTATCACATGATTCAAAATCAAATGCATCATTCAATTCATCACATGAATCATTGCCAGTATTATCTAATAACATAGAAGGAGACGGGTTTACCTCATCATTGGTTAGAGCTATGAAGCATGATTTACCTCCTTTAAGATCCGTAAATCTCGAATCACAAGGAGTGATCGCCTTTTCCTGCGTAGTTGCTCCATATCTCTTTTCAAGTTCCTTCCATATCTCCTTAGCACTGCTACAAGTCATAACTTCACAAAGGACATTAGAATCTAAAGCATGCAGCAAGGTGTTTAAGGCTTCAAAATTTATTTGCACTAAGTTCCTATTATAATCATTCAATTCGTACTCAGATTTAGGAACACTAGTACAACCAATGAATTTAATAGGCACAATATCACCTTGATCAATGACATTCCAAAATTTCCAATTTAACGCTTTAACATATACAGTCATTCTAAATTTCCATATAGCACAGTTATCACCACAAAATACTGGTGGGTGTGTGACAAGTCTTCCCTCACATGAAGGGATGCACTAACACAAGCCATCATGATCTTTTAACTAAATGACGTCCAATTTTAAGTTATGAGGCTTTGATACCAATTGTTAGCTTTACCATGATCCCAAGAGGGGGGGTGAATTGGTATTTTTAAAATTTAATCCTTAACTAAATATTCTAACACCAGTATATTCATAACCCTATGGTCAATCTAGTGCAAGTAATGAAAATGTATACTGAAAAGTAAATAGAGCAATTTAATCAAACACACATGTACCAGAGAACAATAAAGTAAAGGTGACATGCAGAAATGTTATCGAGATTCAGCCAATTCCCTACGTCCCTGCCTTGGCTAAAAAGAACAAGGGTTACCACTATACTTGCTCACTTAAATGGATGGAGCGGCACCTAAACAATCAGGTCAATTAGCATAGGGCTGACCTCAACCTTTACAACTAGGTCAATTAATACAAGGCTGACCTCAGCCTACACAATCCTTACCGGGCTGGATTACCGTCCCCTTAGGCCATGCTTGGAAATACAACAGTATTCGCTCAAATAGATGGTACAAAACTAGTGCATTCACGTAAAGTAGATATGTACCCAAATACGCACATTCACATACACATCAATGATATGGATATAGTGTAAGCTCAAAGATGCTAGTTTTGTGCAAACAATACTCAACACAGTATAATCAGTATGATGCTCAAGAGTATTCAACACAAGCAATATGTTGGAATCTAAACAAAGTATTTCAGTAGCACATCAATATACCAAGTATAGTAAACAGATAATCAAACTAGTTCAAAAGAGTTTTCCTTAATGAAAGATGTGCAACACTAGTTTGAAAAATACTTGCTTGTTTGAAAAAAATTTTGCACACCAAAAATAAAACTATTGGACACTTGCAACAAAATGCAAATATCCTAAGCTTCCTTGGTTTAATCCCACACAAGATTTATAATATGAAAATATGTGGGATAAACCTAAGCTAAACTCCCCAAAAAAATTATCTCAATCACATAAACAAGTGGGAATATTTAGCAAAGAATAGCAATCAAAATCAAACAAGAGAACTCTCACAACCTCAAAATATATCAAAGGAATGGAAATTTGAGAGTATTTTGCCAAAGAGTGTATTTTCAAAAGAGAGGATATTTTGGCTAATCTACTTGCTAATCTTCCCCTAATTATGCAAATGAAGGCATATTTATAGTCAAGGGTAAAAATATAATCGTTTGGGATATGATGGGAATAATTAAAAAAGTCTCAAAAGATTAAAATGCAATTAGCTCAAAATGACCATGTTTTACAGCGGTTAAATTATTTTTAACTGGATGGGGTTCGGGTGGCTTAACCTAGGTTCGGTCGCCCAAACAGACATAGTAATAAAAGCTATTAAAAACAATTCGGTCACCCATGTCATACTTCGGCAGCCCAAATCAAAGTCAGTAGTCTTTGTTCATGACTTCGGGTGCCCAGTTCACAATTCGGTTAACCGAACTTGTATGTTCAGTCGCCTATGGCTTAATTTGAACTAATTCGTTTAATAGCCCGAGTTGGTTAAAAGTCCTTTCAGGTGGTTCGGGCGCCCGAGGGCAATGCATTCATTTTGGTTCGGTAGCTTGAACCATGGTCAAATTGTTGACTTCTCAACAGTTTGGGCGCCCGAGGTGATTTGTTCACCTAGGGTTCGGTCGCCCGACCTCACTCATTTTATGCCTATTAAGTTCATTTTCATTTCAATTAATTCCCTTGATATGTTAAGTGATTATGGGAACTTTGTGCACAATGTGTATGGACCTAGGGTCTTTTCAGTTATGCCCAAAAACCTGGCATCGGTCGACCAAAGGGTGCCTTAAGGTCATTCGATCCCTATGGTCATTTTGAGCTTACCATATATCCAATATGCATGATGTGCAGGTAAGATAAATATAAACCACGACTTAGGTTACTATTACAGACCCATATTACAAACATTGAATTTACAATTACAAATTACAAGTCTTCAGGGTTTTCTTATTGCTTCAAGTGTTATTCCTTGAGATGCATATCTAAGCTTGCACAAATACTTGAAAACCATCAAATACCTAAATATTTGTCATTATCAAAACTGGATGTGACCTATAAGGTCAACACACCATTAGAAATAGACTTATTTCATGGACTCCTGTTCAAGCTTAATTCAAATTGGTGGTATGAAGATAACAAAAGAAGTGTAATGATTATCCTAACTGACTATGGAAAGAAAGAAATTGAAGAATGAACAGAAAAAAATGAAATAGAAATGCACCAGAAGGCAATGAAAGATTAATACCTGCTCCACACAACTACAGCAAAAAGTCAAGGACACGACACATGTTCTCCACATATGAAGACTCTTCAACCGCTTAATGCCTCAGAAATATTCATGTCTGGTTTGTGAATAAGTTGATCTAGAGTGGTCTTAGTTGGATATGGCGAGTAGGTAAGAAGATGCTAGGGTGAAGGACACAACACCTCACAAATAGGCTGGATCCTTTTCAGACTAGTCCACTCCATACATTTAGCATTCATTCCTTACAATATATGGGATGTTTGATCATGACACTCCTCACATATAACGAGTGAACCCATCCTTTTTGAGTTTTTTTTAGGGTATACCAGTTAGACCGAGTTAAAACGATCGTTCTGTAGGTGTCCATGGATATCTTAAGTGTAATGAATCATACACATTACACATGCCTCGAGTTTTTTCCTATTTATACTTGAATTTATATTGCTACATTAACTCTGACATGTAATTGCTGGTTAACTTTATGTGAGTACATTGTTCTTAATGGCTATATAATGAGGAAACTTGCATAAATGACTTGCTTTGGAGATGTGCAAACCGTGTATGAATGAGCTTGTGTGTAACTTAGTGATATTCTTGTACGTAAAACGGTATATTTGTGTCGCACGTGCATTCATCTAATATTCCCCAAATTTGGTGTTTGTGGGTATCACCCTAGATTGCATTCACGTGATTTTCTAGAGACTAACAAAACGTTAGTTGGAGGGTGTGATTATGCATCAAAGTTGCATAATTAGGCGTCTAAATTCATCCATTAAAGATTATATAATTAAATGCCAAATTATGTTCAATATTTTAACAGTAAGCTCAAATAGGAGAGGAGGGCAGGAGAAAGGAGGTCTTGGGGCAGCTTTTGCAGTAGCAACAGCGTGCAGAAAAGATGAACCAGAACAGCTACTGCAACTCTCCTCCTCAACACCCACCTATGCTCTACTCTCTCTACTCTTTCTCTCTCCCATTCTCTCCTTATCTCTTTCTCTTTTTCTCTTTATTTAATTAGTTCTTTTACTTGTTATTTATTTTCATTGTCATTTAAATACAACTTTGAATATTTAATTTAAGTTAATTCTTGCATTGAGTATTGCGTTAATCCTTTTCTCTTCTCTCTCTCCTTCATTCTCTCTTTTCTTTTAAATAGTTGTTTAAGTTACTAGTTTTTATTGGAGTTTTGTTTTAATTAAAGTCTTGGAATTTTAAATCTTTGTTTGGTTATTATTAAAGTTCAAGTTTTTATTTAATATTATCTTTGGAATGAAATTTGGTTTGAGTTATTTTTCATTGTTAAGCTCGGTTTGCTCTTTTTAAAATCTTAAGGTTGTTCTTTTTTTTTTTTTGAGTGGATTGGTGGATTTAGTTTAATCTTTGTTTAAGTTATTGATTGGGTTAAGTCTAGTTTTTAAGTTGGTGTTTAATTGAGTATTTTAGGGTTGCATGCTTCAATAAAGCAATCGTTTTTAGGCTTTTGTACGAAATCTTAAACGTAGGATTTATTTTCTGTCTGAATGGTTAAACGTAGGATTATGTATTAAAATCCCAAGTATTATTGTAAATAATTAATTAGGAAAGTGGGTAAATGTGGGGGATTTGATATTATTCGGTAAGAAGATTATTTCCTTGTTTAGAATAGGGAATTGTATTATATAAGATTGGGATGTGCATATAAAAAATTAATTCAATAGAATTCATAAAACTTCCGCTTACATGGTATCAGAGTTAGGGTTTCTCAACCTTAGCTAACTATGGCCAACGGCACCATCAACAACAAAGGGTCGATCTCTTCTGCAAATATCGACTGCGACTCAGAGGCTACTTTTGTTGGGGGTTCAAATAGACTTGACAACATATCCTTTCCACTCTCAGTGGAGAAATTGAAAGGAAAAAAATTTTGTGAGTGGGCTCAATCCATAAAATTGGTGATTGAAGGAAAAGGGAGGCTAGGCTATCTTACCGGCGAACGGAGGAAACTAGACTCTACCGACGCGGTTGCCTTGCAAAAATGGAGGTCCGAAAACTCCATGGTCACTGCCTGGCTCGTCAACTCGATGCAGTCATCACTTGGGAAAATCTACCTGTTGCCAACGGCGAAGGACATTTGGGACGCTGTTCGTGAGACGTATTTTGACGTTGAGAGTTACTTGCAAATCTTCAAAATCAAGACCCGACTGTGGCAGATGAGGCAAGGGGAGAGAGGCATTATAGAGTACTTTATGGAGACTAAAATTAGGAATAACTTCCCAAGAGAGGGGGTGAATTGGTTTTTTAAAAATTTCTTTTAATTCCTTTTTAGAATTCTTAAACTTATTTTATTTCTTTTAACCAATTTGTGACTTATTTGTTTAATTTGTTAAACACTCAAGAACTTAGTTTCTTTATTTAATCCTTAACCATACAAACATCCAATCATTCAACCAAACCAATAAACTATAATTAGAAAGCAAACAAACAAGCCAATACACAGCACTTATGTAATATAAAAACTCAAAATGGTTGTTTGTTGATATCAGCTAAATTTGAACCAAGCCCTGTAGTGAATGAGAATTTATGCTTGCTGATGTAAAGCCCTATATAAATGAATCCAATCACTCTTTCCAAATATTTAGAATTCAAATAAACTCTTAGTAAATTTATTCAAATAAACTCTTGGTAAATTTATCTTTAGGATGTTAACCAACTAACATACTCCTGTATGGTTTCTACAAGATATGGTATAACCAACGTACTCCCTTTCAGTTTCCGCAACCTAAATCAAAATTGAACTCTAAGTTTATTTGATTTCCAAATATGCGTAGTATGTATAATTTAGATATTTAAAACATCCACGCAGTTGTATATAAACTGAAAATAAAGAATAGGGAAAGAGAGAGTGCTTTTCATTCCAAAAATGATTCTAACCTTTTTTAAAATAATTTTTAACCTTATAAAAATATTTTCCAAGTATGTCCAAGTATGTTAAAAGGTATCTAGGTCCAAGAAGTTATCCTAAGAGCTTCAAAATATTTCAAACGATATTTTAAACATTAAAACACTTACATAAAGACTTCTAAGACTTTTCTCATTCTAGGTTCTTGAGTCTTCATGCTTTGTCCTTGGATTGAATCCATCTTTTATTCAAGCTTCCATATTCTTTTATCTTTCTCACTTTTCCTTTCTTTGGCTCTTTTTACTTTAATATTCCTTGACTTTCAACAACTCATTCATGTCCTCATATTCTTCAAGGTTTAATATATCATCTTTAAATTCATGCTTTGACTCTTTTAAACTTCATTTGATCCTTGTGAGCACTTTTACCTTACTTTCTCATATATGAGCCCTGAAATAACATTACTCACACAAATACATTAAATTTCACTTGTTTGTTAGCATCAAAACAAGATAACAAGATTTTAAGCCTTGTAAAGCCAACAGAGATGACCCATCTCTAGTAGGAACTCGATTTAAGCACCGATGAGGAGTGAGAGTGCTCTGGCGATAGCACACGATACTGAAGGAGGCTTGAGAATGAAAGGGTCTTAAAGTTTCTTATCGGCCTGGACTAGGATTTGGACGACGTGAGGGGACGCATCCTTGGCCAAAGACCTCTTCCCTCAACCCAAGAGGTAGTCATAGAGGTTATGAGGGAGGAAAGCAGAAAGCATGTAATGCTGAGGCCCCAAAATGATCCTGTCGGGTTGGACCTACCCGTATGCGCCCCAAATCTAAATAGGCACACTAATGGGCCTGATGTCTCGACCCTTGTATCAAAAGGCCCAGGGGGATCGAGCCAATGACACAAAAAGGTAAATTATGGTGCGAACATTGCCAAAAAAATAGGTCATTCAAAAGATACTTGCTGGGAGATTCATGGAAAATCGGTAGATTGGAAGCCGAGAAAATACCAAAAAAATTGTGGGTACCAGACTAGCACTAACAGGTCAACTGAAAAATTACAAGGAGAAAAAATCAATACCTCTTCAAGTAGTGCATTCAATCCTGAACAGTTAGACCAGCTGTATAAAATGATTTCATCAATTCAAACATCGGGTTAGTCTTTTGGTTCCCTGGCTCACCGAGGTAGTTATCTATTAGCTTTAAATACTACATCATGTTACAAACCTCCATGGATAATTAACTCGGGTGCATCTGATCATATGACTGGTTCTTATCAATGTTTTTCATCCTACTCACCATATGTTGGGAATTTGAGAGTAAAAATTCCAGATGGCTCTCTCTCACCAATTGCTGGTAAAGGAAGTATTCGCATATCTGACTTGATCACTTTACAATCAGTCCTACATCTTCCCAAATTGTCTTGAAATCTGTTATCCATCAGTCAATTAACAAAAGACTCGAATTGTTCCGCTAAGTTTGTTTCTGTCTATTTATTCAAATAAAAAGTCTCCTGAGTTTCAATGTGAAGTGTGTGAGCTTGCAAAACACCTTCTCCTTCCCATCATCCATATACAAACCATCTTGCCTATTTACTATGATTCATAGTGATTTGTGGGGTCCCTCATGTTCACTCGCACCAATACAAAATGGTTCTTTTTTATCAGTTTTCATTCCATGATTCATACACAGTTTCAGACTAATATTCAAATTTTACGTACTGATAATGGTACGGAATACTTTAATACTATTCTGGGAACTTATCTTCAAGAAAATGGGATTGTTCATCATAGTTCTTGTGTGGATACCCCTCAAAAAAATGGGGTGACTGAATGAAGAAATAGACATATACTTGAAGTAACCCGGGTGTTAATGTTCACTACCAACATAAAAAACTATTTTTGGGGCGATGCCATCTTAACAGCCACACATCTTATTAATCAAATGTCGAATCAAGTACTTTCCTTTGTCACTCCTCTTCAGATATTCCAAGAACACTTTCCTACCTCTCAGCTTCCATCCAGTCTCCCGCTGAAAATCTTTGGTTGTACTACGCTTGTTCATGTTCATGCTCACAACTAGGAAAAATTGGATCCACGTGCCGTTAAATATGTCTTCCTTGGTTATTCCTCTACTCAGAAAGGCTACAAATGCTATGATCCGGTCTCCAAAAAGGTTGTTTGTTAGTCCTGACATTACTTTCTTTGAAACCACTCCTTATTTACCAAAGCCCTCTCTTCAGGGAGAGAGATGGAGTGAAGATTGGTTATTTGACTTCTTTACTATTGAGTCTAGGTCATTTGAACCCGTACCACCTATTAAGCCTTCCGTTGTTTCATTCCCTGACCCATCTATCGAGCCTTCCATTGCATCAATTCCTGACTTGCCAAACACAACAGAACACTTAACCTCAGAGGGAGATACAGGAAAGCAAAACAACGTAGACATACTTGTTTACTCAAGAAAGTCGAACACAAAGAATACGGAGAATCTTATACCTGAGGCACCAAGAACGTCATAACTGATTATGGCTCCAAATAACCATGAGTCCATGCCCAATCGTGATCTGGTAATTGAACTTTCTTCTGATAATCCTATACAGAGACATTTGCACCAATGGCAAACTAAAATACAGTACGGGTTCTCTTATCCTTGGCAACCAATTTAGATTGGCCACTACAGCAACTTGATATTAAAAATGCTTTTTTAAGTGGCGAGTTAGAAGAAGAAGTATACATGACTATACTACCTGGATTCAGTGGGAAAGGTGAAGAAAACTATGTGTGTAAACTCAAGAAGTCCTTGTATGGACTCAAACAATCTCCCAGAGCATAGCTTGACAGATTTGTAAAAGTAATAAAGAATCAAGGTTATCAACAGGGGCAATCAGATCATACCCTATTCTTCCAGCAGTCTGAAAGAGGTAAGAAAACAATTCTAATAGTGTATGTTGATGACATAATCCTTACTGATGACGATACAGTAGAGATGGAGAGATTGAAGAAAGTTTTGGCTGCTGAATTTGAAGTTAAAGACTTGGAACAAATGTGGTATCTTTTGGGCATGGAAGTGGCAAGAATGAGAAAGGGAATTAGTGTTTCTAAGCGAAAGTATGTAACTGATCTCCTAATTGAAACTGGCATGCTTGGATGCAAACCTAGCAAAGCCCGATTGAAGTGGTAAAGAGAGTTGAAGACTGTGAAATACCAGTTGACAAGGAAAGGTACTAGAGGTTGGTTGGTAAGCTAATCTACCTATCACATACTAGACCAGATATTGCATTTGTAGTCAGTGTTGTAAGCCAACACATGCATTAACCAAAAGAGGCCCACTTAGATGCTATGTACAAGATCCTTCGCTATCTCAAGGGATCCCCAGGAAGAGGACTCTTCTTTAAGAATTGTGAAAGTAAGGAAGTAGAGATCTTTACAGATGCAGATTGGGCAGGATTAGTAGAAGATAGAAGATCCACCACAGGTTATTGCACATCTGTCTGGGGAAACCTGGTAACTTGGAAAAGCAAAAAACAGAATGTGGTGGCTAGTAGTAGTGCTGAAGCTGAATTTAGGGCAGTTGTTCAAGGGATATGTAAAGGACTCTGGTTACGGAAACTCTTGGAAGAACTATAGGTCCCGGTGAAATTTCCTATCGAACTCTATTGTGACAATAAGGTAGCCATCAGCATCTCTCTCAATCCAGTTCAACATGACAGGACTAAACATTTGGAAGTGGACAGACACTTTATCAAAGAGAAAATTGAAAAAGGAATTATCTATATGACTTATGTACCTACTAAGGAACAAACTACAAATATTTTCACTAAAAGGTTGGGACGAACGACAGAGCTTCGATGATCTCATTAGCAAGTTGGAGATGATTAATATTTATGAACCAACTTGTGGGGGAGTGTTAAAATCCCAAGTATTATTGTAAATGATTAATTAGGAAAGTGGGTAAATGTGGGGCATTTGATATTATTCGGTAAGAAGATTATTTTCTTGTTTAGAATAGGGAATTGTATTATATAAGATTGGGATGTACATGTGAAAAATTAATTCAATAGAATTCATAAAACTTCTGCTTACATTGTGTTTGACATTTAATTTTGTTATCATCTATCTTATTGTGCCCGTTTCCTGTTTCTTGTTGTTAATTTTGTATGTGTTAGGTTTGTAGTTTAGATCTTATGTTATTTCAATTTCATCACAAATCTCTCAAAAATCCCAAAGACAATGTTTGAAATTAAACTGCATTCCCTAAAAAGACGATCTGACCTTTGTGCTAATTATTACACGACTGAATTCTTATATTTGCGATAACCTTTGCATTGCTTATTTTTAGAGTAAGTCAATATTAGTTATGAAATGGCTAGATAAATTTATGAATGCTTACGTACATATATTATATAGGAAGAAAAATGAATAAATAAATAACCTTGGTTAGGGTTGGAATATTTATTTATTGTATGTATAATTATTAGGCTGCCACGCAAAGAAAAGGATTCTGGCAACCTAAGATCAAGCCATAATTTTCAGAACAGCATAAAGAAGAAGAGTTTCCTGCTCCCTCAGTTCCATTATATGACAAGTCAATATCCTCCATGTTTATGTTTATGCATGGCTCATCCTTACTGCACTTTAGAAGCACTGCCGTCTGCGTCCTCGATGTTCCACATATATTCTTGAATGTCACATCCTTTATCTGCACACACGACGAAGTCTGCATGTACACACAATTTCAAAATATTGAGAGAAAGATGGTGATGTGATTATATATCCTACCCTCATCTCCACTAAATGCCATGTCCTCTTTACCAATAAATCATACTATTTATATTGTGAAAGCATTTTTAGTAATGCTTGTACATGATAGTACTTTATTTGTAATGTAGATAGTAGTTTTGAGAGATAAATGTGATTATAGACGCAAGTAATTATAAAAAAAAACTTAAGTGTCATGTGGTATCGTGTCTATTAAAATCATGCTATGTGTAGAGAGGCCATCATGCTCTGGAATGTAAGTCTTCCTCGTAATATAGATAGTACTTTTGAGAGAAATGTTATTAGAGAGACATGTAATTAGGAAAAAATTAAGCTATCAAGGACTATCGTGTTTCCTCCATTAAAATCGTGCTATGCATACTTGTATATTAAGGGGGCACAATATCATGTCATGCAAGTTTCTCATAATGTGGATAGTACTGTTGATTGAGAGAGGAATGTGATTATATACCTCTTCACAACAAGGTGGTTGTGGGCAATACTCTTGATCAATGATGATAGGGTTTGAAACATTCCTCATCTCAACATCTTCAAAACGCAAGTGAGACACAATGACACTACTACTAGAGGAAGCCCACGTCTTGATCCTTATTCCATTATCAGTTCCAACAAAGGTAGTGTTTTCCACTAGTAGCCTTGTCACATTGTACTCGTTCTCATACCTGCCTAGGCCTCCCACGTTGATACCATGCCCTGGTCCACACATGATGTTGGAAATATGAATGTCTTCGATGCCTGAAAGTAGCAAAACACAATCATCACCAGTGCTAATGGCCACTCGAGATATGTTGATGTGGCTAGAACTTCCAATGCGGATGCCATTGGTGTTTGGGCTCTTGTTAGGGGCAGATATTCTTAGCTTGGTGATGTTCACGTATGTGCATCCAAAGATGTTGATGTGGGTGCTCTTGCTATCCACTGACCTTATGTTGTAAATCCTTGAGTTCGTCACAAAATCAAATCCTATGGACTACATCAAAATATATGAACATAAAACATAAGAAATACTAAAATCTCCACTTGTTAATTGGAAATTGAAGTTTTTCAAGTTAAAAAGTTTTAAATTAGGTTCATTAGAATCAGAAGTATTCAAGTGAAAAGTTTCAATTTGGGTTCAATAACAATTTTAAATTGAGAACTAGTTAATCTTTCAAAATGAGTCACTTGCATAAACAATATTAATTTAATATGTTAATAATAAATAACATCCCTTTTCCTTTACTTTTTTTTTTTTTCATAAAATCTACAAATTTAGACAAACTAAAATCAAAAGAGAATGAAAGACAATATTTTAAGTTATTTTATCAAATCTATCTTTGAATTTTGTTTTGGAAAAAAAAAAATGGAAGGAAGTTGAATAGACATTAATCCAAACTCTATTTAAAAGTTAAAGTTTCAAATTGAGTTCTATGACTATTATTAGGGGTGGCAAAACGAGCGGGCGGGTCGTCAACAGGTCGGATCATAAACGGGTCGGGTCTTAAACGGGTTAACATTAAATGGGTCGCACACATGTCAACCCTAACCCTCCCGTTTAATAAACGGGCGGGTCACGGGTCAACCGTTTAATAAATAATTATATATTTTAATTTTTTAAATTTATTTTTTATTTTTAAAAATACTTATTCTATTTATTGAATCTTAAAAAAAAATGAAATGAGAAAAAAAAGATGCAGATCGTCGGGGTCTGATTGACTGAGAGAACCGAGAGAGGGAGATTGACCGTTGATGCCGTCACGTTGAACTGAGAGTGAGAGGGAGAGTCGAGATCGTGAGCTCATTGAGCTGAGAGGGACTTAGGAACTAGGAAGACTGATAGTGAGAGGGAGGGGGATGGGCTGGACAGGCAGACAGTGTGCGGTGTGGGTGACAGCGTGTGGCGTAGGTGACAGCGACGACATGCGGCGTGGGCAACGGCAACAGCGTAGGTGACAGCGATGGTGTGCAGTGTGGGCGACGACGTACGGCTGGGCTACTAGAACCGAGAGGAGAGGACCGAGATGAGAGGCTGAGAGAGTGAGAGCCAGAGGAGTGCGAAGCTGAAGCACCGAAGGGCGAAGGCCGAGAAGAGCCAGAGGAGAGTGAAGCGTAGAAGGCCGAAGGCTCCAAGAGATTAGGGTTTTTTGGTTAAGGTGGACAGTGAGTGACATACGAATGTATACAAATATCTCAAAAATCCAAGAAACTGAATTTCAACGATGTTCCGTAAACTTTTCTTTTTTTTATTTATTATTTTTTGACATTACACAAAGTTTAAAATTAAACTGTATTCCCTAAGGAGACGATCTGACTTTTGGCCTAATTATTACATAACTGAATTCCTATACTTGGAATAGCCTTCGCCCTACTCATTTTTAGAGTGAGTCAATATTATTTATACAATGTCCAGATAATTTTATGAATGCTTATGTATATATATTATATAGGAAGAAAAATGAATTAATAAATAACCTTGGTTAGGGTTGGAATATGTATTTATTGTATGTATAATTATTAGGCTGCCACGCAAAGAGAAGGATTCTGGCGACCAAAGATCAAGCCATAATTTGCAAAATAGCATAAAGAAGAAGAGTTTCCTGTTCCTTCCGTTCCATTATATGACAAGTCAATATCCTCCATGTTTATGTTTATGCACGGCTCATCCTTACTGCACTTTAAAAGCACTGCCGTCTGCGTCCTCGATGTTCCCCATATATTCTTGAATGTCACATCCTTTATCTGCACACGCGACGAAGTCTACATGTACACACAATTTCAAAATATTGAGAGAAAGATGGTGATGTGATTATATATCCTACCCTGATCTCCACTAAATGCCATGTCCTCTTTACCAATAAATCATACTATTTATATTGTGAAAGCATTTTTAGTAATGCTTGTACATGATAGTACTTTAGTTGTAATGTAGATAGTAGTTTTGAGAGATAAATGTGATTAGAGACGCAAGTAATTATGAAAAAACTAAGTGTCATGTGGTATCATACCTCAATTAAAATCATGCTATGTATACTTTTACGTGATAGTACTTTTAGTAGAAAGGACATCATACTGTGGCATGTAAGTCTTTCTCATAATATAGATAGTACTTTTGAGAGAAATGTTATTAGAGAGACATGTAATTAGGAAAAAACTAAACTATCAAGGACTATCGTTTTTCCTCCATTAAAATCATGTTATGCATACTAGTATATTAAGGGGGGCACAATATCGTGTCATGCAAGTTTCTCATAATGTGGATGGTACTGTTGATTGAGAGAGAAATGTGATTATATACCTCTTCACGACAAGGTGGTTGTGGGCAATACTCTTGATCAATGATGATAGGGTTTGAAACGTTCCTCATCTCAACATCTTCAAAACGCAAATCAGACACAATGACACTACTAGTGGAGGAAGCCCATGTCTTGATCCTTATTCCATTATCAGTTCCAATAAAGGTAGAGTTTTCCACTAGTAGCCTTGTCACATTGTATTCGTTCTTGTACCTGCCTAGGCTTCCCACGCTAATACCATGCCCTGGTCCACACATGACGTTGGAAATATGAATGTCTTCGATGCCTGAAAGTAGTGAAACGCAATCATCACCAGTGCCAATGGCCACTTGAGATATGTTGATGTGGCTAGAACTTCCAATGCGGATGCCATCGGTGTTCGGGCTCTCGTCAGGAGCAAATATTCTTAGCTTGGTGATGTTCACGTATGTGCATCCAAAGATGCTGATGTGGGTGCTCTTACTATCCACTGACCTTATGTTGTAAATCCTTGAGTTCGTCACAAAATCAAATCCTATGGACTGCATCAAAATATATGAATATGAAACATAAAAAATACTAAAATCTCCACATGTCAATAGAAATTTGAAGTTTTTCAAGTTAAAAAGTTTTAAATTAGGTTCATTAGAGTCAGAAGTATTCAAGTGAAATGTTTCAATTTGGGTTCAATAACAATTATAAATTGAGAACTAGTTAATCTTTCAAAATGAGTCACTTGCATAAACAATATTAATTTAATATGTTATTAATTAATAACATCCCTTTTCCTTTACTTTTTCTTTTTCATAAAATCTACAAATTTAGACAAACTAAAATCAAAAGAGAATGAATGACAATATTTTAAGTTATATTATCAAATCTATCTTTGAATTTTGTTTTGGGAAAAAAAAAATGGAAGGAAGTTGAATAGACATTAATCCAAACTCTATTTAAAAGTTAAAGTTTCAAATTGAGTTCTATGACTATTATAAAATGGGGATTCCTTAATCTTTCAAAATGATCATGTTAGTTGCATAAAAAATTATGTTAATATGTTAATAATTAATAACATCCTATAAAATTTGTAGATTCAAACCAAACTCAAGAGAGAACGAGGAGCAGTAATTTAAATTATTTTATTCAATATTTCTATCGAATTTTTTTTTTAGAAAAAACTGGGTGAGAAGAAATGAAAGGAAGTCAAATAGACACTAACCTCCAAACATAGTAAATGAGCAATAATTAACAGTCATCATTAAAGTCTATAAACAAATAACCTACTATGGTTCTACGTTTTCCGAGAAAAACAAAAATTTTCCTAGTAAGCGGGAGAAAATAACCACTAAAATTTATTTCCCCAGAAACAAACAGAGGTATCAAAGAACTGACTTACCACTGGAAGAGCGATACAATTTGAGGTAACACTGCTGAAATTGCGAGACCAACTGAGAGCTCCTTGGCCATCGATGGTGCCACCTCCATTCACAATCAATTTGTCAATGTATCGGAAATTGATCCATTGCTCTTCGTGGAGCAGATCAGGGTAAGCCTTCAAATCTCCTTTGAGCACAAAGGTAATTGGAGCTTTGCATGGACCCTGGAAGGACACCTGCCCTAGCATGTACTTCCCCTCCGGGACCAAAACCCTAGTCCTTCCCTCCCATTTACATGCTTCTTCCCATGCTTTCAAAAACGCCTTCAAAAAAATATTAAGAAAAAAAGTGTAACATTAATTAACAAAATTACGTTAATATCAACCCAATCATATTTAAATCCAAGTCCCGAAATCCATAATTCACAAGGGTCTTTTTCTAATTCCGACTTTCTTCCAAATAAGTGTGAAATTTGAATTTCGACCGAGATTTGTATCCACACCCATTTGGACACACCTTGCAGTTCGATTCTTGTACCTAGCAACACTAGTACGCAATTTATAGCGGAGCTCCTTCGTTATTAATTATGAAAAAGGTTTACTAATCAAACAAAGTTGTATATTTAGTTTGCTAGAAAAGATTACAAGGGTTTACTCTAATTAATAAAATACAGGAATATCCATGCCTTTATAAATCCGAGTCCTGGAATCCATACAGCACAAGTGTCTTCTCCTAATTCCAGCTTTTGATCTACTGGCCATGCAAGTGCGATATTCAAATGGTGACCAAGGATTGTCCATACCCATTTGGACGTACGACTCGTGGATCGATTATATATGGCCAAACTGCTTGGTTATTAACTATGAAAAGGGTTTACTAATTGAACAAACAAAAAGGTAGATTTATTTTAATTTGCTAGAGAAGATTACCTTGGCATTGTCTGTTCTTTCGTCAGCAACTGCACCATACTGCATCACGTTGAAAGTCTTACGTTGTGGTTGAGCTCTCTGAGCAGTGCCAGTGTGAATCAGAATGGCATGAGCCAAAAACAACATAAGCCAATGGGCTCTTTGAAAACACGTGCTGAAACCCATTTGGTTTAGAAATACAAGAATGGTTTCAGTGTTTTCAAATCTCAGATCTCAGAGTAAAAAAGCCAGGATGTGTTTTTCCTGCGGCACTGGGTGTGCAATGTATATATAGGAAGAAGAAAGTGGGAGGAGAGTGGAGGAGTTGGAAAGTTGAGAAACATGGAACGATTATTCCAACCTTAATTATTAATGAAAACACGATTTGGGTATTTATGTATGTGCGTGAAATTCAAGTTTAATGCGTGGATGCATATATTAACAATTATTATATTGACAGAATATGAAACTCTCCATATGCTCAGGTACATGAACTTGACGTCGTTTATAATTGGGACATATGAACAGCCTATATGCCTGAAATTTCAAATGCCCCGATAAAAAATTGCCGCAAAGATTTTCTTTTTCTTTTTTGGAATGGCCTACAACAAGTATGATAACACAAGATGCATTTGCTTTTACAGGAATGTATCGAAATAGTTTATCACCGTTTCTAGGAGCAATGCTATCATCACTAGTCAGTAGTTGTTAAAAACTCAGATGTGTTATGTCAATCAGAACTGATGCCAAACTGAAGTAAATCATGCAGAAATGAATCAACAAAGAAAGAAAACTAATTATTTGAAAGAATTAAATAAGAAGAAAACACAAATTTACATGGTTTAGCCAATATGACCTACATCCGCGGTGAGAACCAGACAAAGAACCTTTATTGATGAATCCAGTCAGTCTTAAGATTACAAGCATACCACCTCAAAGTTTCACACCTTCTTGATTGTGTCAAGAAGAACTTAGCCCTTGGTGTTTTTAGCTTCCAATCTCCCTCCCTGATCTTGCTATTGCCAAGAAAAATAATCATCATAATGAACTTTAACAAACAACCAACATTATATACCACACACATCTCCTAACTAACCCAAGAAGCTTAACAGAAATTTGCTACCTGTCACTTGCAATTAACTGTTGAATTGTCATCCCAAGTTCAGACCATAATTGTCAACTGCAAGTTATTTGTTTAGTCACATGTGTGTTAAAATGATTGGCACTTATCATTACAAATCTCCACCTTGACAACATTTTGAACCTTCACACTATTTTTCTTCTCCCAACTAGTCTTACTTGCCTCTTCATGAGGCTCAACAGCTCCTCAAATTTATCAAGTCCAGACAATGTCTGAACTTAGATCCTGGCAGTGGCTTGGTCATCATATCAGATGGATTTTCCTCAATTGGAACCTTCACAACCTCGATTTCTCCAGTTGCTATTATGTCCCTTAAAAAATGAAGCCGGATGTCAATGTGCTTTGACCTCTCATGGAACACCTGATTCTTAGCAAGGCAAATTGTGTTTTGGTTATCACAATGGATAGTGATCATATTACCTTGGCACATACCTAGCTCATGAGATATCCCCCTCAGCCATATAGCTTCCTTAATTGCCTCAGTCATCGCAATATATTCTACTTCAATAGTAGATAAAGCAACTACAGATTGGAGTATTGCTTTCCAACTCACAACTTCTTCAAATGCAGTAAATACAAACCCAGTCAGTGACTTCCTTGTGTCAACATTTCTTGCATAGTCAAAGTCTACAAAGCCTTGAATCTCCCTTCCATGATTCTCATTCCCTTCATATCTCAGTCCCAAACACTTAGTACCACTAAGTGTTAGGGCGTGGCTCGTATTGGTTAGGCAGCCACACCACCTAGCAGCTTATGTTGATTTTGATGAGAAGACCAGCAGTCCTCCACCAAACTCTGCCTACCATGTTTGAAATTGCAGTCACCTTCTGTAACTTTCCCCCTCCCATTTGTGTATATATATATAGATGATGTATGTCTATGTAATTGATTGTGGGCTGAAAGTTGTGTTGTTGTAGAGAGGTGTGTGGTGTGTTGTGCAAGGAATAGAGTGTTATGTGAGGTAAAGTGAATCTTTTGTTAGCTTTGGTCCAATCCCAATAGGGGGGGGTGAATTGGATATTTAAAATTTATCACCTAAGTTAAACCAGATAAACAATATTACTTAACCTAGGGTTTGTTTATGCAAATGTAAACCTAATCATTCACAATATAACATACACGTGCAGTAAGTAAATTACGGAAATGTAAGTGAACACGCACGATATGTTATCGAGGTTCGGCCAATAGTGCCTACGTCCTCGCCTCTAGCTCACAAGTTAGAGGATTCCACTAATAGCTCACTTAAGGGTGGAGCGGCACCGTTTACAACCAGGTCAAATTAACACGGGGCTGACCTCAACCTACACGCCTTAACAGGATAACGCACCTAACTTTCCTAATTGGGTCAAATCCAATCCGGGACTATTTCAAGGCTAGTCTCCCTCTTTAGGCCCGTACCTGGAAATACAACAGATGTGTATAAAATTTGTACACATAAATATGCTTCTAGAAAAGCAGATGTGTGCACCAATATAGCTCAATCAATAAAGCAAGCACGAATGATATGTAGATATGCTTAGTGCTCTAATGTGTGCTAAACACTCAATCAAGTATGATAATCAATCAAGATCTAGAGTGTGTATCTAAGAAAAATTTGAAACACAATATTCGAATATCACAAAATCATATCAGGGTTTCAAATATGCTAAGCAAGATAGATCAAACAAACTCAATATGATATTTCAATGTCTAAAGTACAATGGAGTTGTTTGAAAGATTAGCTTTTCACAAAAGGATTTTTGCACACAAAATCTAGGTTTAGGTATCTTGCAACGACAATGCAAGAACCACAACCCTCAAAGTCTTCCCATACAAGATTTATCAAATGAAATCTGTGAAGAACTTTAGGCTATACTCTCAAATAAAATCAATCAAACTTTATACTAAAAGAGAGTATTAGCTAGAGAGATTACACACTATAGCCTTATAGAAATACTCACAATGCTTAGAGAAATAAAGATTGAAGAGTATGTGAGTGTTTGCAATAAGTTTTTGGCTAATATAGGATTTTGAGAGTTGAGAGTGTTTTGCCCTAATCAAGTTTGCTAATCCTTGCTAATAATGATAAATGAATGGGTATATATAGGCAAAGAGGTATTTTTGACCGTTGGGGACCTATTGGGTATTATTAAGAAAGTTTTAAATCATTTTAAAATAATTAACCCTGTTTAAAATATGTTTAACCACCGTAAAATTCAGGACAACCCTAGAGGTTCGGTGGACCAAAAATGTTTCGGTCGACCAAGTCTCAAATGGTCCGGTTGACTAAGGGAAAATTGAACTGAGGTCTTGGTCGACCAGGAGAGGGCGATTTCCTAATTTTTCGAGTTTCAGTCGACCAGGGCATTGCATAGTTTGGTCGACTAGACCGTTGGGAATTCTCCCGAGGACCCTTCGGTCGACTAGGTAGTTGTAGTACAAAAGTGGTCGGTCGAGCAGATGGTCAAACTTTTGACCGTAGGGGGTTTCGGTCGATCAGGGCCTTTTGAACTACCTAGTTTGGTCGACCAGATGGTCAAAATGTTGACCAGAGAGGTTTCGGTCGACGAGGGCTTCTTGAACTAACTTGGCTGGTCGACCAAATGGTCAAACTTTTGACCTAGGGAGGTTTCGGTCAACCAGGGCCTTTTGAACTAACTTGGTTGGTCGACCAAATGGTCAAACTTTCGACCTAGGGAGGTTTTGGTCGACCAGGGCCTTTTGAACTAACTTTGCTGGTTGACCGAAAGTGCACCATGTGTGCATTTCGGTCTCGTTTCGAAACATACAAGCCTTATTTAAGTGCCTAACAAACAAATGTGTAAATGTGTGTGTCCTAAGGTCACTTAGGGTCCAATTTTGAGGACACCAAAAAGGTCCAGTGTCGGTCGACCGTTGTTCCCTAAGGTCTTTTTATGGTCCGTGTAGGTACCTAAAGTCCAACTAAGGTTAATTTGAGCATACCTACCTATCATGCATGATGCAAATTATTACAAGCCATATGAGTGTACAGTCCATAATAAAATTACATCCCAGAATGAAGAAACTGAAGAATAAATACAAATGCAGCACAAGATTCTTCATTCATCGGCACGAACACCGCACGCCATCATAATAAGTCTTTTAGTCCTAAAGCGCGCACAAGGTGAACCTGCATGCAATTCTCAGTACAACCATTAGTACCAAGAGTATTTATCATAATCAAAACTGAGTGTGACCAATCAGGTCAACATTCTCCCCCTTTTTGATGATGACAAATACTTTATGCAAAAGTGGGTATAGCCAAGAAAGGCTCCCCCTGACTTTATGCATAAAGGTAATTAAAGTAATGGGTAATTAAAGATTAAACATGATTAAGCATTGTTTTACCCACTTTCGCCTTTTCTCCCCCTTTTGGCAACAGCAAAAAGGGTTTAAGCAATAAAACTCGAAGGCAAAGGATGTCATTTAGATACAAAAGGGATGTTGGGAGGAATTTTTGAAGAATTAGACAACATGCCATTTGAAAATAGACCATTCCCAAACATAACTTTGTACCTAAGTGACCTATGTTGAGTTTTAATCAATAGCATATAGCACATATTCATCACGTAACTCAACCAGTACAGTATTTTCAACACACAAAATAGAGGTATAACTTTTAGACATTCAAGAAATATAATAGCCATACAATGCAAACAGAATGACAAAAATAACCTCAACAATTAAGCACATAAGTAATACAACTGGTCATTTAAATATTTTAAATGTCCTGAAAAACAAAGTTAGATTGTAGATATGCACCGACCATTTCAATTGACACATATCATAAGACCCGTGAAAGATTTGAATTTTAAAATAAAAAAAAACACACGGCATATGATAACAAACAGGAAGTTTGAGCATAAACACAATCTAACTAGTTCGCATGCATTTTTATGTATAGGTATAGAACCAGTTATGCGACTTTAAAACAATATATGCATATAATAATAATAATAATAATGAAGCAACAGAAAAAGTTTGAGTTTTGAAATTAGTTCTTGCCATAAAGTAATAAATATATATATCCCCCTTATGATGTTTGCAAGATGGTGCTGGGGGTAGCTTGCAGAAAGGAAGCTTTAATTTAAAACAAGCAAGCCTAAATTTTCTGATTTGTCAATTAAGTACATACAAAAGTATAACCAAAAAATCACAACCATGATGATCCTAAAGATTTAATAATTCACACGCAGGATCATATGGCAAACACAACCAACATGTGGCAAAGAACTATAAATCAATGTAAGATTTTTACCAACAACATTTCAGTTTAAGCACATGCCACATTTGATTCGACACTATATCTAAGCTAAAAGGTTTGTGAGCATAATATGATACGCGTTTCAATTTTAAATGCTCCCCCTATCAGTTTGAATTATTGCTTAGATACTATAAATTACTTATACTTTGCAAAGGATTGATTTCATTGAATATGCCAAAGTATAAGTGAGCACACACACCATTCTTCAACAGTGTCTATTAACAACATTTATCTCTTATCAGTATAGTCATACCTATAGACAACAGGTGCATCGAAAATAGATATTAAGGCATTCAATGCAACTCATGATCCAAAAACATTTCATATCAAAACATGAGACTTTACGTGCAAGATATAATGTTCACAAATATAGGAAGAGCCTCAATATTTCAATAAACAATAGTGATGCATGTGATACCTATAAGTTCTTTCTATAGGGTAGGTGCTCAGCTCTTTAAGTGTTTGATGATTATACAAGGATGACATTTAATTTTCAATTAGTTTTCACTCATCCTTTCAAAAATACTTTAACTTTAATTTTATTATAATCATCTTTAACACAAGGTTTTATATGGGAAAATCCTAACAAAATTTCGACAGCATGCCGTTTGTATATAGGACATTTTCCCATACAAATTGTACCTAATAGGTTCAAACAAGCAATTTATATTTTAGTTCAAGGCATACGAGAACCTATAATCCACTACCAGCATGCAATTCACATCAACTGCATCCGTCATGCAGGAGACATTCTAAACTAAGCATGCAATCAGGTAGTATAATCAACTGTCCATATAAAATGTAAACCATCCAACTAAATACTATGAACAATAAATAACCATGGATAGTTAGAAATTCAGTGCAATACCCATATGGACATTTAGGCATGAAATAAATATATGAGAGCATTTTAATTTATATAATCATGAAAGAATATATGCTCCCCCTTAATTATGCGCTGATTCATTTTATGCCTTTCCTTATTTTTCAGGTTCTTTAGGCCAAGTGTATTAAGATTTTCAATGTTATATGCTTGGCTTTGGATGAATAGGCTTAGATAAATATCTTTAAATAAGCTAAGCCAATATTTGCCTCTTTTCTTATGATTTACAATACGTGTAAGGCCTAAGTTCAAATGACTTTTCATTTTAAGGTTCATGCATAGGTTTCTTTGAATGTTTGTTCCATCACATAGATTGAAACCTATATCAATTAAATTAGTCATTTTAACTTAATTCATGAGGATGGAGCTCTTAAATGATTTTATATAAAGTATGAGAGCTTGGAAGAAGATTGAATACTCTTAAAGATTAACCATTTTATTTAAGTTTAATAGAGTATTCAAAAGTAGGACATTGTACAAGATAAGCATTTTAAAGAATATGTCCTAACTTATTTTGGCAAAGAGCATTGTGGAGGATATGAATAACTAGGAACTGATGCTCTTTGGTGATTGGAATGTATCCTTTAGATATGATCATAATTTTAGAGTAAGGATACGAACCAATGAGAAGGATGGATCTTTACCTGATATGATCATGGTAAGGTAAAGATTTCCTATGGAGGACATAAACCAAAATTAGAGGATTTATAATATAAGCTCAAAGGGAATTTTTGATTTAACAGTGAAACTTGAATCCCTTAGTGATTGCTTCTAATTTTAACTATGGAAGGATATCTTTTAATAAGCACCATAAATATTTGGAGTTGATGATTAATAGTGCTACAAGCCTAGAGTGATGACTAAAAACTTTATTAGGCATTTAAGTTCAATGAAGGGTTTAGGATTAAATGATATATAGTGTGAGATGGATTCCCTAAACCACAAGCTAGGCAATGGACAAAATGTATGTTTAACTTTAGATATTCATATTTACGCATGAGTTAAGAAATTTGAAATTTTAATACAAGGCAAAAATGTCATGTCCACTTGGAAGTGGTTTTCATTCAAGCAGTCAATAATTTCATATTTCAACCAAGGAATGTATGCATTAAGTTCAAATTGGTTGTATGCTTGAATTTGCAGATTGGCTTGATTTTTCAAAATACTTAGTATGTAAGATTTTAAATAGTTGGCATATACTAAGATTTTACACTTTCAGCCCCAAACCACCTCCTAAACCTTTAGAAAATACTGCCCCCTATGGCTAATCCTAAACGCTAAGGAAGAGTTATGTGATCATGTAATTCCTGTTTGAGCAAATTCTTCTTTGAGTATCAAGGGGTTTTCTTTCTTAACAACCCATATCATTTTTCTATCTTTGAATTTTGATGGGTTAGGAGTGGGTGGTACTTTGGCTCTCCAGACTTGTTTGGGTTTCACACCTTTTCTTTTAAATGGACAATCAAATTTTGTATGCCCCTTCTTTTTACATAAGATGCATGTGGTGTGAGTGTATGGACTAGAGGAGGTACTAGTATAATGTTTCGATTCTTTTACAAAGTACCCCATGTATAGATTTTTTCTTTTCTTATTTTCAATCCCATTATAACCTATACCTTCCTTATCTAAGGTCATCTTTTGTGCACCTAACAGTTTATCAAAAAAAATTTTGCCTCTAGTGAACGTGTAGATGATCTTAGATTGGTCTTCTATTTTCTTTTCTAGATTTTGAATTTTTGAATTTTTCAATTCTTTGCAAACATTTTGAAGTTTCATAAATTCTTTAGACATATTGTTTGCTTTATATAGACACCCTATTTTTGCCCTAACCAAATAGAACGAGAGGTTCCCTTTTTATTATTATTATTATTAGTATTTTTATTAGTTTATTTATTCTTACTATTATTATTATTAATTTTCATTAGTCTTATTATTATTACTATTATTACTATTTTATTTATTATTATTATTTTTTTTTTCATTAGTATTATTATTATTACTTTTATTTTTATTTTTTACTTCTATTTATATTATTTATTATTATTATTATTTATTTTCATTGCTATTAATATTATTTTTAACTTTTATTATTATTAGTATTTTTATCTTTATTAGTACTATTATTATTATTATTTATTTCTGTTATTATTATTATTATTATTATTTTGTTATTATTTTACTTATTTTTATTACCTTATTATTATTATTATTATTATTATTATTATTATTACCATAATAGTAGTTATACCCATAATATTATTTCCAAAAGAAAAAAATACCATAAAAAGAAAATCAAAAAGGAAAGGTTTTTAGGGTTGTCAAATTTTTTTTTTATATAAGGGTGATACACACAAGCCGGGAAAAGGGGGGGGCGCACACACAGCAGCGCAGCCGGCAGTGCAGAACCAAAACCAAAGAAAAAAACCTCCCAGCCACCATTCCGACCACCAGGCGAAGGACCGGGGGATTCTGCTTCTTCTCCATCTTCTTCCTCCTTCTGACCTCTCTCTCTCTCTCTCTCTCGCGTCCCCCATCTCCATTCCCCACTCTCTTCTCTCGCCCTCGCCAGTAGCTCCGGTGTATCCCATTAAATCCCAGAACCCCCTGCCAGAGTACCAGCAACCGCCAACCGCACCACCCTCCCCGCAGTAGTGCACCAGCGATCCCAGTAGCCCTCTGCAACCAGCTTCTCCGCCCACCCTCTGTGGCAGTCCTCCTCCAGCCCTTCCAGCCAGCCGAGCTCCTCTGCCTCTCCACGAACCAGCAGCAGAACCGCAGCACCCGCAGCCAAGCTCCACAGACCACCATCATCTCCGGCGAACCAGCGACCTCAATCTCGAATCCCTCTCTCCGTTCTCACCTGTAACTCCGGCAAGACCCCCAGCAGGAGCAACCACCCAGCAGCCCACTCACTCCCGCCACCGTCGCTGTCGCTCGCTCCCGTCGCCGTCGGCGTCTCCCGGTGGTACCCCCGTGGATCTCCGGCCATCAGTTCCTCACGGTTGTAGTCACAGTGCTCTCCAAGGTGAAATTTTCATGTGATTATCAGGGGAGTAGCTGTATTATTATTATGTAAATAGATTTACATTCTATATTATTTCTGCTGTCATATACATATTACGGGGTTATTATATTATGCTCGTTAGTTTTTTGTTTTGTTAATTTTGTGTATATATTTTATCATTGTTTATGGGGCTATTATTATCATATGGTATTATCATTTAACATGTATAGTTTTTATTTATTATTATTATTATTGTTGTTGTATAACATGTCGTATATATTTTAATATCTAATATATATGGGTTTTCTTTCGCTTTTGTTATTGTTGTTATATTTAATATATGCATACTCATATTAGTATTTTAACACATTTAATATCAGTATTTTAGAACTTTGACATATTCACATACAAGGGTATCGATTATTAGGTCGAGTTTGACATTTTGGTATATATTAGGTAAGTTACTATTATGTTTAGTGTGATAATGCATAGAATATTCGCATGGTAAGGGTTATATTGATGGGGCATATAATTTAATGTTTAATATGTATTTTTAGGGTGTGTTCGTTATTCGTTGTATTTATTGAGGTAAGGTTTATATTATAAGATTTTATCATGATGGCATTTATATTGTAAAATTTGTATTGTCTTAATATGTATTCTTAGGGTTTGGATTGACATCTTATTGTGGTTCTTATGTGTAAGATATTTTATTCATACTTATATTGTGTGTTAACTTTATATTATATCATTAGTATTTTATAATTTTGGTCATGTTGGAATTTTTAGTAAATTAGTTGCAGTATATGTGGTATTTTAGAACTATAGTTGTATGTGTTTTTAATATTCTAGAATGTTAGTAATATTAGGTATTTAATAACTTAGGATTTATAAGTAACATCATGCATATAATTTAGTATTTTAGGTAATTTTTAATATAGCATCTTGAGTAATACTATATATTTATTATTATTATGATACTTTTAGTATGTTAATTATTATGGTAAGTTTAATATTTTAGGTAATATTTTTGGTGTTTTGGTATCATGCTATTATATGGTATGTTTAGTATATATAGTATTATAGTAATTTATTACGTATTATATTATTTGTGGATATTTATTATTGTTATCATCGTGTTTATGTTTATTATGGTATGTTTAAGTATTTTTGTTTATAACACACATGTAGTATTTTAATATTATGATATGCTCATTATCTTAGCCTATATTATATGTTTATATTCTATTATTATTGGTATGTTAGATATTTTAGCTTCTATTATATACGTTGATTAGTACATATTATGGTATCCTAATACTCTAGTTTATTATTATTTCATTTATTTATTTATTTATTTATTATGTTTAAATTATTATATCTATTATCCAAAACCTCCCAAACTAGTATTTTCATACTTAGGAAAACCCATAAAATTTATAAAATTTGAGAGCGTATTTTATAAAGTATTTTTGATTTTTAATCCCTATGATTTTATTGCGAGGGTATGAGCCTTCGGGCATCACGTACCCTAAGCTCTGAGGGAATATCTATATATATATTATCTTTATTTATTTATTATTTTATTTATTTATTTTTTACATGTACTTATAAATTCATAAAAAAGGAGTAATTTAAAGAATTAATATATTAACCTAGGGATAATTTTAAATTAATTAGGTACCGTTCGTAAGAACGGGCGCGTAGGGGGTGCTCGTACCTTCCCCTCGCGTAACCGAACTCCCGAGCCTAACTCTGGTAATGTAGACCGATTCTACCCCTAACGGGGTAGTAATCATGTGTTCTAACCACACTAAAGGTTAGTGGCGACTCCGACATTTCCTGTTTTTAATTTAGAACAAAATTGATTTTTTTAATTTCGCCGCCCGGGGCACACGTTCGCCCGGGACGTCGCGACACTTTATATTCAAGATCTGCAATCAAGTGATCCTTTTTATCATCATTAGAAACTTTAGATTTCAAAATAGTCAATTCTTTTTCTAATGATTCATTCTTGCTTTCCAATCTTTTAATTTTCAAATCGTTTTCTCTTTCAACAAGAATTTTTGAGTCACATTCTTTCTCACATGCCTCATACTTGTTTTTCAAAGTAGTATATCTTTTATTATCTTTAACAAGTGACTTATGAGTTCTAACATATTCAACTTGCAATTCCTCATAAGTAGGCATGCTTTCACTATTAGTACTATCACATGATTCAGTATCAGATGCATCATTTGATTCATCACATGAATCATTACCAGATTTATCTACAAAAGCAGAAGGAATAGAGATAATCTCATTATCTATTAAGGCAACAAAGCACTGGTTACCTCCTTCAAGATCAGAAGGGCTCGAGTCACATGGAGAGATCACATTGTTTTGCATAGGTGCTCCATATCTTCTCTCAAGTTCATCCCAGATCTGCTTGGCATTACTACACGCCATAACCTCACATAAAATATTAGAATCTAAAGCGTGCAGTAAAGTATTCATGGCATCAAAATTTATTTGCACTAAGTTCCTATCATGATCATTCAGTTCACACTCAGATTTAGGAACACTAGTACAACCAATGAATTTAACAGGCACACTATCACCCTGATCAATGACATTCCAAAATTTCCAATTTAAAGCTTTCACATACACAGTCATTCTGAATTTCCATATAACAAAATTATCACCATAGAATACTGATGGGTGAGTGACTAACCTACCCTCACATGCATAGGATGCACTAACATGAGCCATTATGATTTTTTACTAAATAATGTTTAAATCTAAGTTACGAGGCTCTGATACCAATTGTTAGCTTTGGTGCAATCCCAAGAGGGGGGGTGAATTGGATATTTAAAATTTATCGCCTAGGTTAAACCAGATAAACAGTATTACTTAACCTAGGGTTTGTTTATGCAAATGTAAACCTAATCATTCACAATATAACATATACGTGCAGTAAGTAAATTACGGAAATGTAAGTGAACACGCACGATATGTTATCGAGGTTCGGCCAATAGTGCCTACGTCCCCGCCTCTAGCTCACAAGTTTGAGGATTCCACTAATAGCTCACTTAACGGTGGAGCGGCACTGTTTACAACTAGATCAAATTAACACGGGGCTGACCTCAACCTTAACCAGGTCAATTAGCGGGGCTGACCTCAACCTACACGCCTTAACAGGATGACGCACCTAGCTTTCCTAACCAGGTCAAAGCCAATCCGGAACTATTCCAGGGCTAGTCTACTTCTTCAGGCCGTGCCTGGAAATACAACAGATGTGTATAAAATTTGTACACGGAAATATGCTTCTAGAAAAGCAGATGTGTGCACCAATATAGCTTAATCAATAAAGCAAGCACGAATGATATGTAGATATGCTTAGTGCTCTAATGTGTGCTAAACACTCAATCAAGTATGATAATCAATCAAGATCTAGAGTGTGTATCTAAGCAAGATTTGAAACACAATATTCGAATATCACAAAATCATATCAGGGTTTCAAATATGCTAAGCAAGATAGATCAAACAAACTCAATACGATATTTCAATGTCTAAAGTACAATGGAGTTGTTTGAAAGATTAGCTTTTCACAAAAGGATTTTTGCACACAAAATCTAGGTTTAGGTATCTTGTAACGACAATGCAAGAACCACAACCCTCAAAGTCTTCCCATACAAGATTTATCAAATGAAATCTGTGAAGAACTTTAGGCTATACTCTCAAATAAAATCAATCAAACTTTATACCAAAAGAGAGTATTAGCTAGAGAGATTACACACTATAGCCTTATAGAAATACTCACAATGCTTAGAGAAATAAAGATTGAAGAGTATGTGAGTGTTTGCAAGAAGTTTTTGGCTAATATAGGGTTTTGAGAGTTGAGAGTGTTTTGCCCTAATCAAGTTTGCTAATCCTTGCTAATAATGATAAATGAATTGGTATATATAGGCAAGGAGGTATTTTTGACCGTTGGGGACCTATTGGGTATTATTAAGAAAGTTTTAAATCATTTTAAAATAATTAACCCTGTTTAAAATATGTTTAACCGCGGTAAAAATCAGGGCAACCCGAGAGGTCCGGCCGACCAAAAATGTTTCGGTCGACCAAGTCTCAAATGGTCCGGTTGACTAAGGGAAAATTGAACTGAGGTCTTGGTCGACCAGGAGAGGGCGATTTCCTAATTTTCCGAGTTTCGGTCGACCCACAGCTCAATTTTCCTTGTGCAGGCGCACTGTAGGCATATTTCCAAGACTTCTGTCTTCTCCTTTTTTTGCATTTTTCTTGTTTTTGCTATATTGTACTCCATTTTTTTGTATTTTTTCTGATGTATTTCCCCTTTTATATTTTTTTCTCTACTATATTTGTATTTCTTTTTCTTTTCTTTTTTTTTGTATTTTTCTCTGTTGTATCTCCTTTTTTTGTTATATTTTCTTTGCTATCAGTCTGATAAAAATAATAAAATAAATTCCTTTTGTTATAATTGGCCCAGGACAAAATGGACTGTCTAAAGCACTCAATTACAATCAAACCTGATGAAACTAAGTTCAGCCCAATCGGATTTTAAAACCGCAATAATGCTAAAGTCTCGACCATCATCATCATATATGATTTATTAGATCCCATAAAGATTTCCTCTAGTTAAAAAAATGCCATGAAAGTGCACATTAGAAAATACAGGAAAGAAAACACATCTGTATATATATATAAGAATGACAACGGTTTGACGTCAAATTGAGGAGCTAGCACAGCATGTAGGAGTCGTCCTTAATTTAAATGCAAGGGCGAGGGTTTTGATGACCGGAGGCCTCGCCATCGGCATTGGCACAGAGGGAGGTGGCGGAGCCTTCCTCATTGTTGATGTAGGACAAGTTGATGTCGTGGAGCTTGATGTTCCGGCAAGGCACTCGGGGGCTGCACCGTAGCAACACTGCATTCTTCGACCGTGACGTCCCCCATATGTTCTTGAATGTTATGTCTGTGATCTTCACTTGTATATGACCCTGCACGTAAATGATCAGAAAAAATTGAATCTAACCCTACATTGGCAAAGTCGTTGAATTTTGAATAAAACGTAATAAAAAATTACATTAAATTTATTGAAATCCATCTGAATCTAAATTTAAAGTTTGAAATCCATGTGATATTAGAATTGAATAAAAAAAAATTAGAGTCTGTTTAGGTTGAGGGTTTATCGGAGAGGAGGAGAGGAAGGAAAAAAAGAAAAAGAATTAGCTTTTTTTGGTGGTTTATAAAGCTCTCCTTTTAAAAACTTAGAAAAAAATATTTGAAAAGAAGTTAAGAAATTTATTTTCTTAATTTTGGCTGTCAAGAAAGTTAAAAAAGAAAATAAAATATACAATGAAAGTTTGATTTATCAAGTTTTTGTTCTCATAATTAAAGGAAAATTAAGAAGTAACGTACCTCTTCAGCGCAAGGAGGGTAAGGGCAGTACTCTTGATCAACGATGATGGGATTGGACACATTCTTCATATGAATATTTTCAAAGACAAAGTGAGAGGCAACATTGTCAATTGCAGAGTTTGCCCATGTCTTGATCCTCACTCCATTGTCCGTTCCCACAAATGTGCTTCTTTCCACCCTTATTCCCTTCACATTTTTTTCGTTCCTGTACTTTCCCAAGCTCCCCACGCTGATGCCACGCCCCGGCCCGCAGACGACCTCCGAAACCAGGATATCTTTGCTGCCGGGAAGCATGGCGATGCAGTCGTCCCCCGTGCCGATCTCCGACTGGGAGATCTTGATGCGCGTGGACTCTCCGATTCGAATGCCGTCCGTGTTGGGGCTGTGGTCCGGGGCTAGTATTTTGATTCTGCTGATGTTCAAGTTGTCGCAGGCAAACACGTTGATGTGGGTGTTCTTACTGTTTATTGATTTTATGCGGTGGATCCTCGAGTTGGTCACAAAATCGAATCCCATTGACTGGTACAAATTTCAGCAATTAATAAAATGAAAGTCTATGAATTGTATCCTCAACAATCTCCCCAAGAGGTGGGAAATTATAAAGAGGAATTCTTGTATTTTAAATATTGACATCTAACAAATTGCCATTCATCAATATCAAAGACGATCTTATTTTCATTTAATATATAATTTAGAAAACAGACACATGTATGCAAGGAGAGAGAGAGAGAGAGAGAGAGGTCAGCTGTATAATTTCTCTGAAAAGATATTGGGTTAGATCGTGTTTAAACATAAGGATTGGACTCCACCTCTTATGTCTTTGGATCCCACCTCTTAAGTGTTTTCAGAAAATTATCAAAATTACAATCTCTAGAAATCTAGTAAAGTTCTTAAACAAAAATATTTATTGTAATGTTATTGTCTAGAATAAATTTTGATTAAATGCATACAAATTCAAATCCAAACTTAAAATTTAAAATTTCAAACATTGCAATATAGAAACAAATTCTAGAAAGATTTGAAAGGAAAATGCTTCGGTCATGTGAAATTGAATCTCAAAAGTCACAAGAATATTTTGGGTAGCCCTAAACTTCCATCATCCTAATCAAATGCATAAATATACAAAATTTATTCTTAGTTAATCTACAAACAGTAATGGCATAGGAAAAATTTATTGTGAATTTAAGTTTTACAATAAATCCTCTTTTAGATAACCAATTATATTGCTGTATTTTAAGTGATTTAAATATAGGTAAATTATTAATCATTAATTTAAGAGAAAATTTGTGACTTAAACATAGGCACAAAATTTTAGAAAGATTTAAAAGAGGGAGGGTGGTCAAAAGTTATGAGAGAACTATGATGGTGCTAACCTACCATTTGTGATTAGTAATTTTGGACCATCTTTTTCCAATACATAAATATATGAAGTTTACTTTAGTTAAAATATAAATAACAAAAAAAGGAAAAAATTCATGCCATGTTTGAAATTTGAAAAATATTAAAAATGTAAAGAATTCAATTTTTTTTTTCTATTTTTCATTATCAAGTAAATCGAGAAAGAAAATAAAATATTTAATAAATAAGCAAACAAAAATTAAAATTTTCCCTATAATTAATATTTAATTTTTAAAAAACGTTTAATCATAACAAAGAAAAATTTTCAATTTAATAAAACTCGATACAAAGAAAGAATACAATAAAAAAAATTTCCCTTTAACACTCACTCCACATTTGTAAGCTTTTAATCATCCTTCAATTGGAATATATATATATAGACTTGGATAAATTATTATAGTAACAAATGGAAAATCCAAGACCAAAACATCCCATTTATGTTTCCAAATATAATTTTTTTAAAATAATTTATAATGTAAAATCTTTGATCCAAACAAACCCAAATGCAAATGCAATCATTAAAGCATTTTGACCATATAAAAAGTAAAAATAATATATAATCAAAGAGGATTAAATTAATGGGAAATGTAAATGAATGAAATAAAAAGGATTAATTAATTAATTAATTACCAGAGGGAGAGTTTGGCAATTGGTATTGACACTGCAAAAATTACGAGTCCAAGCAAAAGAGCCTTGGGCGTCAATGGCCCCTCTGCCCCCCACCACCAATCTGTCAATGTATCTGAACCCTATCCACTTGGGGTGGCTCAACAAGTCTGGCAGTGCCTTCAAAACACCTCTTAGCCTAAAATTTATAGGGCCATTGCAGGGACCCTTGAACAGCACTTTGCTTATCATGAATGTTCCCTCTGGGATTAACACCATTGCCTTTTCCCTCCATTTGCATGCTTCTTCCCATGCTTTCTCAAATGCCTACATTCAAACAAACATGAGTTTTGCATGTGCACCAATTAATTGATTCATGCATAACACAAACATTAAGTGAGTAAATGATCTCAAAATTGTTCGATCGAAAGTTTTGTCTTGTCATTCGAGTCTGACATTGAACGAGAGTTTCATTATTGTCGATATTTTACTCTTATTTAAAAATAATAATATATAAAATGACTTTGAGATAAAGTCTTAATCGAAATTTGGAAGTATAGAATTAAATGTTCAGTTTGAATTTATGTGAATAAGATAAAATGAATCACAAAATTGGTTTCTGAGTTTCATCTGAATATCCACAGAACTATAAATTCAAGGTCTAACATCTACTTTTCAAAACTCATCTTACTCCATATTTCATATTTTTAAATTAATTTTGTTCACATTTGCACTAATCAATATGTAAAATCTAAACCCTAATTGGCCACGTCTATAAGCTCCCTAAATATATATATGATTAGATATCAAATCTAGCTACATGTATATCTCACTTAGCATTCGATGAAAATGAAGTTCTAAAAAAGGAACCTAGCTACGTGTATATCCCTATATGTAAAAGATAGATCTCACTTACATCTTCACAATCTAACATTTTCATCACTATTCCATATTATTATCGTTAATCGTCTCAAGCTTCAAGACTAATGGAAAGAACTATCGAATCCAAGTACAACTTCAAAGTAATGGTTATATATTAATAAGAATTTGTCTTTAAGTAATACCTTAGCATTATCTGTTTTCCCATCTGCAACTGCACCATATTGAATCACATTGAAGACCTTGTGCAATCTGTGTGCTCCACCAAGAATTGAGTTTAATAAAACCAACATTACCAAAAGCACTCTCAAGAAGCCCATGCTTGAGAATTTGAACATTCTCTCTCAACCCTCTTTGATCCTCCCTTCTCCTCAAAATGGATCTTACATTATGTCTTTATATAAACCTTCTTAATGGAAAGGCCCATTTATTTTTACTAGCTTTTTTCTACCATGTCATTTTTATTAGTTTCACCTTTTGAGAGAAAAAAAAAATTTTATGTTAATTATTTGACTCTTTAAGAAAGAAAGAAAGAAGAGTTTGATATATGTAGCTAGCATAATAGATATCTACACGTTTGGTATGTTAGAATAGAATGGAATCGAGAAGATGAATTAAATTTATCACTTGATTTGATTGTACTGTTCATTCAACTTTTCATTCAATTTATTTCCTATTTCATTCATGAATCAAACAGTAAGAATTTTAATTTTTATAGAGGTTAGAAAGGAATTCTGGATTGAGAAAAAGTTTATGTATTTTTATTGTGTAACTTAAACCCAATGTATTCTTCTTAATTGAGAACAAGCATAAACCATTTTTATTCCAAAAATTGTTATCGGAACAAAGTCACAAAATGCTACTAAATATTTATTCTTATTTATAATTTTTTAAAAGAAAAAAATATCAAACTATTTCAAGTTACTAAATACAAATGAATGTTTTTTATCCATTAGTGTGAGTCATGGTATTGCACTTGGTGTCACATTTATATCATATGAATGATAGAAATAAAATCTAAATTATATATATAGATTTATATATATCATTTTATTTTGTAAACATCATTTACTAATTGAATTTTAGTGCACTTCATGGTTTAATGATGTGTGTGTGTGTGTGTGTGTGTGTGTGTGTGTGTGTGAGAGAGAGAGAGAGAGAGAGAGAGAGAGAGAGAGAGAGAGAGAGAGAGAGAGAGAGGCTTCAATTTTGGAACACAATTAAAAGAGATGTACCAAATTTTTGTGAAACTCAAATTTATAAATTGGAAGGGAGGAAAAAAGGGAGAAAAAGAAGAAGGGCATTTATGTTTAATTAGACGTGTAATATTTCATGATGTACTACTTACCTCTTTAGGAATCTCCCAATATCGCATCGAGGCAAAGTTGTTAAATCGATAAATAGAACAAATGATGCCTTAATTATGATCAAGAAAATTTCTATCATTCATGAGAAGTTAATTTTTTCACCATTAAATGAATAAATAGAACAATTGTTGCTTTAATTACTTCTTTTTTTAAATCTAGTTTACAGAAGACTCATTGAGTAACCTCTAGATGCCACCGTTAGACATCCTATTTTGTCCAAACATTAGATAGCAAAATGTACCTCTACTTTAGTCTTTTTAATTTAAAATTTTCAACTAAACATCATTATTGGTGATTATTTTGAAACAAATTTTAACTAAGTTTTCCAAAAATTTCCAAATAGAGTTTTCAAGAGTTGAAAAGGGATGTCTTTTTACTTTTTTTCAAATAAATTTTAACTAAATTTTTCAAAAATTGACCAATACAATTCTTCAAGAGCCGAAAAGAGATGTCCTTTTAGCGAGTCAATTTCGAAAGAAAATATTTTTCTTTTAAGTTGTCTTCTAAGCTCTTTGCCTATTGTGAGAACTCTCAATGATGGTGTTTCAATTCACTCATTCTCCCACCGCCCCGAAATAAAAGTTTGCATAATAACAAAGTTCTTACCATCACTATTTGAATTGGTTTACAAACAAAAACATAACCAACAAAAAAAAAATCATCAAAGCACATGTAATAAGAGCAATCTCAAGCCCATCTGTGTTCAAGTCACTTAATGCAAGCACTCCATAATTGAGTTAGCTGGAGAATAAATATACCCACTAAAGCCCAAGCTTAATAGTCTAGACCCCTTAGGCCCAATTAATCTTTACCCATTTGCCTTCATTTCCCTTTTCTCATCAACATGGGCACACAAAAAAATCCCTAACTGTCGCGACATGCGATACTGCGAAATGGGGGCCTAACCGCCTTGGTTCGGGGATGGCAAAGATTTTGATTTTATCTTTTATTTGGTTTAATGGAGTTACTATTAATCTAATATTTTTCTAAATGTAATTAGGTCACCTAACTACTATCAATTAATTGGTCTCTAGGCTTAACCTATGAGTCAAGGTAGTCATAGTTTACGTTAACAGTGTTAGACTTGAGAGTTTAGTTATGTAAAAAGAAGGTACTAGCACCTCCTACACACGTGTCCAATGGACGGTTCCCAATTAATATAAATTTATCCCAATCTGAATTCAATGACTTTCAATCACCTTCGTTTGTGTGATTTACTAGCATTTAAATATTTTCTTTTGCACATATTTTAAATTCAAATCAAAATTCTAGAGTTTAATGGCTAAAGAAAAGTTCCAAAATGAGCCAAAAATACTCCCTTAGTTTTAGAAAATTTTCAAGAATTTTATGAATTTTCTGAGATTTTTTAAAATATTTTTGAAATCAAGGGGCATTTTGGTCATTTTTTATATGATAGGACCATTGTGGGAAATTTTCAATTTCTCAATGACTTTTCAATTTATATGTATACTTTTTTTTCACTTTTTTGAAAATGAAAATAAAATAAAATGAAATAAGAATAAAATAAATAAACAAAAATGAATAAAAGGATTTTCTTTATGCTTAAATCGTTGAATTACTGAAATATTTAATTATTAAATATATTGGGTCAAATATTACTAAGGAGACTTTTTTAAAAATAAATACACACAAACATTACACATGCTCAAGATATATGTACAAAAGATAATGGAATCAATTTTTTTCAAAATCCATAAATTGCCATGTGTCACCCACTTACGGGTGACACGTGATGTAGTCATAATCACATTTCGCTTGCAAAGTGATGATGTCACTTAGATACATGGCATACCTAGGACGCTCGAGACAAAAACGAAACTGTAGTAGGCCATGTGTCTACCGACATGTGGCGCAATCTGGATTGCGGGTGTCTAATAGGTGACGCCATCATGGCATCATATGCCACTTGTTATCCTCTTGATTTTTTTTTAAAAAAAATAATAAAATAAAGAATAATTTTCCTTAGCACTTGTAGTGGGCCACGACTCACCTATCTATGGTGACGCCTAGCACGGTGTGATTCATGCAGTTTGTGTTTTCTACAAATAACGAGATCGCTGCAACGTCAGCAATCTGTCAAAAGGGAGTTGAACCAATAAGGTAGCATCATGAGATGCACAACGATACTAGTGGGTGACGCCAACGTGACATCACCCTACCACATGTCAACATCTTTTTTATTTTTTTTTTAAACAAAAAAAAAATCCCCATCAAAGGATGTCATGTGTCACCTTTTAGTGGACACACATGGCTGTTGAAGATTAAACTTGAAGACCGGCAGCCCACCTCCATTGAAGACCGGCAGCCCACCGTTGTGGACATTGGAGATTTGCAGGCAACCTACTCCACCTACCAGCCCACCTCTATTGAAGATTTGCACCCACCATTGTTGATTATTTGATTTCTATAATTACTATAAATAGCTGAGTTGTGTGTGAGTAAATGTGAAAAATGTGGTGTGTGAGAGAGATTAGCCAGTGAGCCGTGAGAGAGATTTTAATTCCTCTGTATTATTTTCAGATTGAAATATACTTGTTTGGTATTTATCCTCACTGAGTTTCAGTCACAGCCAGTGACTGAGTGCTCCTCTCCACCCATCAGTGGTATCAGAGCGTCCAGGTACGCCGGAATTCACCAAACAGAGGTGAACAGAGAAGAAATTCAAGTTTCTTCTCAGTTTTGAAGTTGCTCCAAATATCAAATTGAGCCTACCATTGTACAATTCAGCTCGAGACGATTCCAACAGTGAAAATCACGTCTCAAACGGACACCGGGAGAGCCTCCACGCGCCCCCACGCGCCTCCCACGTAAGCACCGTTCTTCCCACGCCCCGGCAGACTCCGGCGACGGCGACACGCGCCTGCACGCGTCTTCCTCGCCCGATTGGCGAGATCCTACCCGCAAAGCGACCCGCGACCCGGATCTACGACCCGCGACCCGGTCAGCGACCCGCGTGCCAAACCCGCAACCCGGATCCGTGAACGAGACCCGACCCGCCTCCGACCCGCTCCCAAGCGCCGACACGCGGCGCACCCAGAAAGCGCCACGTGGCCTAACGGAGGGGTTAACGCCGTTTAAAGGCCGTTAAGTTAAACCGGTTAGTTCAAAAATTCACCCGAATTTTCCTATAGCCGGTTCGGTGATTTTTAGACCGGTTCTTTGCAAACCAAAACCGGTTCCTAAGGTTTTTCAATCTTCTGAATTTATTGGTGGCATTAGATTTACCAAAATCAGCCCCCATTTCTCTGTTTTTTTATATATTGAATTCGATGGCTAACGGTACTATCCAATCGGTCATTCCAAAATTGACCCGAGAGAATTATGACAACTGGTCGATTCAAATGAGAGCCCTTCTAGGTTCTCAGGATGTCATGGATATCGTTGAAGATGGGTACAGAGAAAGCCCATCAAAAGAAGCCGAAGCAGCTATGCCCGAAGCTCAAAGAACGACCTTGCGAGCCGATCGAAAGAAAGATTGCAAGGCAAAATCCATAATCTACCAAGGCCTTGATGAGGCCACATTCGAAATCATCGCCTCCGCGAAGACATCTAAAGAAGTCTGGGACTCTCTCCATCGAACACACAAAGGTGCAGATAAAGTAAAAAAGATTCGTCTTCAGACATTACGAGGTGAGTTCAAATCTCTCAAAATGAAGTCTACTGAATCCATTTCAGACTACTATACACGAGTAACGGTAGTATCAAATCAATTAAGAAGAAATGGAGAAATTCTCAATGACGAGAGAATTTGTGAAAAAATTTTGCGATCTTTAGATCCAAAATATGATTATATAGCTGTGACCCTGGAAGAAACAAAAGACTTGGAAACAATGTCTGTAGAAGAACTTGTGGGCTCACTCCAAGCCCATGAGCAAAAAGTCAATAGAAGAAGTGATGATAAAGCACTGGAGCAAGCTCTCCAAACGAAGTTGTCCCTCACTACAGATAAATACGACAAAGGGGGGACGTCACAACAAGGAAGAGGACGAGACCGAGGATCTCGTGGAAGAAATTCTGGGAATTTTAACTCCAGAGAAGGTGGCAGAGGCAGAAGAGGTCCCACTAGAGGAGGACGAAATCAACAGAGCTATGTCCCACAAGGCAGAGGACAAGGAAGAAGAGGAGGATATAATAATCGCTCAAATGTAGACAAAAGAAACATTCAATGCTACAATTGTCACAAGTATGGACACTATAGCAATGAATGTTGGGGGCGACAACAAGAAAAGGTTAGCGAAGAGGCCAACCTTGCCGAAACTGATCATGCAGATGGAGAGTCGTTGATGCTGATGGCACACAATGCAACTCCTCAGGACCACAGCGTTTGGTACCTTGATTCTGGAGCCAGCAACCATATGACTGGCAGAAAGAACCTATTCTTTGAACTTGATGAGAAAGTTCAGGGGGAGATCTCTTTCGGAGATGATTCAAAAATCTCAGTCCAAGGGAGAGGAGATGTTTTGATCAAACAAAAGTCCGGAGATCATGCTTACATCTCCAACGTCTACTATGTGCCAGCCATGAAGACTAATATACTTAGTCTCGGACAGCTCGTGGAGAGAGGCTATCGAATTAGCCTTAGTGATAAGCAGATGGTGATAATAGATGCTCGAGGAAAGCTTGTTACTCGAGTTCAAATGGCAAAGAATCGAATGTTTCCGCTCGCCATCCAACATGATACGCCAAGGTGTTTGAGCGCTATCATCAAAGACAAAGACTGGCTATGGCATCTAAGGTATGGGCATCTAAACTTTGAAAGTTTGAAGCAATTAGGAAGCAAGAAGATGGTGAAGGGCTTACCCAATATTCATCATCCAAATGTGATATGTGAAAGCTGTATTTTGAGTAAGCAACATAGAAACAGCTTTGGAAAGCAAGCCGACTGGAGATCAACTATGCCGCTCCAACTAATACACACAGATGTGTGTGGTCCACTAAGACCATTTTCAAATGGACAGAATCGATACTTCCTCACCTTTATCGACGACTACAGCAGGAAGACCTGGGTCTACTTCTTGAAAAGGAAGTCAGAGGTATTCGATAAGTTCAAAGAGTTCAAAACTCTTGTGGAGAAACAGAGTGGCTTCCGCATCAAGTCACTCCGGTCAGACCAAGGAGGAGAGTACAAAGACGAAGCTTTCCTGGAATTCCTTAGACAACAAGGAATTCAGAAACAGTTCACACCATCATACACTCCCCAGTTGAATGGTGTAGCCGAAAGGAAGAATCGCACAATCCTTAACATGGCTAGAAGCATGTTAAAGGATAAAAATGTGCCCAAGAGTTTTTGGGCAGAAGCAGTGTTATGTGCAATCTATCTGCTAAATAGGTGTCCGACGAAGAGTCTTGATACAAAGACACCATATGAAGCCTGGAGTACTCACAAGCCCAGTGTGAGTCATCTTAGGGTGTTTGGCTCCATAGCCTACGCCAAGATCCCAGAAGCAAGAAGGACAAAGCTGGATGATAAAGGAGAGAAGTGTATCCTTGTAGGATACGGTGACAGCACCATGGGATATCGACTCTACAATCCCATCAACAAGAAAGTCTTTCACAGCCGGGATGTCATCTTTGAAGAAAATGAATCCTGGAAATGGGATCAAGCTGAATGTTCCAAAGATGCGGAATTGACACTTGAAGGAGAAGAACCTACACAGACAAGAGAAGTGGCTATCGAACCACAAATTCCTGAGCTGCAGACACCTCCACATGGTTCACCACAGACAAATGAAGCTCCATCACCAATAGAGCGAGAAATCTCAGACATGAGACCTAGAGGAGCTCGAAATCTAGCCGATCTGTATGAAAATACAGAACCAATGGAAGAATATATTGCTCTAAACTGCCTGTTGCTAACTAGCGACCAAATTAGCTTTGAGGAAGCTAACGAAGAAGACAAATGGAGAAAAGCGATGGATGAGGAGATTCAATCCATCAAGAAGAACAAGACTTGGGAGTTGACAAATCTCCCGAAGAGCCACAAAACTATTGGTGTAAAATGGGTCTACAAGACCAAGAAGAACACTCAAAGAGAAGTCCAGAGATACAAAGCAAAACATGTCGCCAAGGGTTACAGGAAGAAAGAAATAAAATTGATATCTTGCAGAACGTATGATCAGATTGCTGACATTTTCACAAAACCACTCAGACATGATATTTTTGCAAGACTGAAGACAATGCTCGGAATGACAAAATTAGGAGAGTCAAGTTTAAGGGGGGATGTTGAAGATTAAACTTGAAGACCGGCAGCCCACCTCCATTGAAGACCGGCAGCCCACCGTTGTGGACATTGGAGATTTGCAGGCAACCTACTCCACCTACCAGCCCACCTCTATTGAAGATTTGCACCCACCATTGTTGATTATTTGATTTCTATAATTACTATAAATAGCTGAGTTGTGTGTGAGTAAATGTGAAAAATGTGGTGTGTGAGAGAGATTAGCCAGTGAGCCGTGAGAGAGATTTTAATTCCTCTGTATTATTTTCAGATTGAAATATACTTGTTTGGTATTTATCCTCACTGAGTTTCAGTCACAGCCAGTGACTGAGTGCTCCTCTCCACCCATCAATGGCAACCTTCTAACCATAAGATTTGTATTTTCTATAAACGGTTGGATTGTTGCCACATCAACAATTCTCAAGCAGATGGGTACACCAACAAGGTGACACCAATTTAAGAATATGGGTAACATCACATTGATGTCACTCGTGCAACCTGTCAGTACTCCTAAGTCACCTCCCAGCTTCCCTTGCATTAACCCAGTTGATCCAATTTGATTCGAGTCAACTCAATTGACTCACTTGATCGATCAACCCAGTTTGTTAGCTGATTCAATCAATTTGGGCGAAGTTGAACCAATTTTTTCCTTTTTTATTTTTTTGGTTTATTTTATATTTTTGAAATTGGTTTTTTATTTAAAAAATCATTAAAATTCAAAAACAAAATAGTAAAAATTGTAGAAAAAGTGAGAGCAAATTTCTAAAAAAGTTAGAAATCTTTTTAAGAGTTTTTTAAAAAAAAATTACAAAAAACCATAAATTTAAAAGTCACAAAAAATATTAAAATTTGAAAAAATTTCTTAAAATTTCTTTAAAATTGCTGAAAATTACCAACAAAGTAGAAAAAAAATTCTAAGACCTCTCTTGCATGGTTTTGAGCACTTATTGGTGTGTTTTGACATGTTACTATGGAATGTGCGTTTTACTTAACATTTGATTGCATGGTTGCTCATTTTTTGCATGCATGTACTCGTATACTTGTGTGTGCGTGCATGGGTGTGTGTGTGTGTGTGTGTGTGTGTGTGTGTGTGTGTGTGTGTGAGAGAGAGAGAGAGAGAGAGAGAGAGAGAGGAATAATTCAATAAGTTAAGCCCATACAGTCCTTAATTATCTCTTGAGGAATGGATTGTCTAATAGAGTCCTTTTTTAGTTCACTCATAGTGATTCTATTGGACTTTCCAAATTTGGTGCACACATTTCATTTTATCTTATTTTAGTGTTTTGTTTTTATCTATACTTAGCCTATTTCACATGCATGATTTTGTGTTTCACTTAGTGTTTCTCGCTTCTTTGATGTGCTTCTCATAAATTATAGTATGTCCAAAAGCATCATGTTTGCATGTCTCCTTTCTTAGTATTCTTGCTTTTGATGTTGTTTGGGTTAAGCATGTGTATTGTCATTGATCTAGTTCCACTTTCTGCTACTTGTAATAAAATTAGATAAAATTGAATAAAATGGAATAATCAAATTAAGTCTTGGTCAACTCATTTTTAAGGTAATCTTAGACTAGTCAAGTATCGTATGTTGGACGGGTATGAAGGGGTACTAGTATTTTCTATTTGCATAATCATACTCTTGAACTCTATTTGGTGACATAGACCATTAACTACTAGTTTCCTTAGACCTAATCATAACTTAGAGACCCCAATGAACTAGTAAAATGTTAAATAGGTATTCTAATTTCACCTATATATAATAAAACAGGTTAGTAGGGACTCCATTTGACCATGTATTGACCGATTTTTCACCACTCATATTACCCTCTCATACCCCCTTATTTCAATAGTTGACCCTCCCAAACATTGCAACAGATTTGTTTGCATACTCTATTTATTTGCCCTTTAACTCTCATTATGCACCCTTATCTCAAGTATAGTACTTGAATTGTGTGTGTGTGTGTGTGTGTGTGTGTGTGTGTATAATGCAGAAGATAGAGTTTGATATAATAGTCTTTGTTGTTTTTCATAAAAGTATGGTACGTTACGTACATTTGATATCAAAGCTACCTTTGGGAGTAATATCATGTGGGTGGATCTTACATAGAGATTTAAGATGCTCTGATGAGAGCGCCAGAGATCAGACGGGAGAGTCTGCCACAATCTCATATCGTATGTGTACTAGAAAGATCTTAAGCTTATAAGTATGGTTTGGACTCCAACTATGTGGAACACCTTTTATAAGATAAATCCGTGAAGCCAATGGGTTGATATACCCCTTTCAAGTCACAATAGGATTAATACACTATAAAACTTTTCATAGGATTACTTGAAACCTTATGTTTTTACCCTAAAATTAAGAATCACCAACATATATAGATTGATAAAACTTTACTAATAGTTAAAAATAAGTAATGTTGTGTCCATCGAAGGCACTTTATTAAGCTTGGACTACACAATTTCAAATGTGCGTTCCCTAGCAATATAATTCATAATGCTTACAAAAATGAAAAACTTCATACACTTGAAAGATTATAATTACTATCACAAGTAGGACACATTCACGTACAGCTAAATGCTTTTTTATTCCATGACAACATGAAAGCTCTCTTATCAGCAAATTTTTTCTAAGAAAAACTTTGGTCCCTTGGATGCCTACTGGGCTTCAGCTACACAAGAAGAGACGGCTCATCTCTCATTCCAAACTTCTCGATCCGAAATTCAAACCCGAAACCCCAATTGCTAAACCTCATAAGTTCCCCACAAAAACAAAAAGCGTAATTACTGCCACAAGTAGGACCCTCTATACAGTAAACCCTTTGCTTCAAAGACCCACATTAACTCCCCACCCCACCCAACCCAACCCAACCCACCTTGAACTAACAAACAAGCTGCAGGAATTGAATTAATTACTCAGTAAGAAAGCAATTAAGCCATGGCAAATTTGACGTCAGATTGGAGACTAGATGCAAATACGAGGATTCTGAAGGCCAGATGCAGCACCGAGTGCATTAGAGCAGGAAGAATTTGCTGGACCGCCGGGGCCGAAGTACGCCAAGTTGATGTCCTCCATTTTTAGGTTCTTGCAGGGCACGGTCTTGCTGCACCTCAGGAACACCGCTGTCCTTGATTTCGATCGCCCCCATATGTTCCTAAACGTCACGTCCCTGATCTGCACTTGTTTGGAACTCTGCAAGCATGCATATATGCTTTTTAAAAAATATACAAATATGTATCAAAATTTGTGGGTCAAATCAGACTGGTTGAATCGATATCCGTTCGCGATGAGATCATTTAAATTAATTTTGTCTAATTTTTTTAAAGTTTAAATCTAAAGTTTGAAATTCATATTCTGGCATGCGTGTAGTCTCGATGATCTTGTATCAAACAAACATTTTTCGATCGGGATGAACTGCGGGAACTTCATCGAAATAAAAATAAGCAAATAAACAAATAAATAAAATAAAATGATACCTCTGCGGGGCAAGGGGGGTATGGGCAGTACTCCTGGTCAATGATGATGGGATTCAGCACATCTCTCATCTCAATATTTTCAAACAGGAAGTTGGAGGCGAGGCTGCTGCTGGCGGAGTCCGCCCACGTTTTGATCCTCACACCGTTCTGGGTTCCGATGAACGTGCATCTCTCCACCGTGATTCCGTTCACGTTCGCCTCCCCCTGGTACTTTCCCAGGCTGCCGACGCTGATGCCGTGCCCCGGCGCGCATGTCACCTGCGACACCAGGATGTTCTGGTTTCCGGACAGCATCGAAACGCAGTCGTCGCCGGTGCCGATGAACGACTGCGCTATCGTGATTCGGGTCGAGGATCCTATCCGGATCCCATCGGTGTTGGGGCTGTCGTCCGGGGCGGTTATTCGGACCTGGGTGATGTTCACGTTGTCGCACCCGAATAGGTTGATGTGGGTGTTCTTGCTGTTCACCGACCGTATGCCGCGGACCCTCGAATTGGTCACGAAGTCTAACCCAAGTGACTGTTTTCATAAAATCGACCATAAGCCATTTCGTCATTATAATTGCGCCACAGTTGATTGTAAAGTAGATCAAATTAAAAAAATAAAACAAAATATAAATAAAAATAATAAAATTAAGAAATTAATTTCATTTCATTTATTTTAATAGTGTACATAATTATGCATTTAAAAATTTTTATAATAATAATAATAATAAAGTGTGCAATAAAGAAAGGAAAATGCTAAAATTTTGGTAGGCAAAATGAGAAATAACTTTATTGCATACCAGAAAGAAGGTATCCTTGAAATGGGATTTCTAATTTCTCCTATTATTTTGGATTCAAAGTCAACATTAATGGATATTCCATTTAATTTCCTTTTTCATCTCAAAAATAAAGTCAAATTTTCATTTATTTTAAGCACAATTCCAGGCAAACAAAATAAAAAGAAAATGAACAAAAAAGATGGTAAGCATTAACGATGCAGAAATGGAGAGATTAATTAATTACCGGAGTCAAATTTTCATTTATTTTTTAAGCACACTTTCAGGCAAACGAAATAAAAAAGAAAATGTATAAAGAAGGCAGTAAAAATTAACTATACAGAAATGGAGAGATTAATTAATTACCAAAGGGAGACTTCTGCAATTGGTGCTTTGACGGCAGAAACTGTTAGACCAGGCGACGCTGCCTTGGCCGTCGATGGTCCCGCCGCCGCCGATGACCAATCGGTTGACGTACCGGAAGTTAATCCAGACCTCCTGGTCCAGCAAATCCCGGCGGGCCTTTATGAGGCCTTGGATCCGAAAGGAAATCGGGCCGTTGCATGGGCCCTTAAAAACCGCTGAGCTCAGCAGATAGGATCCGAATGGCACGTACACCCTGCTCTTCCCATTCCATTGACAAGCTGCCGTCCATGCATTCGAAAATGCCTACACCCACAAACAAACCTCAATACATAAGAACCACACACACACACACACCCATATATATAATGCAATTTCTTAAGATTTGATTTCGAATTTTACATTTGAATTGATCTTAACTCCAGTCTCAAAGCATGCTTAGGGTTTCATATATGTAAATATTAATACATTATATTCTTCTGTATCATACAGATCATAAATTTACTACATTCTTTTTCACAACGTATTTCCTTCTGCATTCATCGCCTTAACTCGTATTCATATACATACATATACATATATATATATATATATATAGATGGGTGAGGAGTAATGTATACCTTGGCATTATCTGTTTGTCCATCCCCAATAGCACCATAATCACGGATGTTGAAGACCTTGGGAAGGGGTCCTCCGGCGGAGGCAGAACCATGCACCAAACACAACACTACAAGCACCACAAGGCCCCCCCTCAAACCCATTCCCAATTCTTCTTCTTCTTCTTCTTCTTCCCTTGTGATGCCTTCCTAATCCTAGATGGATAGGTTTATATAGTGAGAGTTTGAGGACTCAAAGGTGCTATTGGTACTCTAAAAAATGGTGAAAACTTTACTTTTACTGTATTAAATGACAGCTTTGTCTCTTGTGATTTCGATTTCGGGCAAGTTCGTCAATTAGAAGGGTGTGAAAATATTTAAAGTGCAGTGATTTTTCTTTTTAAAGTGTTAATGACAAGTTGGCAAGTGAAATTTATAGTTATTTTCCCTTATTATACGTGCTGAAAAAGCAAGTATATGTTAGCCACAGAAAGATTTGGCTATTAATGGCGATTGTAATTTTTTTTCTTTTCTTGTTTTATGTATTGAGATGTTGCATAGTGAATACTTTAATAAAATTTGAGGTATTTCATTCGTGTAAGGAAGAAAAATGGAAAGGACATAAATGCAATTCGAAGAGAGTAAATGACACCACACAAAATTAGGTCAACTTGCCTAATCTATTAGGGTTTTATAATAACCAAAGGGGCTAGCCAATTCATATAATCATTTCTAATAATAATAATTAATGTTTTTTGAGGAGTAAGCTGCATCTTTTTGTGGTACATTTTATGATTAAATTATTTAGGTTATGCTTCCAATAAATCAATTCAACAAAAAAGGAATATTTTAGTAATTAACTAATGAAATAACTTGGAGAGGATTAAAAAAAGAGACATATAATTTAAATTGTTTATATATGTTCAACTAAATGATTATGAACATATAAGCTTTATTCAGTTAAAGGACTTTTTTGTTATGCTAATTTTTTAGTGGATTTATGAAATTTATTGTCGGTATTCATATATACTGATAAATCTATTATTTTTCATGATTTAGATATTTGTTGTCCTTAAGAAAATATTCGAACACTTAGAATTTGAAAATTTTATAACAATAATTTACTTTGTATGTATAAATAAGATGAAACGGAATGTCTTTTTATTTTTTTTCTTTTTTTAATGATGTGGGAACTCTAGCAACCGACGAGTCCTTTGGACCACCCCAATGCGGCACCAAACCCACGGAGGTGAAATTGTTGCCGCTCGCCTATTGATACACCCCTAGAAATTCACCAGTGTAATGCCTCATAAGGGAATCAAATTCATCTCTTTGGAGTCTCCAAAGTCATAAGTTTGCCCTTACCACCTGAACTGGCCCGGCTAGGCAAGATGAAATGGAATGTCATTTCAACGTACCAAACATTAGGTAGAAGTCTCATATCGACTTTTAATCTTGAAAAATAAAATTAAAAATCGCGCAATTTATATATATCCCAATCAAGAAGAAGAAAAAAAAGGTTTAGTGCCTTTGATAAAAAATTTCTAATTGCAATCACACCTACACAAATGCAATATGGCAATTATTATTATTATTTTTTAAAAGTTTAGTCCCCAACACTTCCCATTATTATACATACCATTGCAACACAAAAGCTTCTCATTAGCTTGCAAAACCCTTATGTTAATTTCTGGTAAATTTAGTTCAAAAATTTTAAATGCTAACGATCAATTAAATTAAGTTTTTATCTACAAATAAATAAATAAATATAAATTTTAATTTAACGGCTCATAATGTTATTAATGATAATATTAAACTGCATATTCATTACTTGATTTCCTAAAAGATTCAAAATCCATTACTATAATAGGAAGATAACTCTATAAAATAATGATCAAATTCATTTAAAAAAAAAAAAAAAACTTTTAGAGATTTGTGTTAATGGGACATTTGATTTGAATTTTTGTGATTTTGGGCAAAACCCATTGCAATTTTCTAAGCATGCATTAATGATAAATTCATTACATATTAAATCAGTTGCTATATTGATAAAAAATACATATATAGCTTAGAAAAAGTTTTCAAATTTGGTAAATAGTAATTGATAAATATGTAAGAAAACAAGTGCAATGTTCTTATTGAATTCTCAATTACTTTTTTAAGCCACGATTGACTCTTTGAATCAAGAAAAGATTCAATAATTTTCATCACTTAATCAAAGTGACAAAATAGTCAAAGTCAATGATTCAATTGAAGCAATTGTCTAAAATTAGTAATTTTGTAATAAAAATGTTATATATTAAACATAAATACATTATGAATTTAATATTAATACTTTTCAAATAAATTTATTTTGTTAAAAACCAAATAAAAAAAAATACCTTGTGCTTTCATTGCAACCATTAAATCACTTATAAAAGACTTGTTAGTAAAATGGAGGAGATTTTGACATGAGCATGTGCTGGAGGTGAGTTAATAAGGGTTGGTTAAGCTTTAAAATTTGTATGAATATTAATCGAATTAATTAATATTTTAAATTAATTAATTTGTTTGTGGACATATGATCTTCGCTTCATTTCTTATTTCATAACAAATTATAAAATTGATTCATACATATTTTTGTAAAGGTTAGTGTCATAATGAAATTTCAAAGCTCATTCTTTTTTTTTTTTTAAGTCAAACTGAAGAGGATTATTTGTAATTTTTTCATATATTTATCATTTTTATTAAAACGACATCCATCAATACATTGCACAAGTTGACGGGTGGAGAGGACTCACTCAATCACTGGTTGTGATTGAAATTCAGTGAAAAATTGCATTCAATTGATTTCAATCTAAAAATACAGATAACTTTCAATAATGAAAAATTACAGACAACTCAAAATACAATTTCTCTGACTCACTGGTTATTCACCCTCTCTACACCACACATTACATTACACACACACACACACACACACACACACACACACACACACATCTATTTATAGTAAAGGATGAATGGTAGGTGGATATTAATTTCAACGAAATTGGCTGGTAGGTGGAGTAGGTTGCCTGGAGTTCAAAAAATTCAACAATATTGGGCTGGGTCAGTGGAGCAGTTGCCGACCAAGTTTTACTACCACTGTCCGACCATCAAGTTTAATCTTCAACATCCCCCCTTAAACTTGACTCTCCTGATTTTGTCATTTCGAGCATTGTCTTTAGTCTTGTAAAAATATCATGCATGAGTGGATTTGTGAAAATATCAGCAATTTGATCATATGTTTTGTAAGATATCAGCTCCACTTCTTTCTTCTTGACATGCTCCCTGATAAAATGATACTGAGTATTAATATGTTTGCTTCTTTCATGGTAAACTAGATTCTTCGCAAGTGCAATCGCTGATTGATTGTCGATGTAGACTTCTATGGGATCATCTTGAAGAAATCCCAAATACTTCAGTACATTCCTGATCCATATACCATGACAAATAACTGAGTTGGCAGCAACATACTCAGTTTCACATGATGACAGCATTACGATGGGTTGCTTCTTCGATGACCATGTAAATGTTGTATCTCCCATGAAGAATGTGAATCCAGTCATGCTTTTTCTTTCATCGAGATCTCTTCCTCAATTCTTATTTGAATAGCCAATAAGTTTGCAATCACCTGTTGATGAATAAAACATACCATCAGTGATGGTACCCTTGACATAGCGAAGTATCCTCTTCGCTGCATTCAGATGGGACTAGTCAGGAGTCTCCATGTACCTGTTGACAAGTCCAACTCCATAGAGTATGTCTGGTCTAGTGCACATCAAATACCTCAATCTTCCAACCAAACTCTTGAAATATCTGGGATCAACATTTCCTTGTTCATTTTTTTCTCAACTCCAATCCCGTTTCAACCAGAGTTGTCATAGGGTTGCATTTGTCCATCCCAAACTTCTTCAGTACTTCTTTTGCATAGTGGTTATAGGAGATGAAGATTTCCTTCTTGCTTTACACAACTTCAATGCCAAGAAAATGAGTCATCTGACCAATATTCGTTATTTCGAATTCTTTGACCATGCTCCTCTTGAAAGCGGTAAACATCTCTGAATTGTTGCCGGTGAAGATCAAATCATCAACATATAGGCAGGCTATCAACATGCTTCTCTTTGTCTCCATATTCATGCATAGTGCATGCTCATAGGGATATTTCTCAAACCATTCTTCTGAAAATAGTCATCAATCCTCATGTTCCACTCACGAGGTGTTTGCTTCAATCCATAAAGTGTTTTGTTCAGTTTGTACACTTTATCTTCTTTTCCCTTCCTCACATATCCAGGTGGCCAATCCATATAGATCTCTTCTTCCAGAAAATCGTCCAGAAATGCTAATTTCACATCCATCTGGTAAATCTTCTATTCATTTTATGCTGATGGTGAAATTAGTAATTTGATAGTTTCAAGACTAGCAACTCGGGAAAAGATATCTCCATAATCAATCCCTTCTTTCTACTTGTAGCCCTTGGCGACAAGTCTTCCTTTGTATCTCTGAACTTCTCTTTGAGCGTTCTTTTTGGTCTTGTAAACCCATTTCACACCAATAGTTTTGCGGTCCTTCAAGAGATTTGTTAGCTTCTATGTCTTCTTCTTCTCAATGGATTGAATATCCTTATCCATCGCATTTCTCCGTTTTTCTTCTTTGTTAGCCTCCTCAAAGCAAATCGGGTCGCTGGTTAACAACAAACAGTATGTAGTAACATATTATTCTATAGGTTCTGTAGTTTCATACAGATTAGCTAGATTACGTGCTCCTCTAGGCCTAATGTCTAAGATTTCATGCTCAATTGGTGATAGAGCTTGATTCCCTTGTGGTGAACCATATAGAGGTGTCTGCAGCTCGGAAACTTATGACTCGATAGTCACTTCTCATTTCTGTGTCGGTTCTTCTCCTTTAAGCATCAATTCCGCATCTTAGGAAAATTCATACTGGTCCCACTTCCAAGATTCATTTTCTTCAAAAATGACATCCCTACTGTAAATAACTTTCTTGTTGATGGGATTGTATAGTCGATATCCCATGGTATTGTCGCCATATCCAATAAGGATATATTTCCCTCCTTTATCTTCCAACTTTGTCCTTCTTGCCTCTGGGATCTTGATGTAGGATATGGAACCAAACACTCTAAGATGACTCACACTAGGCTTGTGAGCACTCTAGGCTTCATGTGCCGTCTTTGTATCAAGACTCTTCGTAAGACACTTGTTAAGCAGATAAACTACACATGATATTGCTTCTGCCCAAAAACTCTTGGGCCCATTTTTATCTTTTAACATGCTCCTGACCATGTTAAGGATCATGCGGTTCTTCCTCTCAGCTCACCATTCAACTAGGGAGTGTAGGTCAGTCTGAACTATTTTTGAATCCTTTGTTGCTTAAGGAATTTAATGAAATTTTCGTCCTTGTACTCTCCTCCTTGGTTTGATTGGAGTGACTTAATGTGATAGCCACTCTATTTCTCCAAAAGGGCTTTGAATTCTTTAAACTTGTCGAACACCTCTGACTTCCTCTTCAGGAAGTAGAGCCAAATCTTTCTTTTGTAATCGTCAATGAAGGTTAGGAAGTTTCGGTTCCTTCCATTTGAAAACAACCTCAATGGACCACACACGCCTGTTTGAACTAGCTGGAGTGGCATGGTAGATCTCTATTCAGTTTGCTTTCCAAAGCTATTTCAGTATTGTTTGCTGAGAACACAGCTTTCACATATCATATTTGGGTGGTGGATGTTGGGTAAGTCTTTCACCATCTTCTTGCTTTCCAACTACTTCAAACTTTCAAAGTTCAGATGTCCGAACCTGAGATGCCATAACCAGTCTTTGATGATAGCGCTCAAACACCTTGGCGTATTATGTTGAATGGTGAGCGGAAACATTCGATTCTTTGCCATTTGTACTCGAGTAACGATCTTACCTCAAACGTCTGTTATCACCATCTGCTTATCTTTAAGCGTAATTTGGTAGTCTTTCTCTACAAGTTGTTTGAGATCCAACATATTAGTCCTCATGGTTGGCACACAGTACACGTTGGAGATAAAAGCATTGTCTCCATCCTTCCTCTTCATTAGGACATTTCCCCTTCCTCAAATTGGGACTTTAGAAAGATCACCAAATGATATCTCTCCCTGAACTTTCTGATCAAGTTTATTAAATAGGTTCTTTCTACCAATCGTGTGATTGCTAGCTCCAGAGTCAGGGTACCAAACATTTTGGTCCCAATGGGTTGAATTGTGTGCCATCAATATCAATGATTCTCCTTTAGCTTTCTTGTTTTCTGCAAAGTTAGCATTTTTATTTACTTCATGATTTTGGGGATTACCTCTGCACTTATTACTGTAGTGTTCGTACTTGTGGCAGTTGTAGCACTGAACGTTTCTCTTGTCTATGTTTCGGCGGTTATTGTATCCCCCTCTTCTTTCTTTTCCTCTACCTCGTGGGACATAGTTCTGTTGATTGCGTCCTCCTCTAGTGGGACCTTTTCCGCCTCTGCTGCCTTCTCTGGATTTAAAATTTCTTCCATGAGATCCTCGGTCTCGTCCTTTTTCTCGCTGTGACGTACCCCCTTTTTCGTATCTATCTATAGTGAGGGACAACTTCATTTGGAGGGCTTGCTCCAGTGATTTATCTTCACACCTTCTGTTGACTTTTCAGCTCATGGGTTTGGAGTGAGCCCACAAGTTCTTCTACGAACATGGTTTTCAAATCTTTTGTTTCTTCCATGATCACCACTATATAATCAAATTTGGATCCAAAGATCGCAAAATTTTTTTCACAAATTATCTCATCATTGAGAGTCTCTCCATTTCTCCTCAATTAATTTGATACTACCATAACTCGTGTATAGTAATCAGCAATAGATTCAATAGATTTCATTCTTAAGGATTCAAAATCACCTCGCAATGTTTCAAGACGAATCTTCCTCACTTTGTCTGCAGCTTTGTGTGTTCGATAGAGAGAATCTCAAACTTCTTTGGATGTCCTGGTGGAGGCGATGATTTTGAACATGGCCTCATCAAGGCCTTGGTAGATTATGGACTTCGCCTTACAATTCTTCTTTCGATCGGCTCGCAAGATCGTTCTTTGAGCGTTATACATAATTGTTTCATCTTCTTTTGATGGGGTTTCTCTATATCCATTTTCAACGATGTCCATGACATCTTGAGAACCTAGTAGGGCTCTCATTCGAATAGACCAATTGCCATAGTTCTCCCGTGTCAGCTTTGTAATAACAACTTATGTAGTATCGTTAGTCATTAGACTTAATATATAAAAAAAAAAAAAAAAAAAAGAGTGATGGGGATAGATTTTGGCAAATTTGATGCCACCAATGTCTTCGAAAGGTCGAAAAGCTTTAGAAACTAGTTTTTGGTTGTAAAGAACCAAATTAAAAATCACTGAATTGGCGAAAACAAGTTCTGAACCGATTTAAAAAAAAAAAAAAGGGGTTTTGACTTAATGGAGTTTAACGGCGTTAGTGATTATCATTAGGGCCACATGGTGGCTTCTTGGCATGCTGCGTGTTGGCTACTAGATGAGAGTTAGTCAGTCAGGTTGAGTCGTGATCGCGGGTCACCCGCCCGGGTTGCTAGTTGATGGGCTGGGTTGTGAATCAGGTTTTCGAGTTAGCTCACATCAATCGGGTGGAGAAGACCCGTGAAGACACGTGCGACGCATGACATCGTCAGTAAATAGCCTCACTGGCATGTGGAAGCGCGTATAGGGGCTCTCAAACTCAGTTTGAAGCACAGTTTTCACCGCTGAACTCGCCTGGACGCGAATTTCACAATAGTATGCTCAATTTTGGATTTAGAGTAACTTCAAATCTGGAAAAAAAAAAATCAAATTTCCCGATGTGTTTGCCTCTGTTTGGCAAATTCCAGCAAACCTGAAACTTTGACACCACTAATGGGTTGAGGGTACTTACTCAATCACTGGTTGTGATTGAAACTCAGTGAGAAAATGCACTCAATTGATTTCAATCTAAAAATATAGATAACTTTGAATAATGAAAAATTACAGACAACCCAAATACAATTTCTCTCACTCACTGGTTATTCACCCTCTCTACACCACACATTACATTACACACACACATCTATTTATAGCAAAGGATGAATGGTAGGTGAATATTAATTTCAACGAAATTGGCTGGTAGGTGGAGTAGGTTGATGGGTGGAGGTGACTCACTTAATCAATGGTTGTGATTGAAACTCAGTGAGGATTACACTTAATTTGTACAATAAACACTCAATTTATTTCAATGTGAAAAATTATATAGAAATTCAAAATACACAAATCTCTCTTCTCACTGGTTAATGTCTCTCTCTACACCACACATTACATTACACACACACACATCTATTTATTGCAATTGCTAGAATAGTAGAATCAACAATGGTGGGCTGGTTGCTAAGGTTGGTGGCCAACTCCTGCCCAAATTCAACAGAGGTGGGTTGTCGGTAGTGAAGCTGCAACCATCAAATTTTTCTGCAACCATTAAGTTTAGTTTTAATCTTCAACATCCCCTCTTAAAACTTGACTCTCCTAGTTATGTCATTCCGAGCATTGTCCTCAGTCTTGCAAAAATATCATACCTGAGTGGCTTCGTGAACATGTCAACAATTTGATCATACGTTCTACAAGATATCAACTCCACTTCTTTCTTCTTGACATGGTCCCTAATAAAATAATACTGAGTATCAATTTGTTTGCTTCTTTCATGGTAAACTAGATTTTTCGCAAGTGCAACCGCTGATCGATTGTCAATGTATTCTTCTATAGGGTCATTTTGAAGAAATCCTAGATTCTTAAGTACATTCCTGATCCATATACCATGACAAACAGCTGAGTTGGCAGCAACATACTCAACTTTACATGATGGCAGCATTACGATGGGTTGCTTCTTCGTTGACCATGTAAATGTTGTATTTCCCATGAAAAATGTGAATCCATATGTGTTTTTTCTTTCATCAAGATCTCTTCCCCAATCACTATCTGAATAGCCGATAAATTTAAAATCACCTCTTGATGAATAGAACATACCATCAGTGATGGTACCCTTGACATAGTAGAGTATCCTTTTCGCTACATTCAAAGGGGACTAGTCAGGAGTCTCCATGTACCTGATGGTAAGTCCAACTCCATAGAGTATGTCTGGTCTAGTGCACATCAAATACCTCAAGCTTCCAACTAGACTCTTGAAATATGAAGGATCAACATCTCTTTGCTCATTTTTTCTCAACTCCAATCTCATTTCAACCGGAGTTGTCATAGGGTTGCATTTGTCCATCCTAAACTTCTTCAGTACTTATTTTGCATAGTGGTTTTGGGAGATGAAGATTCTCTTCTTGCTTTACAAGACTTCTATGCCAAGGAAATAAGTTATCTAACCAATATTCGTCATTTCGAACTCTTTGACCATGCTTTTTTTGAAAATGGTAAACATCTCTATATTGTTGTCAGTGAAGATTATATCATCAACATATAGGTAGGCTATCAGCATGCTTCCATCTGTCTGCATCTTCATATATAGCGCATGTTCAAAGGGACACTTCTCAAATCCATTCTTCTGGAAATAGTCATCAATCCTCATGTTCCACGCACGAGGTGCCTACTTCAAGCCATATAGTGCTTCGTTCAGTTTGTAAACTTTATCTTCTTTGACCTTCTTCACATATCCAGGTGGTTGATGAATATAGATCTCTTCTTTTGAAAAACCATTTAGAAATGTTGATTTCACATCCATCTGGCAAATCTTCCATCCACTTTGAGCTGATAGTGAATTTAGCAATCTGATGGCTTCAAGCCTGGCAACTAAGGCAAAGATTTCTTCATAATCAATCCCTTCTTTCTACTTATAGCCCTTGGTGACAAGTCTTGCTTTGTATCTTTGAACTTCTTCTTAAGCATTTTTCTTGGTCTTGTAGACCCATTTCACACCAATAGTTTTGTGGCCCTTCGGGAGATTTGTCAACTATCAAGTCTTGTTCTTCTCGATGGATTGAATCTCCTCATCCATCGATTTTCTCCATTTGTCTTCTTTGTTAGCCTCCTTAAAACTAACCAGGTCGTTGGTCAACAATAGACAATATAGTGTAACATACTCTTCTATTGGTTCTGTAGTTTCATATAGATCATCTAGATTACGAGCTCCTCTAGGCCTCATATCCTCAATTGGTGACGGAAATTCATTCCTCTGTAGTGAACCATGTCATGGTATATGTAGCTCGGGAACTTGTGACTCGACGACCACTTCTCTTGTTTGTGTTGGTTCTTCTCCTTCAAGTAACAATTTCGCATCTTTGGAAGATTCGGCCTAATCCCACTTCCAAGATTCATTTTCTTCAAAAATGACATCCCAGTAGTGAATGAATTTCTTATTGGTGGGATTGTAGAGTCAATATCCTATGGTGCTGTCACCATATCAGACAAGGATATATTTCTCTCCTTTATCCTCCAACTTTGTCCTCCTTGCCATTGGAATCTTGGCGTAGGCTATGAAGCCAAACACTCTAAGATGACTCACACTGGGCTTGTAAGTACTCCAAGCTTCACGTGGTGTCTTTGTATCAAGACTCTTCATAGGACACCGGTTGAGCAGATAAACTGCACATGACACTGCTTTTGCCCAAAAACTCTTGGGCACATTCTTATCCTTTAACATGCTCCTGGCCATGTTAAGGATCATGCAGTTCTTCCTCTCAGCTACACCGTTCAACTAAGGAGTGTAGGTCTATATGAACTGTTTTTGAATCCCTTGTTACCCAAGGAATTCCACGAAAATTCTGTCCTTGTACTCTCCTCCTTGGTCTGCTTAGAGTGACTTGATGCGATAGCCACTCTGTTTCTCCATAAGAGCTTTGAACTCTTTCAACTCATCGAACACCTCTGACTTCTTTTTTAAGAAGTAGACCCAAGTCTTTCTACTGTAATTGTCAATGAAAGTAAGGAAGTATCGGTTATGTTCATTTGAAAACGGACTCAATGGACCACACACGTCTATGTGAATTAGCTAGAGCAGCATGGTAGATCTCTAGTCGGCTTGCTTTCCAAAGCTATTTTTGTGTTGCTTGCTCAGAACACATCTTTCACATATCACATTTGGGTAGTGGATGTTGGGTAAGCCTTTCACCATCTTCTTGCTTCCTAACTATTTCAAACTTTCAAAATTCAGATGTCTGTACCTGAGATGTCATAGCCAGTCTTTGATGATAGCTATCAAACACCTTGGCGTATCATGTTAAATGGCAAGTGGAAACATTCAATTCTTTGCCATTTGTACTCAAGTAACGAGCTTACCTCGAGCATCTGTTATCACCATCTGCTTATCTTTAAGGCTAATTTAGTAGGCTTTCTCCACAAGCTATCCTAGACTAAGTATATTAGTCTTCATGGCTAGCACATAGTACACATTGGAGATAAAAGCATGGTCTCCATCCTTCCTCTTCATTAAAACATTTCCCCTTCCTTGAACTGGGACTTTAGAGAGATCACTAAATGATATCTCTCCCTGAACTTTCTCATCAAGTTCATTAAACAGGTTCTTTTTTCCAGTCATGTGATTGCTGGCTCTAGAGTCAAGGTACCAAATATTTTGGTCCCGGTGGGTTGAATTGTGTGCCAGCGGCATCAATGATTCTCCTTCGGCTTTCTTCTTTTCTTCAGAGTTAGCATTTTCATTTACTTTGTGATTTTGGGGATTAGCTCTGCACTCATTGCTATAGTGTATGTAGTTATGGCAGTTGTAGCACTGAACGTTTCTTTTGTCTACATTTGAATGGTTATTGTATCCCCCTCTTCTTCCTTGTCCTCTGCCTCGTGGGACATAGTTCTATTGATTTCGTCCTTCGCTAGTGGGACCTCTTCTGCCTCTACCACCTTCTCTAGAATCAAAATTTCCACAATTTATTCCATGAGATCCTTGGCCTCGTTCTCTTCCTCGCTGTAACGTCCCCACTTTGTCGTATCTATCTGTAGTGAGGGACAACTTCATTCGGAGGGCTTGCTCTAGTGCTTTATCTTCACTCCTTTTGTGACTTTTTGCTTATGGGCTTGGAGTGAGCCCACAAATTCTTCTATGGACATGATTTCTAGATCTTTTGTTTCTTCCATGGTCACAGTTATATAATCATATTTTGGATCCAAAGATAGCAAATTTTTTTCACAAATTCTCTCGTCATTGAGAGTCTCTCCATTTCTGCTCAATTGATTTGATACTACCATAACTCATGTATAGTTATCAGTAATAGATTCAGTAGATTTCATTCTTAAAGATTCGAAATCACCTCGCAATGTTTAAGAACAAATCTTCTTCACTTTGTCTGCACCTTTGTGTGTTCGATGGAGAGAGTCCCAAACTTCTTTGGATGTCTTGGCGGAGGCGATGATTTTGAATGTGGCCTCATCAAGGCCTTGGTAAATTATGAACTTTGCCTTGCAATCCTTCTTTCAATCGACTCATAAGATTGTTCTTTAAGCATTAAACATAGTTGTTTCAGCTTCTTTTGATGTGTTTTCTCTGTACCTAGCTTCAACAATATCCATGAGATCTTGAGCACCTAGAAGGGCTCTCATTTGAATAGATCAGTTGTCATAATTCTCCCGTGTCAGCTTTGGAATAACAACTTGTGTAGTATCATTAACCATTAGATTTAATATATCAAAAAACAACGTGATGGGGATAGATTTTGATAAATCTAATGTCACCAATGTGTTTAGAAGGTCGAAAAACTTTAGGAACTAGTTTTCGGTTGCAAAGAATCGGTTTAAAAAGCACTGAACCAGCTAAAAAACAATTCTGGACCAGTTTGACTGAGACTTGTTTTTCTTAACAGAGATCAATGGCATCAGTTCTTACCCTTAGTCCACGTGCCAAATTATGCGCATACCGCGTGACACCAACTGGACGCTGGTCAGTAGTCGGGTCAGGTCATGCTCTCCGGGCCGGTTCAAGGTCACTGGTTGCTCGACTGGCTCGCGGATCGGGTTTCCAAGTTGGATTTCACCAGTCGGGTGAAGAAGACATATGCGTGCGTGTGTGAAGTGTGACGTCAGTGGTCAATGTCCTCGTCAGCGCATGGCGAGTGTGGAGGATGTTGTTTCGTCCGTCGGTGCGTGAGAGTGCGTGTGGGGTCTTTCGGACTCCGTTTGAAGCATAGTTTTCACCTTTAGAATCATCTCGACGCGAATTTCATAATGGTATGCTCAATTTTAGATTTTGAGCAACTTCAAATCTAGGAAAAAATCAAATTTCCCTGCGTTCGCCTCTATTTGGCGAATTTTAGCGAACTTGAACACTCTAATACCATTGATAGGTGAAAAAGACTCACTCAATCACTAGTTGTGATTGAAACTCAGTGAGGATTATACTCAATTTGCACAATAAACACTCAATTGATTTCAATGTAAAAAATTATAGAGAAATTCAAAATACATAAGTCTCTTTTCTCACTGGTTAATGTCTCTCTCTACATCACACATTACATTACATACACACATATCTATTTATAGAAATTGCTAGAACAATATAATCAACAATGGTTGGTTGGTTGGTAAGGTTGATGGCCGACTCCTACTCAAATTCAACAAAGGTGGGCTGCCAGTTGGTAAAGCTGTAGCCATCAAATTTTGCTATCATCGTCAAGTTTAGTTTTAATTTTCAACATAGGTTGCCTTCAGTTCAGAAAATTCAACATTATTGGGCTGGGTCGGTGGAGTAGCTGCCGACCAAGTTTTGCTGCCACCGTCCCACCGTCAAGTTTAATCTTTAACACAAGTCTGTATTAGTATATATAAACGCAAACAAAAAACTCTCTTTGGCACCTCAATGCTAATTTATGATAATTTTGAATTTAAGAATTTTGAAAATTATAATAACCAATCAAAATTTTTCTATGCGATTAAATGAATAAAAAATTGTTGAATATAATAGTCCACAGTGTTATTAATAGTAGGTTAAAATCTACCAATGCCCCTAAATTTCCTGGTTGATATAATACTCTATCTCTTGAATTTCTAAAATCTATCAAAATAAATTGTTGAAATGGATTTAATTTTATAGATAAAAAGATTTTTTTCGCTAGTCAACAAGTACTTAACAGCTAAATCTATCTCGAAAAAAAATATCTTTAACAAATAACAGTTTTACCCATTTCATTCAAGTTTCAAAAGATAAATTATAAAAAACATCAATTTAATAAATGAAATTAAAAAAAATTAGTTTGTTAAATATAATGTTTTGAAAATTGAACTAATAATAATTGAAATAAATATTCAGTTCTTAGGTTGACCAATCAAACATGATCCGTTAGTTTGGGTCAACCAATTGACGTAAGTTGCTAGTGTAATAAAATAACTAATTTATTATCATAAAAAATTTTAAAATATATGAAAAAGAAAAATAATCAAATACGTAATACTATTTACTCAAAAAATTACTTGGGTAAATATAACATTTCAAAATATTTGTTATATACAATTTTCACGCAAATTAAATGATTAAACCAATTGAGTTTTCGATTCATTATTCAGTTTTCAAGACACTATACTGACAAATTTTGCTAACTTAATTTATTAAATTGATGGCATTTTTAAATATAATTTTACGAAAGGTAAAATTCATTTTTCGCATATGTTTAACTGTTGAATGATAGAAGATTTGTTTTGTTAATAAAATTAAATCACAAGTAGTAGTCAAAAATTCAAGAGGTAATGTGTCATATTTAAAAAATTCAAAAGATGTTGCCGAATTTTATCTTAACAATAAAATTAAATCACGTATTCATTGCTTGATTTTTTCAATCCCATTAAGCTAACTTCACACAAAATGTTTATAAAACCCATGATCTCTTAATTCCTAAATCTATCTGCCAATCCATATAACTATTTGATGAATACCTATATACTATAATTCATGAAAAAGATTTTGAGCCAAGAAAATGTGATTTTATGATTATGCTGAGTAGGAACCTGTAGGGAAATAAGTATACTGATTTTATTACTATTTAATGAATTAATTTTTGAGAGACTAATTTTTTCAACTAAAGAAGATTCATTTGTTTTTAATAAGTGATCTAGATATATCATTAATTTTAAAATAATATCAATCATTTTAAAATAATATTAATAATTATATAAATAAATTTATTTTATATATTAAAATTGAATAATATTCATGCATTATATAGGTGTTTTACTTGCTCCTATAATTATGCTTTCTTACTTGTGCCTATAAATATTTTTTAAGAATTAAAAAGATGTGTATTTTTGGTAAATATCATTATAATGCATTAATAATTTTGCCATATTTAAAAAAAAAATACTAATGAAATAAAATAATTTATTGGAAAAAAAATCAGCTTTTAATTAAAATTTTGAAATTCATTTATTTTCCCAAATTATTTAGGAAAAATAAAATTTTATTAAAAAAAAAAAAAAAACCTATAAACACCATTTTGCTTTAAAATAATAAAAGCTAAGAAGAAAAAAAAAATGGAGCCAAACTCACCCGTAAGCACAACCAACATTAAAGATCTAGGGTTTTCGAGGAAAGTGATTAGTGCAAGGCAAATTAATTATAATAGCATGTTCGGATTTATTTCTTTTGACTTCTTTGGTAACCTAAATTAGCTATTCATAGCATTAAATATTGAAGTTTGTGCATTAATTGACAAAAAATTATTCATGTAACTAATTTTACCTAGTAGAACTTAAGGTTTGATTTTGTTGTTGTTGTTGTATTAAATATGAAGGTATGTACATTTTAAGTATTTACACTTAAAAATAAAAAATATTGTTTTATTTTAGGAATACATTATCGGCACTTTATGCTTATTTTTAATATATTAAATAATAATTTTATCCCTTAATTTTTTCTTTACGAATAGATGATGAATTTGTTATTTTATTGTGTTAGAAAAACTAATGGAGTGTCGGTAAAATTTTTAAAATCTTTATATATTGTTTTTCATAGTTTTTCATGTGCCAAAAAAGAAAAAAGGTCATAGATTTTTCCTGCGTCAAGAAAAAATACTATACTTTCTCAATGGATGCACAAGAATAGGCCCACTAGAAGCAATTAATGGGCCCACGGAAATGGGCCCCACCTTAGTTAAAAAAACTATTTAAAGGATATATTTTTCCTAATCTCCCTTTAATTTTCAAAAATATTACACCTCTCATAAGATTTGTTAAAAAGATAAAAAAATTTTTTAAAATAACTTATTTTTTAACAAAATATAAGGAGTTGTTCATGGTTTTTTTTTTTTTTTTTTTTCTTAAACCTTAAGAGAAATTCTTAAAATTCTTGAAATTTCAAGAGAAATTCTTAAAATTTTTGAAATTTTAAAAGGAATCTTATCTTTTTATAAAATCTATGAAGAGGACATCATCTCTTACCCTAAAAAGACTAAAGAAGAGATTTTATAAGGCAAAAGGCACTCACCTTTCTTTCTTGAGGTTTAGCGAAAAGACAAATACCTCTTATAAAATTTTAAAAATACCACAAAACTTCCTTGAGATTTTTTTTTTTATCCCACATTGGTAAGAAGTGTTTTTTGGACTTAAGGTTGAAGTTATATAAAGAATTTAACTCTCCATTTGTAAAACACACCTCAAAATTATACTTTATTAAGAAATATTGAATTGATCATCGGCACCCGAAAAGTAGGTAATTATGTACCGAACCTGGTTAAATTATTGTCTTGTTCTTTTTACTGTCTTTTATTATTAGTTTCTGCATTATTTTATTTTTTTTACATATTCAATAGCATGAGTTGTAGTATTAGTGTTTAATATAAGTGAGGTGTCCAGCACAACAAGACCTCCTCTTAAAAAACTTATCTTCCCACACAATATATAATGAGAGATTTGTATTTTTTGACAAATCTCAGAAAATGTCTATGAAAATTTTGAAACCTTAAAGTTTCATTTAGAACTCAAAAAATATTAGAAAAATGAAATGAAAATATCAAGGAATTTGTTGTAATATTGGTGTTTGATACAAGTGAGGTGCTGGCACAACAAGACCTCCTCTTAAAAAACTTATCTTCCCACACAATATATAATGAGAGATTTCTGTCTTTTTGACAAACCTCAGAAAATGTCTATGAAATTTTTGAAACCTTAAAGTTTCATTTAGAATTCAAAAAATATTAGAAAAATGAAATAAAAATATCAAGGAATTTGCGTTTTCATATTTAGTTATTGAGAAAAGTATATATATATCAAATTTACGAACAAAATTTTAATTTTTTACACATTTAATATTTAGTTTTTCTTAATTTTTAATCACATGAAAAGAAACTTTCGTTTTTAATAAAACTCAATATAGAAGAAAAATATAATGAAAAATGAGTTTTCTTCTTCTTTTTCTTTTCTTTTCCCAAGTAAAATTCTTGATCCACATGGACCATGAGAGAATTCCCTAAAATTTTTAAAACCTTAAGGAGAAGTCATTATTTTTTTTATCAAATTTTTATTCTTATAAATAAAATAATTATAACATAAAATTTTAGTAATTCACACACATACATACATACACACACACTATATATATATATATATGCATCGTAAGAAGGTAACTAATAGAGAAAATATGACAAGGAAATGCACATTCATAATAATGCCTGAGAAGGAAAACCTGACAACATGAAAAATAACCAGTGACAACCTGCAGCGAATACCCACAGCAGAAGAGAAAAACTTAAAAGCCAGATTACTCTGCATTAAACATCCACAGAGTAGATCCAAAAACCCCTTCTATATTTATGTTCGCAGTGTTATGTAATCTAGCATTCTAAGGTTTCCTTATGTGACAGATGACAGCATTAATCCATTGCAGCTTTGCATCCTTCCTTTCAGCACTTAACGAAGACAGCCAGCAGCTTTTCATTCCGACCTGTATCCTGTCCCTGCGTGTTTATGGATGAGAATGCTTTGAAGAAAACTCCTTCTGAGATCTCACAGTTGAAAAACAAACGATTACCATCTCCACATAATTCTGACACAATAGATAAGTGGAAAGTTGAACCTACCCCATTCTTAGATCTTCTCCAAGGTGACTGGTCTCAATAGTTTGGCCAATTCAAATCCAACTAAACAAAAAAGTCAATCTCAAATGATTTATAAACTGGTTGGTACTTTTCATTTTGGATACATCGATCATATTACGTGGTTTTCTATTTGCATTATTCGATCATATGATTCAATTTGCAGGTTAATATAACATCAAATTCACATGAATCAAATCGAATCGGCTCTTTCTATATATATATGTAGCGTCATATCAATCGAATGTTTTATTTTTATACTTTAAATTTTATTTTTAGTATAGTAATGCTTTTATTCGACTTAAGATTGACCTCTTGTCAAACTAATAAAATTAGATTGACTAGAATTTTAGGTTCAAGCTGTAAACCCAATGGTATTATGTCAACTAATCATTGAATTTTTCGTTCTAGTATGATTCCGTGTTAAGGAAAATTTTCACATTGTGGGAAGGAACTAGCAAAAAATATAATTAATTTTCTCAATCTTGGGGGAGAGAGATATTTGGTCCATGAAACTATTGATTTTGTTTGAAGATCTACTAGGCCAAAATCAAGTTCCATATTTAATAGTTCCACATATCTTTGCATTTGAAGGAAAGTCAAGGTCACTAGCAAGAGGGAACTGAGTCAATGGGCTTGTCTCATGCCAATTATCATATAAGAGAAAGTACCCAAATCATTGTCAATTTTATCTCGAACTTGAAAAAAAAAAAATGTTGTCACTATAAAAAAATAATAATAACAATAGTGTAATTTTTTAATTATTTTTTGTAACAAAAAATAAGTAACGAATAATTATTCTAAATTCGATACTAGATAAAGTAATATAAATTCTATAGGAAAGATATCTTTTTGAATTATTGCATGTTAATATAATTTTCATTAAATTTTATTATATTTCATTCTATTTCTTTTGAATAATTATTTAGCAAACCAAGTATGATTTAGATGTTGATTTTTTTTTTTTTTACTCTAATATTTTATTTTTAAGGATGCATTAACTTGGTAATAACAGATAACCACCTATAATTAAATCAAGTTAGTGAGTACTTATACCCCCAGGCGCTGGCTCGGGTGGCAAGGGTGACTCGGCTGAGTCTGTGACCCAGGTTAGCTGCTCAGGATCGATTCCTGCTGCCTTGAGCAAATCCCGATTTACCTCCCTGCAGGGTCTTGGGGTCAGTTCTGTGGGGCGTGGGGATTAGTCTCGGTTGTGATGCATCCCAGGGTAATCTGGTAGATGCCGGCTGGGGACACTCGGACGATATCCAAAAAAAAAAAAAAAAGTTAGTGAGTACTTATGCAAGGTCATTGGCCAATAGCAAAGAAGATCACATATATAACCTTTGTGATTAACTTTCTAATATTTAGAATTAATTTTGTAATCTTTGGATTTGGCACATAGTGCTTGCACGGTCCTTTTGCTCTCCCTTGTAAAATGGTAGCAGGCATCTAATTAGGTACAATGGAAAAATTCCTTGGGTAAGACAAGTTACTTGTCACCTATGCTACTTGGGAACATCAATTAGTCACCTATGCAACAAAGGCCATGTAGCTATCAAGTAATGTTGATTACCTAGTCATTAGACGAGGCAAAGAGATCATAAATAACCACCCATGCAGTGGATCCTAGTCACCAAGAGATAAATGTCATCCAATCATCTGGGATTACCTAATCATCAGGCGATGAGGCAAGCAAGCATTGGGCAAGCATAAATGTCAACTATAATTTTGATGTTTAATATTTAACAACAATCCTAATTGTAGTCTAGACTTTTCATGTTTAAAAATAAGTAGAATTTATTATTACGATTTATCAATTGAATTTATGATTTGTAACCTTAAAATTGATGCAAGTTTGACTCTACATAGGTATAAATAGGGGTACAAAGTATCTTATAAGACAACCTCTCAACCAATTTACACACGTAATACCACTACCCCATTGCTAAACAGACCCCAATACCTTCTATCCCTCTCCCTATATCTTTTTCTCTCTCGCTCACTACTTTCCCTTGGTCTCTTCCCTCTCTATCTCTCCTTACCTCTTCTAATCTAAATCTTTCCACCTCTCTCTCTCTCTCTCTCTCTCTCTCTCTCTCTCTCTCTCTTCTACGATTTCTGCGATTCTCACCATCCTATCTTTGTATCTTTCATGGAGGTTAGCTTAACAAGTCCATCTCCACCTCAACATTTGCAAGTTCCCAAATTCCCACTCCAAGAACTAATAGTTTGAAAAAACATTTTAGCGCGCCCATTGGGACGCATAATGCTACCAATTACCAAAAGTGCAAGGTAAAAAACGATGTTGCAAAATCCATTTGGACTCATCAACATAGATTTGGCGAAAGAATATTTTCATTTGATTTATCACACTTCTCATAAAGTGACAATTGTGATGAAAACAATTATGAGAGATTTAAAGAGAGATGAAATTTTGGATGGAGAACATGGGAAAAAAATATGTTCGAAAGTTCAAGATTCACCACGGGAACACCCATAAAATTCTTCGTTGCCATTTGCCTGCAATTCTCCTATGAACATAGTCAAACCATCACCTATAATTACAATGGCGGCTATCTAACTCAGCCAAACACAAAGAATTCAAGCATTGTTTTTTGGTAGAGGACTCAAAACTTGTTGAAAACCAAGGAAATCTTAAAAATGGAAATGATCTCAAGACTAATTTGGGCATTTTTGGATTAATCAGAAAAAATTTTGAGGTATAACCAGCCTTGGTCTAGCTTAGACCCTATTTATGGTGATCTTCTTTTAATCCCCATCATCGATCGATCAAATGCATTCTAATAGGCTTAAAAGGGAATTACTCATAAAGAAATTGACCAATCATGAAATCATTCGGCCTAGGAACACAACGAATGTAGTACATATATATTCTAGGCAGAAAATTTGGCAATTGCTTGTTTATAAACATTTAAGTATAACTAAATGGAACATCTGTGAGGGCATTGTTTGCACTGTATTTTTTATTTCCCTTGTGAAATGGTGATAATCACTTACTGATAAATTTCTCAAAGAGTCATAATGGAAATTTTTATTGGGCTAGCAAGTTACTTGTCACCTGGGCAATCTAGGAATGTCAGGTAGTCATCCAGTCGACAGAGCACCCTATAAGGCAAGGATCACATTCAAAGACCATATATGTGCCAAGAGTCACAAGCAACAAAAAACATTATTCAGAAGATTGTCAAATCCCCCAATAGAATAACTTCACTGTTTTAGACACTAAAAACTCGAAAGAGCAGTATCTAAACACTGCTAACTTTTATGAAAGCTAGAAATGGCATTAAAAGGTTCTTAGGCAACACAAAAAAAAATCAAATCTTTATTAGTAGCATGGAGGAGTTTGTGTAACAATCACCATTGAAAGAACTACGGTGGAAGTTAATCACAAAAGCTCTTAAGCTCATATCTTTTTCTTAGTTGATTGGGTTTTCAAGCTAATACTGAAAGAGCATAGGGTCGAGCACTGGTAAAGCTATTATCTACCAAGCTAGCCTGAAACTTCTTGAATGGGCACAAATTTGGTTCTCAAGTTCCATAATAATTAACTCTGGTTTGGGGAGCTTTTTGTTATTTGTATCTTTTTTTATTTAAACGTGAAATGACACAGGATCAAAAGATTAAGGCACAAATACTTTTGGGTTGACTCTTATTACATTGCATAAAGAATCCTTTAATTAAAATATTTAGATCCCAAATCCAAAGCAAACCCTATACACAACACACAAGGTTAGATTTTGTTAGTCAAGAAATGGAAGCCTTGAACATAGCACATCAGGGTATTTTTCATCAACCAAGAAAAGAAAGCCAGAACAAGGCAAGGAAAGAACCATACACAAGCTGGGCTGGTTTGGTTAAAGCAAATAGACCCTTGAGCATGATAAGCACTCATGTAGTGGATCTCTTCTAGTGATGATTCATATTATACAAGAAAATTCTTTGCTTGACTAATAGATGTGGGACCTTACAAGGAGGGCTACTTGTTTAACTACACCCCACAAGATGAATCGAAACCAAGAGATATGGAGTTGGAAGACTTCAAGATGACTTAGAAAAATCAGATGAGCGCATTTTCCAGTTTAGGACAAGAGTTACATTCACAAAATCAGTTTTGAGGCAAAAGTGTCGAGCTTTTGTGGTACATATGATTTGATTAAATGCGTTGATGTGTTTATTGAAGTTTGAACCATCCACAATCTTAAGTCAATAAAGACGTTGTTTAAGAAATAATTTGTTAGTAAGGGATTTGGACATATACCAACTTTCAAGCTTTTTCCAAACAGCCGTAGGAGAATCTTCCTCCATGACGTGATAAAGCACTTCGTTGACCAAACACAATCGTATTGTAGCAACAACCTTTGCCTCCAATTCTTTCCCATTAGCCTCATCCATACCTTCTGGTTGAACACCATACAAGGCCTTCACCATCCTTTTCTACACAAACAAATTTTTCACTCTTCTCTTCCACAAACCAAAGTTTTCGGTTCCATCAAATTTTACAACATCAAATTTTGTAGATGAATTACCCGATGCCATAACAAAAATGCTTTGATACCAATTGTTGTAAATGAACTCGAAATTGCACAGCGGAAATAAAATGTAGCAATCAATGAAGAACAAATATGGAACACACACACACACGCAGTATATCTAAAAGCAAGAACAACAATGCAAAGATTTACGTGGTTCGACAATGCCTACATCCATGGGAGCAATCAGCAAAGGTTTTCATTATGAGAATGTCAAAGAATACAATACAATACAATTACAATGATCTGCCTTTCTAAAAATATACCCAAAATAGTATATTTATAAACATTTCGGAAGTTTCCCTCCAAACACTCAACCATATTAATGTTCACATTCGAAATTTGAAATCAGCCTCGCTGCCCCAAGCCAAACCCTCGACTGATTGAGTCAATTAGTCAACTATTTCAGACAGAATGTAAATTGTATGAATTCTGAATCAAACCGTCGACTCTTTGGGCCAAACAGTCAATTGTTTCCTACTGCTACTCAACATATGTGATTTTCAATTATATCTTCTTCCTTGTTTATGCAATCTGTAAAGTATATAAGCCACAAAAACACAATAGGCCCAAGGCCTCTTGGTTTTAAAAATGGGGTCTGATTTCAAAATTGGACCCAGGGCTCTTTGGTTTTAAAAATGGCTGAGGGTTTTAAAATTGGGCCTTGGGCCCTTTGGTTTTGAAAGTAGGCACTGGGGTTTTTTTTTTCTTTTTAAAGGGAGTGAGGCTAAAAATTTAGGCCTTAAGCCCTATTTGTTTTAAACGGAAGGCCTAAGGTGTTTTTTAAAAAAAAAAAAAATTGGGCCTTGAGCCCATTTTAATTTGTTTTGAAAATGGGCTTGAGGCCCCGTACTTTAAAAAAGAACAGGGCCAAGGTTTTAAAAATGGCCTTAGGCCCTTGGTTTTTGAAGATAGACTAGGTCAATGGACCATACTAGGTCCTGTTGGGTCAATGGGTATGGGTCAAAAGGTTTGGTCAACAAATCTAGTCAACGGGTCAGATCTAGACCCACGAATCAGATCCAACCAATTTCATAATGCTTTTTTTTATCCCTATTTTGAATAAATACTGAATGTAATACAAAGAATGATAAAAGAGAAAACCTACATGTGGTCTTGTACTCCTTCAATCTTTAAATCAAATTCCGATGCCCCTTTGTATGATGCTATTGTGTTTGTGAAGTGCTTTGCTCTGTGATTTGTTCTGCTCTGAGAATGGCTTTACGCCGCTTCTATGAATTGCTATGCTTTGTTATGGAATCCCTCTAACTATTTTGTTATTTCCCTCCGATGATATCTCTCTGAGTGTTCTCTCCTGTGATCCTCCCTTTTGTATTTTCCTTGAGCCTCAATTTATAGGCTCAGGAAGGCAATTAATTTTCAATCGCCAACCAATTCTCTTAACTGTTGCTCAATTTCCCTTGTGCAGGTGTGCATGTGTGCAAGCAGTGTAGGCAAAGTTCCAAGACTCTTGTCTCCTCCTATTTTTTTTACATTTATTTTTTTGTTCTATTGTACTGTACTCCATTTTTTGTATTTGTCTTATGTATTCCCCCATTTTTTCTATTTTTCTCTGTTGTATATATACAAATAGTGTACAATAATAAAAATTATTTTTCTTGTTATATTAGGCCCCTAGACAAAATGGGGTGTCTACAAAGGGCCTTTTGGGTGAAAAAGAAAATTCATGAAATTATTGTACTAAACTTTCAAATTTTAATTATTCAACCTTCATCACTAGGTTCTTACTTTGGTGCTCCTATATTTGGCTTTCTATTTATGTTCTTCTTTCTATCCTAATGTGGTGTGGATACTCCTCTCTTTTTTCACTAACTTCATGATTTTATATTGCATGAGCAAGGATAGTGATATTATGCTCGATTACATTCTTATGATTTGATTTACTTATCATTCTATTTTATACCATCATAATATGCAATTTCAAGGACTTCGTAATGCAAAACAAAAACTAGGGGTTGGATTTTATAAAAGCATGCATGCATGTTTTGGATGTGGGTGAATAATAGTAGTGAAGAAGGAAATAAAAGAGGATGCAATTTTATGTTTTTATGGAGACTCTGGTGCATGCTCCTCCCTATTCTTTAAACTTGGTGTCACTGCTCCTATGATTCTAGCCCTTTGTTTATCAATCTTCAAGCCTCAGATTCTACAACTCCTCTAATTCTGAATCTTGACCTCGAAGCCTTTATATGAGCTCATTTGAACTCTACACTTTATTGATCTTCACAAATTTTCTGCCAAACTCATAAATCTATCAAGCTCTTAATTATCTAGCTCCCACTCTCCATTATCTGTATGATTGTCTATGCCCTTCTCACTCTCAGAAGCCCTCTATTTATAGGCTTGAGGGATCCAATTTGATCAATTCTCACTGTATTTAACGGATCAATCTCATTTAAAATGATTGCTTGAATTATGTTTGCATTGAACTCACATTTGATTCACATGTTAATTGTGCATATGTTTACTTCCATTCTCCATTTATATTTGCAGGTCTGTAACTACCAACCCCTGAATTTTCTGCTACTTTTTTTGGTTTTTTTGTTTTTTTTGTTTTTTCTTTTTTTTTCTTTTTTTTTTTCAATGTAAAAATCAGTTTTCCTGTATTCTTTTATTTTCCTGTATTTTTTCATTTTATGAAATAACAAGAAAATTTGCTCAATTTTTATTATATAAGTCCCAAAAAAAAATAAGGTGCTTACAAAATTACTTCACATTTTTTATAAGAAGACCTAGTAATATCTTGAGTTGGAGGGACCTAATAATTTCTCAATTTGAAATTTGGACATCAAATTCAAAATTTTAGAACTTCTTTTACTTCATGAATGAATATTCATAATCTTTATTAATTTAATACACACTGTCTATGTTCATTTATCAATCTTAAATACTAGGGAGAATTTCTAATTGCATCAATGTGGCCCTAACAAAAATTTTTTGATCACAATCATATCCACACGAGCACACTTCTTCCATAATAGTTGAAAATTTGTCGTCTTTCCAACTTTTTGGAAGGAGATTCCAAAACAGAATTTTGCCGATTCTTAACTGGATTCGTTCAATATAACCTACCCACCATAATTTTCCTAGATCTGCAAAATTCAAAACATTTCGCACCAAGGGTGGTAACCAATTAAAAATTGCTCCGATCTTTTTGAACCCGAGGAACTCTATCTCTCCTGTTCTTAAGGCTCTTTGAGCTATCTGACCGGGCAGTTTCTGTGCTTCAATGGCCTAATCTGCTAATCGGAGATCATCTGAAAATTGAAGGAACCTTCCTTCAATTGCTACCAATGTTTCAAAATCTGTAAACATGACACAGTTTGAAGCTGCCCTAACTTCTATAATTAAGACTTTTTTCAATATATATATTTTTTGTAACTCCAATAGTTTACTCATTAAAAGAAAAAATAATTTAGCCTCCTATCCCATCAAATCTATAAATTATGTCTTTTGATAACAATAGATTAGGGGTGTTCATGATTTGATTATCCGAATCAAATTTCTAGAAACTGAATTGAACAGAATATTTTTATTTCATATTTAAGTAAATTGAAATCAACCCAAACAAATCAATTAATCGATGGTCTAATAAATTGACAATTCGATTTAGTTATCTGATTCGAATCGATGCTCAGACCATAATAATTTTTTAAAAAGAAAAATTAAATATTTTTCTCAAGTTTTAATTTAGTGTGTGCACTTATACTATATTTATATAAACTAATCATCCAAAAATATTTGTACATACTATTTTATAACTTTAAGATATACTATATGTATTATTATATAATAATATATAATATAAATAGCATATATTGTAGACAAATAATTAGATCAGTTCAATTCGGTTCAGCTGAACATCAGTTTATGAATATTAAAGACCAAAAATTAGAAACCATAAAAAAATGAACTGAAATTAAAACTAAACAAATCAGTTAATTGAATTTTCCATTTGATTCGGATTAGATTTTCATATCGGTCTAGTTTTTGAATATTTTTGAACAACCTTACCAATCATGGGTCCATTTTTAATATATTTATTTATTTTCATATTGAAAAATAATTATATCACATCATGTGCATTTTACAAGCCTCTTTGCATGTTTGGAGAGGCCTTGGATTTAGATTTGTATTATATTTTGATAAGATATAATACAAAATTATATTAAAATTTATCCAACTCTAAGATCCGAAATTCATACTCCAAAGCGCAACATTTTAATATATATATATATATAAACATACCAAATATTCTCTTTAGCCTCCAAAATATCAGTGCTAGTTTCTAACAATTTTAAGTTTGAAAATCTTAAAATTCTAATCAACAATCAAAACATTTCTATGCAATTAAAAGAATAAAAATTTTATTTAGTATAATAACCAATAATCTCCTCAAATCACATAATTATACGTGCAGTCAGTTTATCAAAATCACACTTTCTCAATTCCTGATATGTGTGTGTATTTGTGTGTAGGGGTGAACAAAAATTACCAAAAAGCTGTAAATCGGATCAAAATCGGATCGAAATCACAGACGGTTCAGTTTTTTTATTTTCGATTTTGGTTTTGGTTTTCAAAATGTAAATTTTAGGTTTCGGTTTTGGTTTTTAAATAGAACGAAACCGAAAAAACCAAAAAATGCTAATTTAAATAAAATAAATAAATATCTAAAAATAGGAAAAAAATCCTTATGAAAATTAACTTTTAAATATATTAAAAATCGGTTAAAAACAGGGGAAAAAAAAAGTAACTGAACCATCGAATGTTCAATTCTCCCTGGGATAACACATGTGGTTTCAATTTGAGACTTAGGGGGAGGACGCTGATCCGTAGGTTTGGTGTCGCATCAGGGGGTCTGAAGGACTTATTAGTGGTTGGAATTCCTATGCAATCAAAAAAAATATTTTAAAATATGTATTATTGTTAAGTTTATTAACATTTTTGAATCACTTGTTATTTTACTAAAGATTATATATCATTAAAAAAATTAACTAAGAAAATGAGATTTTAGGGCTAAATAAGTGAGGAGTACATAAGGAAATAAGCATACTACTTTTATTAATTTATAAATTAATTATTTTCAGATTGATTCCTTTTAATTAGAAAATATTTAATTACTTTTATTACTTTGCCTAAATGATAAAAATAGTCAAAGATTGACTACTCAATTGATGCAATGAATATTTCATATTTATAAATTGCACCTCTTGAGAATAATAGTTGACAAAATAGTATGGGTGAACCCATGCCTAAGAGCACATTAAATTTTTCGTTCATCGTCGATGCAAAAAGTTCGTGACATAAAAACTTTATTTCTAAAGTTAGAATCGAATTAAGATTTTTAAAATTAAAACTCATACTACAATCATTAATGATTATGATATTTGGGTTGCATTGTTTGTCTCTAAGAATAGAATTTAATAAAAAAAAAATGAAAATGCAATAGAACTTATACAAAGATATAATAATTATAAAAGAAAAAAAAAGGTCAATGTGCAAAAGTTTGTGTTGATCCATCAAGATGGAATTGTTGGATTTTTATATTTATTTGTGTGTGATCTTTATCCTATGGGGTGTGATAATAGTACATTACTAAAGTCAAGTATTATACTTATTGATGTACAAAATATAATAACCAAAGTCATGTATCATTAATAATTAAAGAATATTGTCATAGGATACATTAAAACAATAGAGACGCATTGGTCAAAGTTATAAATCTCTTTAATCAATATATCACTGCATCTATGAGAAAGAGCAATGTATACATTTATTGATAAAATAATTTTAAAAATAGTATAATAAGTTTAAAAAAAAACAATAATGATTTCCCAAATGAATCACACTCATGTGAATTAGGAAAAAAATGATTTCAGGATGTGAACTCGTTTGGTAAAAAATAAAGCACCGTTTAAGTAATTTGTGAATTTAGATAGGTAGATGTTGAATTGGTTGTGAATGGATTCGTTTTGTCAGCTCTCATCAAAAGTGCAAAAATAACAATAGAATCGTAGAAAAAGAAAAAATCGTAGGAGGGTGAAAAGATGGAGGTGAAAAGACTTAAATTAGAAAAGATTAAAAAAAGACGAGACTAAAGGGAGAAGAAAGTGAGAGAAAAAGAGCTAAAAAGATAAGAGGGATTAAAGGCATGCACTAAGATATGTGTAGAATTGGGCTACTGTATGATGTTTGTTTAAGTTGAGTTGGAGATTCCTTTACAATAACCATTACACGTATTTATACCTTTATTGGGTCAAACCTACATTCATTTTATGGTTAGAAGCATAAATTCAAAATGATAAATCCTAATAACAAAGGAAATTTATAAAACATTTAAAATATAATCACAAATCGGGACCACTTCATAACATTAAAGGTCCAAATTACTACAGATGACATGTTTGCCCAATATTTATCTGTCTTGTCACTTAATGATGGGTAACCTTCATCTAATGAGTTAGGCAACCATTAGTTTCAAATATTTTGGGTAAACTTCGGCTGATGGCATATGCAATCATTGTCGCTTTAACTCTGTGTTTTTTGCCGCCTGAGTAATAAGTAATTTCATGCCATATGCAATTTGTGTTTTGCCTACGGTATTTGACTTGCGCTTCTCTAGGCGATTCTCAACTTAGTAATTTCGATGACTAGGCAACATATGATTCACCTTGCCAAGACAAACTCTTTTTTATGGTGACTATCTTAGTTGAACAATCACCATCGTGTTTCGAGGAGCTGTACAACGATGGCATAATTAGTACCTTTCATAATTGATTCCATTATTGAGGTTTGAAGAGTTTCACAATATCTGAGAAGAGCTTACTACCATCTTCCTTTCTCTTGAAATATTTTTTGATGCGCAACCACATTGAGTTAGGATGAGGGGAAAACCTCTCCTTGTTACTTAATTCGAATATAAAGAAATTCTTTCGATCCATGACAAGGTTCCTTGTGCAAACAAGGCCTACATATTAAAATCCCTTCGACCGGTGCTTTAGATTCATAACCTTGATATGGTGATCATTTACCATAAAACCTGTTGATTCTATAATCCAAAAATGTTTGATATTTATTTAGTTCTAGTTTTATAAAATAGGCTATGTAAGTCCATAAAATTTTAAAATTTATGACTCTTTGACAAATAGAGTCACTTATGAAATTATATAAAAGGCTTTTTGTCCCTCTCATTACTCAACCAAGTTTTATAGAACTATCATCACTATATCAAATATAAGAGCAAAAAAGAGGAGGAAAATCAAGTAGATTCCACATGAAATATACTTGATCAGAAGGAATAGAAAGAGAGAAGAGGTACTTTCATCAAAACTCAATTCTCTCAATAGAAATATCACAAGGTATACCATGAATTATTTTTCTTTATCCTTACTTGGTTATGTTCATAAAGTATCCTAACAATTCTAATTATGGAAATTTTTTAACAAGATGTATCTAATCCAATAAGATTGAACCTTATTTTATGAACCTACTTAGTTTTTTACTTTGTTTTCCTATTTTATTTGTTATCAATTTTTTCTAATTGTTTATAAGAACAAATATATTGAAATTAACTAACCCTGCTAATAAGAATTAGTAGAAGGTTCATTTACATTATTCGATATCATAAGCAACAAAAAGGGTGATAATTTTTTCAATTACAATTTTCCGTGGATTAGTATAGGACTATGAATTCTTACTACATTATTTTTGCTTATGTGGCTCTGACAACTACACCGTAAAGATAATTCACCACTTTCATTATATTTCTTCATTATTCCAAAATCGTAAAAGCTAAAACAAACCCACAAGTGAAAAAAATTATTCAAAGATAGATTTAACATAAACCTAGAAAACAATTTTTTTTTATGGTAGATTTTAAATCAACTCCTAGAAGAACATTCTTGAAAAAAAAAACATAATAATAATGAAAAATGCAACACTATTCAAGTAAATATATGTATAAGTATATATATATATATATATATTTCTAATTTATACCACAACTATACGATTATAAGGAAAATGTTCTTGTTCTTGCAGCTAATAGTTGAGTATTTGACACAATATCTCCAACTTATGAGCAAAGCATTGATACTAGAAAACATAACTTGAAAAATAAATACAAAGCCTTTTTGCTCTCTCTCTCTCTCTCTCTCTCTCTCTCTCTCTCACACACACACACACAACGCACACACACACACACACAACAACAACAACAATACACAGTTTCTCTCTACCTTTACTTTTTTCCCATTTATCTCTTTTCTCCCTCTTCTGATATAAGTCTATTCTACTTTCTCCCCCCTTTATACAATATTTTATAATTCTTACGATTCCTTTTCTACCATCTTTACGTCACATGGTACCTCTTGTGAAATAGGGAATTATGCTAACACCTCTGATGAAGGTTGGCATAATAAGTCCATTTCATTTACATTCAACCACCTACACATGTATAATTATTTCCCTTACATCTTCATTAGAAGAGGTTTGGCATCCAAAGACATGAAATACCTTTTTGTCATGCGCGACAAGATTCTTTATGTCGCCAGTTACTAGAGGTGCATAACAGATTATCAATAAAGACATTATGTTGTCGATTCTAGCCGGACTCAACAATATTGATTTGACAGTGATTCAGTGGCAAAATTTTAAAGAAAAATCTTCATGCAATTTCTCACTCCTCTTATGAGGTAGCAACCATGATGAAGATAATAGTTGAAAATTCAAAAGGTGAAATTAGATATTGGATGGAGGACATTTGAAAATACATGTTCAATGATACAAGATTCAAAAAACTTGTTGTAGCTTGCCTATAATCCTTCTAAGGGTTTGGTCAAACCATCACCAATAACTATTTTCATCTATATTGGTTCAGTCAACTTGCTCTTTGTTAAGTATACATCAGGGGTCAAGTGTTGATCTCTAAACAACTTCCTCTTGGCCAAAGAGCTACCTATGATGATTTCAACAAGACTTGCAGCATAGGAGGTATTAGAATCTTTTGATAAATATCACCAACTATGAGGATTACAAAAATCTCTTTTTGACTAATTACGCAAAAGAAGATAAAAAGCTCACCATTTATGAAAAATATCAACTTTAATGGCCAATTATGCTTAAAAAGAGGATAATTTCAACCATATAGAGCCCACCATTGATGAAGTTCTAATGATCTTAGAAATAAAGAATATCTCAATGATCACAAAAGCCTTAAGCGAGCTGATTGATTGTGAATGCTTGACTCCCTATGTTAAGATTGGGATGACTAAAGTAAGACTTGAAGAAGATATAGGAATATTCGATGGCATAATTATAGAATTTGGAAAAAATTAATCACTTTTTGCCTTAGCCTAAATAAGGGAAAAAATAATTGACTCTTATCATTGATCCTTAATTAGTGAAATGTCCTCTAAGGCTAACAGACTTAAGGGGCATTTTTTTATAACTTGACCAATCAAGAAACCATACAACTTAGGAAGACAAAGAAGGCATTACATATTTTACGAACAAAGTTTAAAAAATAAATTAATAATAATAATAATAATAATAATAATAATAATAATAATAATAATAATCATTACAACTACTCATTTATAAGAATTAAATATAACTAAATAGAGTAACTATGAATGCATTTTTTGTGTAATTTTTGTACATCCTCTTGGAATATGGTTATAAGGACCCAACCATTAGCCATGTGGCAAAAAAGAAAATTAGAAATCATGCCCCAAAAGTACAATGATATAAGACAAGATTAACATTAGGAAGGCACATGGCTAGTCACATAAGCAAAGCGAATCACTTATTGCTTAGTCGCCTAGCAAATAAAAGAGAAGGTTGCCCAGTCGAAGCAAACCACTTATCCTACCAATCACCATAATTGACTAAAAAGAAGGTTCCTCAAGCGAGGAAAATCACTTACCACCCAACTAGCCAAGAAATTACAAGGAGCCACCCAAGGTTAGACTACAAGAAAGAAGTCAATTATAATAATTAGACTCCTTAATGTTCAAAAACTCTTTAATTTACAACTAATGCATTTATTATTACGATTAATGTCCTGAATTTATGATTTGTGATCGTAAAAATGATGTCAATTGTGTAGACACTTCAATTTTAACTAGGTCACCTCAAAGAAGACCGGTGAAATAAGATTTAACGTTGAGCCCTGAATGACCCTGAGTTTTAAAATTAAGGCCCTCAGCATCCATGATTTCCCAAAAAATAAGTCCTTTCAATTAGTCGAGTTCCCTAAAAATTTTGCCAAAAAAATAGAGTCTCTCAAAATCATTTTAGAGAAATTAAGTCTTCTTGATTCTTGTTTATAATCCTATCATCCCTTGTAGTTGCAAATTAGTCCACTTTAATGGTTCTTTAGTTGAGACCCCCGCAGTAATTTTATTTAGGGTTAAGTCTTGAAATCAGAATTGGAGCTCGCATTTTCAGTCTTGCACCTAATTTCTTTAATTTTTATTTAAATTCTTTATCTTTCAAAGATGTAGTCCTTCTATTTTGATTAGGTTAAAAATTGAGTAGTCTAGTTTAAGATTAGGATTGTTTTGAGTTTTTCAAAATTTCTTCAATCAAGTCCTCTAATTGATCCTAAAAATAAAAAAAAATAAAAACCAAGTTATGTTATCCTTTTTTTTTTGAATGTAGGGATTTGTTAATTAAAGTCTTTCATGTTGGCCTTACAAGGTTTAAAATCTTATTTTGATGATAACAAATCAGATGAACTTAACATATTTGGTTAAGTAATGATGTGACAGGACTCAAACAAAAGAATACAAGGTCAAGTGCTCACAAAGATCAATGAAAGCGTATACTCCAAAGAAAGATGATCAAATGAAACTTAAAGAATATTAAGGCATGGATTCAAAGATAATCTAATAAAGTTTGAAGATTATGAGAGCATGAATGAGAACTTTTTAAAGTATATTGAAACTTGAAGACAAGATGGAGTGAAAGCAAAAATATCATGGAAAACTTCAAAGCTTAGAGTTGTAGGCTTTAAGAAATATGATGTAAGAACTTCATGTTTTAAATATCTTATGAAATATGTTGAAAGCTGTTCTAGGGTTATTCATTGACTTAGAGACCATATTTAAAATCTTGAAAAATGTTTTATAAGAAATTAAAGCAAGAGAGCAAAAAGGATTTTTGAAAACTAAAATGAAAAATCTGAATTTGGTCTGCCCAGACGACTGAGGTGCACCCTCAGAAGACTGAAGATGTACCTCAAAAGACTAAAGTTTTACTTCAGTCTACTGAAGAATTTCTTCAAAAGATTGAAAAATTAGTTTAGTCTACGAAAGATTTTTTTGAAGGAATAGAGAAGAGACAGTACACCCTCAGAATACTGAACCCTCAGTTCAATCGTCTGATATAGGACTTTAGAAGACTGAACACTTCGTTTAGTCGTCTAACCCTATGTCTAGTTCAAATTTTTCAGTGTGTCAAGGAACATCAGAAGACTAAACCTGATACTTCAGTCGTCTGAACACTATTAACGGTTAGAAATTTTAAATATTTTAAATTTCAAATAAAGGTTTCTTGTGCCCCAAAATTTATGAAAAACTTGGGAGATATTCTAAGTAATCTTGGGCAACACGAAATTACTTTTCTAATCTTATAAATACATGGTTCTGCAAATCAAAATACACCAAGAATTGAAAATTTTGTTTCAAAGCTTAAAGCACACTTGCTCTTTCAAAGCTCTCTCTTACTCACTCATTGCAAAATCTGATTTGCTGAGAATACTAAAGTGCTGGTCCATCTTACTCTGATTTCTACTGCTGATACTCATTTGGAGAAGGATATTGGTGAAATCTTACTTGAGTTTCAATCTTATTTTAGTTTAATATTTAAATATTGAAGTATCTAGTGTTTGAAATTGTACTAATTTGCTCTATGTGAGAGTTATATTGTACACAAAGATTATCTCTTGTTTTCTTGTAGTGATTGACGATTCCAGGTTGTTGGATTGTTGGACCGAGCGTGAGGTATCATTTGAAGAGGTATTACTCTAGCCTATTGAAGGAGTGACAGAGCGAGGGTATCGCTTGGAGAGGCGTTGCTCTAGCCTACTGAAGGAGTGTCTAAGCATGGGGTATCGCTTGTAACAGTTTGTTTCACCCGGAAAGGAACGGTATAGTGGAATCCTTAGGTGGTATTAGCCTAAGGCGAGAAAATAGGCTAGGAATAAGCCAAACCTCGTAAAAACGTGGTGTCACTCTCTTTCTTTACTCTCTTTAAATTCCAACATATATTAACTACGTGGTTAAATTTAATTTTTGATCATATACACTACGTGGATTGGATATTAAATAAACTAAAGATTAATTTAATTTTGGGATTTGCGAAAACCGAAAGGAAGTACGTTGATTGATCAATACAAATTGTGGAAACCGTAAGGGAGTACGTTAATAGGTTAACACCCAAGACTCATTAACTGAAAGTTTATTTAAAGTCTAAGTTCTTGGAAGGAGTGTTGAATTTCATATTGTGCATCATTTGAGAAATCAAATCCATCAATACAGGGCTTACATATATTCACGGGGCTGCAAACAAGAAAATATCTTAAATTCTTGTAAAAGCTGAGAATTTCCAAGAAGCTGCATATTATATCTTGATTGGGTATCTTTGGTTGTTTACTTTAAAGTTGTTGATTGGTTCTTAATTGATAGAGTTTTGATTACTTGTGTTGTGTTTTGGTTTGTGGATGGAATAAGTAAATAAGCCTATGTTCTATGATGGTTAAATTAACAAAAGGGTTAAGAATTTATAAAAGGTATTAAAAGAAAATTTTAATAACCTAATTCACCCCTCTCTTGGGACTACACCTCAACTTTCAATTCAAAATGGGTTTTTGATTGAGTTTTAATTTTAGAACCGATTTTGTTTGGGAGTATTAAAGTCATATCCTATTAACTAGCTTGTTTGGTCAAAATGGGTCAACTCTGGAGTCACAATTAAAAAATGCATACATCATTGTTCAGGAAAATGGTCACACATGTACACGTGAGTGTTTAAACATACAAAGAATGTAAAATAAGAGTTACAGATGGAAATACAAGTTACAACAGGTAAATACATGGAAATGAAAACGAAACAATGGTACAAATAAGAGTTGCAGGGCAAAGCAACTCGAGGGTACATCACAACAGAGCGAAAAATAAAATTACAAAAATAAAAATAAAATAACAGATGTCATGCCTTCCATTGCCCTGCTGCCAACTAGGATTTTCCCTCGAATTCACCTGCGCACATGAATGGCATAGTTAGTTAACAAAAATTCAAAAAAATAAAATAAATCAAAAATAAAATTACATGTGCAGAAAAGGGAAATTGGTTAGGAGGAATCATTCCCTTGCCAGTGCATGGAATTCCATTGAGAGGGGTCAAAATTGGGGCCAAAAAAGCACCCTCAGACTCCTTATAAATAGGGAGTCTCACTATAGCAAATACACACAGAAGAAAGCAGTAGCACCTTGCCCAAATTGAGAGAGGAAAGAGTTAGAGAGGGGAAGGTTTTGCCGAGATAGAGAGTGAATCAAAGATAGGGGGTTCTGCTAAATCGAGAGCAGAAAGAAACTCCACACTATACAGTGTGGAGAGCAGATAAAAAACTCTGAATCACTGAGGTTCAGAGACGTGGGAGCAAAGTTGTTGAATTACACTGAGCTGGAACCAAAGAACTAGAACTTGAGAACCAGACCAGAGAGTTAGACTCACGCACAGATAGACACCCACACAGATTTAGAGCAAGAAGGAGCAAAGAAGGAGGAGTGAGAAGGGAAAGGTATAATCTAAGAACCCTCCGACATGTTTCAATTCATGTGTTAATTGTGAAATGAGTGTGAAGTGAATACAGGTACCCTTCCCCTCTATCAAGTTTTGAACTTGAGATCGGACCCGAACCTGTACTCGGGTTCAGGTCTCTCCATACTCACCAGACCCGAACCACAGAATCTGACTAGTCTTCAGGTTTGAACTACCTGAATTGAACCTCCTAAAGAGCCCCTCAAACCCCAACTGTTTTAAACCCCATACTAGTTTTTTTATTAAAAGCCCAAAACCCATTGAAATGTTTTAAAGTCCCCAAGCCTGTTTTAAAGTCTTACCTCAAGCCCATTTGAAACTTTAACCTAACCCATTTTCAAGTTTTAAAACAGAGGCCCATTTGAAACTTTAATCCTTGGAGCACAGTTTCGAATTTTAAAGAGAGCCCATTTTCAATTTTTAAAAACTCAGAGCCCATTTTTAAACTACCCAGGCCAGCTCATTTTTAAAATCTAACCAAACCGGCCCATTTTTAAATAACCAGACCAAGCCCATTCTACCTTTTTAACCAAACCCATTTAACCCAGGCCCATTGAGATATTTCCTGTAATGACCTGCTATTTAATTGGGGGGTTTTTTTTTTATACTATGACATTTAAAATGCTCTGATACCCCAGAGTGTTAAAAGGTTTCTCAAATATACATGTACGACTGTTCCCCAAAATACCCTCAACTGGGCTAGGGCTATACAAAAATACTCCAAAAACATACTCACTATCTACTGACAGGGCAGTACTGAAGCCCCTCTATCTGCAAGCCTGATTTGCTCGCCTACCTAGATCATCTGAAAAATATTAAAGCAATGGGATGAGTCAACGCTCAGTAAGACAAAATATGCTATTGCTAGTGTGTGGCAAATGAGTTACAATACTATGGAAATCTGTTGCTACAAAAAAATAATGTTTAACTGAACCTATAAATACAGTACAAGTAATAGAAAACACCCTCATTTTCATGTGGTTTAACATATCTTTATTTTAAGTTTCTACTCAAAATACTTCTAATATAAATAAGTATACTTTATGTCTCTGTAAATCTATATATACATAATAGTAACTGAAAACTTCCCTGTGGATAATTGTGTGTCATGATTTAACCCTTCATGACAGGGTTATGCAGCCCGTAGGCGGGATCTACCCTAGCTGGCCGACCAGGGTAAACCACTATACTCCCTCAGTCTAATCTGCCCTCCTCAACCCATATCTGATGGGGAGCCTGTCCACGTCATGGCACTATAAGATCGACCTACTACCACGTATTATCTGAATAGGTGGTTGCACTCTGAACTGAATATCTGTAGCTACAGTACCATGCTCTGCTGTATGGTTCAAAAGGGTCTGATACTATATAATATATTTTTACATACAACTAAATGTTTTACCATGATTCTTTAATAACTATATTAACCATGACATTGTAATAAATTGTAATTGTATCATTCGTATTTCTGAACTAAACTGTAATTTGTAAGTCATGGTACTGAAAACTGTATAATCATGGTATTGAAAATGGTATATTCATGGTAACTATATAATCATGGTACTATAAAATGTGTAATCATGGTACTGTAAACTGTATAATCATGGTATTGTTAACTATATAATCATGGTATTCTATAATTACTATAAAACATAACCACTGGCTATTTATTCTGTAAAACATATCCTGAAAATACTGTAAACCATGTTTCTTTACTATACCCCTATTCTCAAGCCACATTAAACATATTATATATAAATGATAAACTGTATAAATTTCTATCGTGAATAATCATCTGATAAAAACGTAGGATTTATACTGAAACATAGTAAAATTTCCTAACATAGCATATTTCCCTTACCTGACTCCTACTAAAATCCCCTACTGAGGTGAGTCCTACACCCGCAGGGTTTCCTACTCGACATCCTGAAAATAATTTTTTCCAGAACAAAATTTCACTATTTCTACGTCTACAGGATTTTCTACAACTTCTAGAAAGTCAAATTCTGAATGAAAGACCTTACCCTGGATTTGGGATGAATTCTAACTTTGTCCCACCGACGATCCGCTCCGGTAGACTTGCAGAGAACTCCGCCAGGAGCATCGTAGTGGCCTCAAATCATCGATCCGGCGACTGACGGGCCCAAAATTGAAGAGAAAAGATGGAGGAGTCGTAGGGGTAGAGAGAGGGAGAGAGAGACTGCGGCAAATTTTTGCGATTAAAATTAGTTTAGGACTATTTATATTGCGGGATTCGTCAATGGGCCACGTCACCTTGTTGACGAGTCTTGTAAAAAGTTCGTCGACGAACCTACACCTTCGTCAACGAATTTCAGACTTCTCAAAATCCTCTCTCGGTATCTTCTCGTCAACGAGATGGGACCTCGTCGATGAGATCCTGAAGTACCCTCGTCGATGAAACCCCTATGTTCATCGACGAGGCCTGGGAAATTTTCTTAGAATTCTCACCTCCAAAATGCAATGTCGTCGACTACCTCCTTCTATTACCGATTCCATTTCCCTCCCTCTTTATTATTTAAATACCATTTATTATTCGATTCGTTACATTCTCCCCTCCTTATAAAATTTCGTCCTTGAAATTTACTATTCATAAAACTCATCATCCCTTAAAAGCAAAATACTCTACTTATTTTATTACCTGCCCTCACTTATGGCGGAGGAATACCATGGTTACATGGGTAGTTCTGGGAGATTACAACTATAAAAGAAAATTCTCCTAAAACCAAAATACTACCTATCCTATACTCTATATTACAGTTACACTATACCGAACAAAAGAAAATTACTATCCTATAATATACATTATCATTATAACTTCTCAGAACAAGTGGGGATACTTTCGTCTAATCTCATCTTCAAGATCCCACAAGGCTTCCTCAATCGCGTGATTTCTCCACAGAACTTTTACTTACGGTATCTTTTTATTGTGTAATTCCTGACCTTTTTTGTCTAAGATCTGAACTGGAGCTTCCTCATATGCTAGATCACCCCTGAGTTCCAAGTTTGCATAGCTGATGATATGGGAAGGATTGGGGACGTATTTCCTTAACCTAGAAACATGAAACACGTCATGAATCCTGGATAGAGATGGTGGTAAAGCCAGCCGATAGACAATTGACCCAATTTTCTCGAGTATCTCGAATGGGCCAATGAACCTAGGGCTCAACTTACCTTTCTTCCCAAATCTCATGATCCCCTTCAATGGTGCTATTTTCAAGAAAACATGCTCACCTACTTCAAATTCTAGTTTCCGACGGTGAGTATTTGGGTAGCTTTTCTTCTGACTCTATGCTGCATTGATCCTGTCTCGAATAAGTCGGACTTTATCATACGCCTGTTGTACTATTTCTAGCCCCACAACTCACCTCTCACCTAGCTCACTCCAATATAAAGGGGAACGACACTTCCTACCATAAAGTGTCTCATAAGGAGCCATACCTATGCTTGCCTGATAGCTATTGTTGTAAGCAAATTCCACCAATGGCATTTACTGAGTCCAGCTTACCCCAAAATCTAAAACACACGCTCGCAACATATCCTCGATTACCTGAATGGTCCTCTCTGTCTGACCATCAGTCTGAGGATGGAAAGCGGTGCTGAATGCTAGCTGAGTCCTCAATGCCTCCTGTAAGCTTCTCCAGAATTGCGATATAAAACGTGGATCACAGTTTGAGACTATGGATACTAGCACTCCATGGGGTCAAACAATCTCATGTATGTAAATCTCTGCTAACCTATTCATAGGGTAGCTAATCTTAATAGGCAGAAAGTGTGCTGTCTTCGTCAACCTATCAACTATTACCCAGATGACATTCTGACCATGCGGCGCCGACGGTAGCCCCGTAACAAAATCCATGGATACGTGGTCCCACTTCCTTTCAGGAATGAAAAGTGGTTGCAACTGTCCTGCCGGCCTTTGGTGCTCAGCTTTAACCTGCTGACACGTCAAACACTGCTGCACAAACTCTGCTATCTCCTTCTTCATACCACTCCACCAGAAATACTCTCGCAGATCCCTATACATTTTCGTGCTTCCAAGATGGACAGTGTATAGAGATCTATGTGCCTCTTCTAGAATCATCCTCCTAATACTGTCATCTGCAGGCACACATAATCTGGTGCGATATCTTAGAGCCCCATCATCAAAAATGCTGAATTCTTCTCCCTGACCATCCTGTATTCTGGTAATCACTTCTGCCAATTCTGGATCATCCCTCTAAGCATCTTTAATCTTTTCATATAATGCCGGTTGTACAACCAGATTGGCAATAAGCGCCTAAGGATCATCCTCCACTAATTCCACACCGAGTCTTTCTAAGTCCATCTGAATCGGGTGCTGAATAACTACATCTAGCTGTGCTTTATTTTCTAATTTACGGCTCAGTGCATCAGCTACCACATTTGCTTTACTTGGGTGGTAACTGATGGTGCAATCATAATCCTTAATGAGTTCTAACCATCTCCTCTGGCACATATTCAACTCTTTCTGTGTAAAGAAGTACTTTAGGCTCTTGTGATCTGAAAATATTTCACATTTCTCACCATATAAGTAATGTCTCCAGATCTTCAGTGCATGTACAACCACAACCAATTCCAAATCATGAGTAGGATAGTTCTTTTCATATTCTTTCAACTGCTTGGACACATATGCCACCACCCTACCATGTTGCATCAATACACAACCGAGCCTTTTCAAAGATGCGTCACTGTAGATAACATAACCATCACCTCCCAATGGAATTGTCAGTACCGGTGTAGTGACGAGCCTCTGCTTTAATTCCTGAAAGCTCTGCTCGCACTCTTCATCCCACACAAATCTGGAATTCTTCTTAGTCAAATGCGTGAGAGGTCCTTATAAAGTTGAAAACCCCTCAATGAATCGTCAGTAATAACCTGTTAGTCCTAAGAAACTTTTGACTTCCTATACGTTCTTCAGCCTGGCCCAATTCACCACCGCGTCAATCTTGCTAGGATCTACTGAAATACCATTTTCTGAGATCACGTGGCCTAAAAATGCAACTTGCTCAAGCTAGAACTCACACTTACAAAACTTGGCGTTAAGCTTCTCCTCCCTGAGTGTCTACAACACCAGCCTCAAATGCACCTCATGATCCTCAAAACTCCTCGAGTACACCAATATATCATCAATGAAAACTACTACAAACTGATCTAAATACTGGTGAAAAACTCTATTCATCAAGTTTGTGAACACAACTGGGGCATTTGTCAGACCAAACGGCATAACGAGGAATTCATAGTGCCTGTACCTAGTCCTGAAGGCTTTCTTCGCAACGTCCTCTACTTTCACTCATACTTGATGATACCCTGATCTAAGGTCGATCTTGGAATACACCCGTGTATCCTAGAGCTGATCAAATAGATCGTCGATATAGGGTAGAGGATATTTATTCTAAATAGCAACCTTGTTTATCTCCCTGTAATCAATACACATCCTCATAGACCTGTGTTTCTTTTTTACGAATAACACTGGAGCTTCCCATGGCGATACACTGGGATGTATAAACCCCTTATTCAAAAAATCCTGCAACTGCTTCTTTAATTCTCTCAATTCAACTGGAACCATACAATAGGGAACCTTAGCGATCGGTGTAGTCCCTGGAGGTAAATCTATAGGAAAATCCACCTCGCGCACAGGAGGCAATCCAGGTAACTCCTCTGAAAAAATATTTGGAAATTCTTGTACTACTAGAGTGCTGTCAATCTTCAATTCATTTTTAGATACTTCTTTCACAAATGCTATAAACCCCTGACCTCCGTCCAAGAGTAATCCACTCGCCTACACGACTAACACCATCTGCGATGGAGCACGCACCCACAAACCAACGAATCTGAATTCCTACTCTCTAGGGGGTCTGAAAATTACTTCTTTCTGACGACAATCAATGCTGGCATGATTAGCAGCCAACCAGTCCATACCCAATATTATATCAAACCCGCACATCTTAAACACAATCAGGTCCACTAGTAGCACTCTCCCGTGCATTTCTATAGGATAGTCCCTGAGCACCCTTTTACATCGCAACACTGACCCTGACAGTGTAGCTACCAATAATTCTATATCTAATGACGAGGTCTCACGTCCAGATAATTTAACATAGGATGCAAATACAAAAGAATGAGTGGCACCCGAATCAAATAAGACAATAACGGAATGCGATAAAACAATAAATGTACCTATCACCACATCCGTAGCAGCCTCTGCATCACCCGGTGTCAGCGCGTAAACCCTTACCGGGGCTACATTCCTCTGCAAACCTCCATGAGGTGCTTGATATCCTCCTTGATAGGGCCTGGGAGCTGGGACCTGATTTGGCTGACCTGGGCATTCGCGTACCACGTGATCGGGTCTTCCGCAGCGATAACATACCCCTATACCTATCCGGCACTCCCCCAAATGATGTCTCCCACACGTCTGACATACTGGGTAAGTCAGCGTACCCTAATACCCACGAAGTCCTATCAACTGCCTCTGATCTCCCTTAACATGACCTCCTCTCCATGGACCCCTACTGGAGTCTGTCTGAAAGCCCTGAGGCGCAGGCCTCTTCCTCTAACTCTGAGCCGCTATACCCCTTTGTATACCACTCTTGATGATCGCAGCTCTGTCTACAACCTCTGTAAATGTCTGAACTCTGAAGCCAATCACCTGCTCAAATAAATTCTGCCTTAGTCCCTCCTCAAACTTCCTTACCTTTTTCTCTTCATTAGGGGCTAAATGCGGAGCAAAACGCGACAACTCGATAAATCAAGCCGCGTACTAGGATACAGTCATCTGCCCCTATACCAGATGCACAAACTCCACTGCCTTCGCGCTCCGAATGATCGTAGGGAAATACCGCTCAAATAACAGCTCCTTGAATTGGTCCCATGTCACTGGAATTGGAACCAGTCTCTGCTCCTCTATCAAACGCGCTGATCTCCACTGGCGCTTCGCCTCCCCAATCAGTTTGAACGCCGCAAACACCACCTTCTGCTCATCTGTGCAAGGAAGCACAAACAACGTCTCTTCAATGTCCTAGACCCAATTTTCAACTACAATCAGGTCATCTCCTCTAGTGAATGATGAGGGCTTCATCCTCGTAAATTGCTCAATCAAACAACCACGCTCCTCCGAGCTCCTGGCCATCTCAACCATCACCTGCTGAGTGACACTGCGCAGCACAACATCTGTATCTCCTCCACTTATGCTAGAAGGTCTTGGCCTATTCTCCCCAGCATTCATGTTACTGCTTCCTGGGTCCATCCTGAAATAGGAAACACACTTAAGCAACTTATCTCCTATACAGACCTATCCTATACCAATTCAAAATTAATTACCTTTCCTAACCTTAACTCAATATCCAGTTTTGTTATTTAGACACATGACCCGACAATAGTTTACTATGGTTTTCCTGAAATTGTCACCCCAGAAAAAACACAGAAACCACCACGGTAATTCTGTACCCAGACCACAAAACAAACCTCAAATTCTTTCCTATACTCTGGTATTGCTTCCGCTGCACTCTAAAGTCTACAGTACCTAGTAACCTAGGCTCTGATACCAAACTATAATGACCTGCTATTTAACTGGGTTTTTTTTATACTATGACATTTAAAATGCTCTGATACCACACTGGATTAAACTTAATCATCAACCTAAGCAGCGAGAAGCGGAAATCTAATAAACATAACCATATATAATTACATACAATACCAGAATGCTAAAAGGTTTCTCAAATATATATGTATGACTGTTCCCCAAAATACTTTCAACTGGGCTAGGGTTATACAAAAATACTCCAAAAACATACTCACTATCTACTGACAGGGCAGTACTGAAGCCCCTCTATCTGCGAGTCTATTTTGCTCGCCTACCTGGATCACCTGAAAAATATTAAAGTAATGGGATGAGTCAACGCTCAGTAAGACAAAATATGTTATTGCTAGTGTATGGAAAATGAGTTACAATACTATGGAAATCTGTTGCTATAAAAAAATCATGTTTAATTGAACCTGTAAATACAGTACAAGTAATAGAAACCACCCCCATTTTCATGTTGCTTAATATATCTATATTTAAAGTTTCTACTAAAAATACTTCTAATATAAATAAGTATACTTTCTGTCTCTGTAAATCTATATATACATAATAGTAACTAAAAACTTCCCCGTGGATAACTATGTGTCTTGATTTAACCCTTCATGACAGGATTGTGTAGCCCGTAGACGGGATCTACCCTGACTGGCCGACTAGGGTCCACTATACTCCCTCGGTCTGATCTGCCCTCCTTAACCCATATCTGATGGGGAGCCTGCCCATGTCAGGGCACTATAAGATCGACCTACTACCACGTATTATCTGAATAGGTGGTTGCACTCTGAACTGAATATTTGTAGCTACGGTACCATGCTCTGTTGTATGGTTCAACAGGGTCTAATACTATATAATATATTTCTATATACAACTAACTGTTTTACCATGATTCTATAATAATTGTATTAACTATGACATTGTAATAAACTGTAATTGTATCATCTGTATTTCTGAACTAAACTGTAATCTGTAAGTCATGGTACTGAAAACTATATAATCATGGTACTAAAAACTGTATATTCATGGTACTAAAAACTATATAATTATGGTGCTGTAAACTGTATAATCATGGTACTCTAAACTGTATAATCATGGTACTGTAAACTATATAATCATGGTATTCTATAATTACTATAAAACATAACCACTGGCTGTTTATTCTGTAAAACATATCTTGAAAATACTGTAAAACATGTTTCTTTACTATACCCCTATTCTCAAGTCACATTAAACATATTATATATAAATGATAAATTGTATAAATTTCTATCGTGAATAATCATCTAATAAAAACGTAGGGTTTATACTGAAACATAGTAAAATTGTCTAGCATAGCATATTTCCCTTACGTGACTCCTGCTAAAATCCCCTACTGAGGCGGGTCCTACATCCACAGGGTTTCCTACTCGACATCCTGAAAATAATTTTCGTCAGAACAAAATGTCATTATTTCTACGTCTACAGCATTTTCTACAACTTCTAGAAAGACAAATTCCGAATGAAAGACCTTACCTTGAATTTGGTATGAATTCTAACTTTGTCCCACCCACGATCCGCTCCGGCAAACTTGCAAAGAACTCTGCCAAGAGCGTCATGGTGGCCTCAGATCGTCGATCCGGCGACTAACGGGCCCGAAATCGAAGAGAAAAGAGGGTGGAGCCATAGGGGTAGAGAGAGGGAGAGAGATATTGCTAAAAAATTTTTCAATTAAAATCAGTTTAGGACTATTTATACTGCGGGATTTGTGGACGGGCCACGTCACCTCGTCGACAAGTCCCGTAGAAAGTTTGTCGATGAACCTACACCTTCGTCGACGAATTTCATACTTCTCAAAATCCTCTCTCAGTATCTTCTCGTCGATGAGATGGGACCTCGTCTACGAGATCCTGAAGTACCCTCGTCAATGAAACCCCTGTGTTCGTCGACGAGGCCTGGAAAATTTTCTTAGAATTCTCACCTCCAAAATACAATGTCGTTAACTACCTCCTTCTGTTACCGATTCCATTTCCCTCCCTCTTTATTATTTAAATACCATTTATTATTCGAGTCATTACATTTCCACTTAAGCCCAACATTTGCACCAAACCCTTTGCACATGACACCCAAGTTTAACTCAGGCTTAACTTAGTTCACTCGACTCCACAGGTTATTTCGTGTGAGTCAACTCGGGTGTAACTCACTAGGTTAAAGACGAGTTAACTAGTCTTCACCCCTAACCCTAAAACCTAACCCTAAACCTGCAACTCCATACACAAGAAAAACAGTATGCAATACACTCATACACCCTTACATCAACAGCGTCATGCAGAGATCATTAACCTAGCCAATATTCACAACACCTAGAACTCTCGCATACATACCAACTTTCAAAAATGAAAAAAAAAAAAAAAAAATTAAATAAGAAGAAAAGGGAAGGAAACTTATCTTCTTCGAGTTGTTTTCAGAGTTTCAAGGAACTCCCTTTCTGAGATTTGCATCAGTCTCCTCCCTCAGAGCTTTGAAATCCCACTGAAAGGCTCCGCTTTTGTTCAATCTAGCTCGAAGAAGGAGAGAGGGAGGTGTTCTAGCAATGCTTTGGAGGGGTCTGAGAGAGAGGATTTGCAGGGGTGAGTATTAGGGAGAGTTGGAGAGCTAGAAGTTTAGGACCGAAATCTAAAACTTCTAAGAGTTCATTTAGGAGAAGCTTAAGAGTGTAAGGAGTGGAGTTTACTCCTGTTCTAGGGATTATAAGGAGAAATCAGGGGTGCGAGCCACAGAGGGGGGGGGGTTAGGGTTTCTAAGAACCCTCAGTGAAGACCAATTACAGAGATTAGGGTACAGGATGAAGAGGATATAACAAGGAGAAGTAGGAATAGGAAGCTAAGGTTTTGAGGAGATGAGATATTGCAGAGAGAAAGATTAAAAGAGAACTTGAGAGAGTCAAGGGAGGGTGGACAAAAACCCTGGGGTTTCTATTCGAGGAGTTGCAAAGGGGATGAATAGGGAATGAAGAGAAGAGAAGAAAGAAAGAGAGAGAGTTTACGAAAAGAGTAAAAAATAAGAAAATTGGTTTTTTTTTAACTTAAATATGTCAAGCTCTGGCACCCTAGGATCATGACACATAGAATATTTCATCTCCACACGATCAAAGTCGCACACAGTTGAATCCTGGCTATTCACTTTTTGTTTCTGTTGAGCGTTGAGATTAAGCCACGTTGGATGTCTGAAGCTGCTCCATCTCCTATCGTTGGATCCCTGCGGTAGATCAACAGCTAGTGTTGCTCCGTGTCAGGAGCAATAATTGTGGCTAGTACTCCAGGTGCGCGTACCTATCTCCTCTGTGTCTCGGGTGACACGTGTTACCATTTGTCCCCCTGTTCCATTAATACTAAGATGCATCTTTTCTCCCAGCCATTGGATCTAGCACCCTATCGACGATTGAGATCTCTTCATGTCAGCAGCAATAAGGAGGTCTGCTACTCCACTCACCACGTGGCCACTTCTCAGCCCTCAAGTTCACACCCCTCACAGATGCTCGGGATGTTGCCATGTAGCTAATCCTGGCCCACAGGCGTCCCCCAACGAATAGCTGCCACGCATCCTGGTCCTGACCCGAACCTTAAACCAGTCTCTTTCGGACTAGTCAAAGCTTGATCGGTCTTCCCCCTTGAGTCGGTCTCACCTGGTTCTTTTCATTTTGATTATTTTATTTGTTTTGAATTCCAAATAATTCATTTTTAAATCATAAAAAAAACTCAGGAAAATTACCAAAAATCTAGAAAATTGGGGAAATTTTCTAAAAATATTTTAAGATAGTTTTCTTTGTTTAAAATAATTCTTGTGTTAAAAAGTCACATAAAATACCAAGAAATTCACGTAAATATTTTTGCAAACCAGATTTGTATTTACACTTAGAAAAATCACAAAAATTCAGGAAATTTAGGAAAAAAAAAACTAAAAATAGTTTTTGCTTAATTGCTTTCATAAATAATATTTTGGAGATTAAAATTGCTTTCATACTTGGAAAAATCACATAAAAAATTAGAAAAATCATAGAAAAATAGGAAAAAATATTTTTGAGTTAGAGAATTCATCTTCACAAGTTTTTCATCTCCAAATAATTCAAACCTCCCGAAGTACTATTTTCATACTTATAAAAAGCCCCACGAAATTCAAAATACCCGAGAGAGAATTTTGTACCATATTTTCCCGATTTTTCGATTCCAATGATTTAAAAGGGAGGCATAAGCTCTTCGGAGTACAATATGCCCCAGTTCTGAGGGAATACTTATATAGTATTTTATTTTGTGCATATCTTTACATTTTTTGAAAGGGAGTAAGATAAGAAGGCTTACTGGGTTTACTTTGGGATAATTTTTGATTAATTAGGCACCGTTTGTAAGAACGGGTGCGTAGGAAGTGCTAATATCTTTCCCTCGTGTAACTGAACTCTCAAGCCCGACTCTGATAGCGTAGACCGATTCTATCCTTAATCGGGTAGTAATCAAGTATTCTAACCACACTTCAAAAGGTTACTGTGACTCCATACACTTTGTTTTCCTGAAAATCACATTTTCAAAATCCACCCACTTCACTTCATTTCATCTTCAGTCGTACCAAGTTTGCGTCCTGGAATGTCGCGACAAATTTGACTTGAAAGGTATAAATATGTTTAATTTCTATTACAAAAGGTACTTCAATCATTTTAACACGCCAATACAATTAGCCTAGTCTACTTTAAATAGACCCTATACTTCTCTCTCTCTCTCTCTCTCTCTCTTTGAACTCTCTAAACTCTTCTCCCATTTATCTCCTTTTCCCCTCTTCTATTCTAAGTTCGCTCACCTCTCTTACTTTCTCCCTCTATTCTACGATATTTTCAAATTTCTGGTATTCCTTTTCTACCATCCCTATTACACAAGGTATCCCTATTAAAGAAGGCAGCATCCTATCACCTCTAATAAGGTAAGCATAACTAGTGCATTATCACCAACTCACCATCCCTCTTTTCTATGATATGTTCAAATTTCTGGTATTCCTTTTCTACCATCCCTATTACACAAGGTATCCCTATTAAAGAAGGCAGCAACATCCTATCACCCCTAATAAGGTAAGCATAACTAGTGCATTACCACCAACTCACCATCTCCACAACTAATCACAAATTCCCACACTATTTAAAATATGTTTGCACCCAATGCATAATACTAATCAAGTACTATTCATTGGACGAGTATATAAGGTGTGCTGATATCTGTTGCAGGCTAAGACTGTAGATACCTTGGGCCTAAGATTTAGCTTACAAACTTGATCAATAGTATTTAGGTGATATAACGACATTTAGGATAGAACAAATTAGTGATAACTCCATTGTACATTTTAAAACCCACAATCTCATCCTACTCACTTGGTTTCCATTTGAGTTTAAGCGATTGGGATAGTCTTGGTCAAAGTGCATCAACAATGTTTTTAATTATAAAAATATGTTTTTATGTCATTAAATCCTTATATTACTATTAGAGTTGCAAACAAATCTAGCTACTTACAAGTGACTCGGTAGCTCGATTTAGTAAGAGTCCATTCAAGGTCATTCATTAGATAGATGAGCAATTTTCAAGTTTAAGTTTGAGGTTCATTTAAAAATTGAGCTTGACTTGAATATAAGCGAACTCGACGTGTTTTTGCTCTTGAACAAAGTCGATTATATGCTTAGTTGGGTTCATTTAATAAGCTCAAACAAACTCATTTAAGTGAGCCAAACTGCATTCAATTGATTGTAATAAACTTATTTAGCCAAGAAGTAGAACCGTAGAAGTTGTCTAGGTGTGAGTTTTTTAAGCCCAAAGTTTATAACCTTGATTCATTGATAGGGTCAAGACATACATATGGCCAATAGACCAGTTTGGTGAGACAAAAGAGTCATAAGATTGTATTAATAATAGTCTTTCTTCACATTTTACCTGAAAAATCCTTACACTAGTTTGGATCAAGGATTTTGTTCAGAAAAAGGAAAAGAATTGAAATAATAAGGAAATTCATTTTTCATTATATTTTTTGTCACGCCCCGAATCCCGAAATGGGACCTAGGGGTGAAAATGTAATCTAACCTGTCTCTGTATCAAACAAATCACCACAGATACAGTATAAAGGATGAGGGTCTGATCCCATGGGGTTCTTAGGCACCCTAAACACATCCAAACACAATCATATACGCAGCGAAAAAAGGTCATATATATATATATATATATATATATATATATATATATATATATATGCAGTACCATACCAGAGTCTATACAAGAGCAGAACATGGCTCTAAAAAAACGTACAAACTGGGTGTCCAAATACAACTCAAAATGGCAATCCAACAAAACTACACTCTTAGCACTTACCCAAGCGCTAACGCCGTACACCGGCCACTACACTCCCTACACCAGGACGTTAGTTCCGGTTACCTGAAGGACTTGTAAAAATGTACGTATAGTAGGGGTGAGACACCTCTCAGTAAGGAAGAACACATGTTATATCGGTGTGTGGCATTTGAGTGTTATCATGATACAACATACACGCAGTTAAATGCATTCCAGTACTAATTTACACAGTGCATACACGCAACACATACGGCGGCCATTTATACGCAGCCCCGTCACAATACATACACACGATCAGTAATCCTCAGTGTCGTCACACTCTTCGGCCCGAAGCCGGCCCGTGACATACGGCGTTGGCCCGTAGCCAACCTGCGAACACGGCACCATCGGCACATGGCTAGTTCCCGACTCCCATGGCATTGTACCGGCGCTAAACTGGTTGATCCACACCTTTCGGCCTGATCTGCCGGAATAGGCTCACACCCTCGAATATAGAGCCAGACACTTTTGCCTACATGGCAGGCGATAACACGCACTCGGATATAAAGCTAGACACTCTCAGTACCTGGGACAATTTCAGAACTACGTTCCTACTAGCATTTCAACATATCACACACACACATGCATGCTCATATAACCAAACAAACCACACTCATTTGGTAATCTAAATTATGGTTTTCCAAAAAATACAATTTAAATAAAGTCAAGGCATGGTCATCCCAATATCACAGTATAAATCACACATATACTCGGTTTTCAACAAAACCCGGGATTCAGCCCGTCGCCCCCTTTTTCCCAAAATTATAATAATGAAAAACTCATAGTTTTCCCCGTTAGATCCCCCCTAAATGAGTAGTCAAAACACACACAGGACCGTGGACCACAGTTCCACCTAGTCTGATTTCAAAAATAACCAATATAAACATAATTCCCCTTACTTTAACCTCATAAGCAAATCCGAAACTCCAAGGTCCCTAAATAGCGAACCGAATTTCAAAACCTACAAATCACAGTACAGAATATGTTCACAAGACAGTTATCTACAAATATACCGAATCAGAATTGAAAACCGAGCCTTACCTCGATTTTACGCCGAAACTCAAAAATCTCTGAAATGAGATTCCGATCCGTAGAAGTTTTAGAGAATCCTTCCACGATCCTCGTGGTAGCTTCCGTTTTCCGATTCCGTCAACGATCGGCGAAAAATTCTAGAGAAAAGGAGTAGGGAGAGGTTTAGAGAGAGAGAGAGATAAAAATCTAAGTTTGCTTAGTTAGGAAGAAATGAGAATTTCCTTTTATAACCCTTTGACCCGGAAAATTTCTAATTTTGCCCCTCTCTTAATATTTAAATCCATTTTTCATATTTCAAGTTCTTACATTTTTTCTTTATATAAAGTACCATTTAAAATAAAAAACTATTCTAATATGATTAAAAATTAAGAAAAAGTAAATATTATGGATGTTTAAAATATAAATTTTGTTTATTAATTTGATATATATTTTTATTTTCATATCACTTGTGTTAATAATCAAAAAAATAAAAAATAAAATCATAATATTTTCTAAGTTCCAAATAGACCATAAAAGTTCCCTCATGTCACAATATTTTTTAAGTAATTCTATCGCTCAACTCAATAACGAACTCATTTAATTTTTTATATTTTATAAATAAACAGGCTTTGTAAATAAACAAGGTTGATGCTCGATTCAACTTGACTCAATAAGCTCGTTTGCATTCCTCAATAAGGACTCACCAATCTCACTTTGGATAATCTGCCTCTGGCTTTTTAGCCAAAAAGAAAGGTAACTGTGGAATTGAAATGCCAAGATGCAAGTCCTCGCGGCCTGGGGCTCCCCTCCCTTTCTTCCCGACTCCCCGCGACAATCAAATTCCAAACAACAATTTCCGCCCAAACTCCACTGCAGCATGGAAAAGCAGAGCCAAACAGGTCTGAGAAGCACTTGGCCATCCATCTCCCTCGCCCTCTTCTCATCAGGCTTCATCTTGGGTCCTCTCCTCGATGGAATCCATTCAAGGGTTAATCTCGTCTTCTACCAAAATGGATCAATCGAGGTCGGCCCACTTCACACAAATATCTGGGTATGTTCAAATTTTCCTCTTGCTCTCTGAATTTTAATCTGGGCATGTTCAAATTTTCCTATGTTCTGTGTTTTTTAATCTGGGTATGTTCAAATTTTCCTGTGCTCTCTGAATTGTTTTCTTCTTAATTCCTCTCTCTCTCTCTCTCTCTCTCTAAGTGTATATGCTTGGTGAGTGTTTGGTAGGTTCCTCCTTTGCTTGGATTGTTTTACTGCAGTGTTGGGTTGCTGCAACTCTTCCTGGATGAGAAGTTCTTCCCTATGGAGGTTTCAGGGGGGAGAGCCGGGAAAGCAGTGGTTTCGCTCATGTAAGTATGAACAAATGCGTTTACGATTCAAAATTTATTTTATTCACTGTTAACTGTCAAATCTTGACTCGTAATAGCTAAAAATTTGTATCATCCTATTGGGGCATGATATTTAAAATTTATACTGAAGAAATTTTAACACTTTAATAAAATTATATTAAATTTTGTTTAAATTCATATAAATTCAAATCCAAAATTCAAATCTAAAATTTAAATTTATGTTCTCAAACATCTTTTATATGTTATTTAATAAAATTTAATATAAATATATATTATAATTTGCTCAACTAAACATAACTCAAAATCTAAAGTTTAAAATCGGTGCACACAGCACAAGAACTCAAGAATTATGAACTCTAAACAGATCATACATCTATATATAGTGATAAAGCGTGTATTGAACCTCTTATACTGACATTTTCTTCTTTGTTTATAACCCAGAGTTCTGGTGTTATTTATTGAATTGAGTGCCGAGATGTACAAAGCTGGGGTAGCAGACAATGTAGAAGCCTACATACTATTTGCAGTGGCAGAGTTCATATGGTTTGTCCTGGACAGGACATGGCAGGGGTTCGCCCTAGCTTGCATTGTAGGAGTTTGCTGTCCGCTGGCTGAAATTCCCATAATGAAGTACGCTAAGGACCTTCCTAGCCCTAATGCAGCATATCATTTGACTATAAAAACTTTACATGGCGGTTGATCATTCTGATGCTCATGTTCAGGTTTTTTCACCTTTGGTACTATCCAGGATCAAACATTGAAATCTTCGGTGAGGTAATACCATTAACACGTGAGATTTTTGAGAAACCAGTTATGCCCAGAAAACATTTCATTGTTTTCATTTTTTTTTTTTTCCAGTAATTTGGATACTCTCAACTCGACTCAATTCTACTCTCAATTCTACTCTGAGTATTTTAATGTGTGAGTCAAATTAAGGCTTGAATTGAGTTTTGAGCTTAATCGAATTTTTAAATTTTATTTTTATCATATAATATATATCTTACAAATATATTTAATAATATATATACATTATATATTTACATATGTATTTAATATTAATTTATACTTGAGTTAAGCTTAATCAAGTCGAGCTCAAATTTTGTAAACTTCTAGTCGAGTTGAGTTTGAATTTAACAATTATGAAATCAATCAAATTCGAGTCGAGTTCGAATAATATACTGTGTCGAACTCGACTCGACTCGAATACACCCATACACACAATTCCTTGAATCAAATGCCTAAAAGATGTAAGTTGAGAAGGCCATCAGTTCAGACTAAACAGAGATAAGATCATCATAACGAGAGCAGTACCTAAAATCATCAGTACTCACTTGGTCGTGTGTTTTTTTGTTTCCACTAGCATCAGTAAGAAGCAAAATCTACTGAAGCCTTCCATTTTTCAGGAATTTTGAAACTCCTGTCTTGTGTGTGCAGGGATTAATCACTTGGACAACCTGTTGCTATTTTGTTTACACTCCATTCTTGATCAATTTCTCGCGTTGGCTAAAATCGTTCATCATCAATGCTGGTGCAAAGAAGAAATCTGCATAAACAAGTCTTTGATGTACATATTGTTGAACTAAACAAATCAAATTCTCCTGATCTGTAATGGTTCATACAGTACTCTTGGGCACTACAAACAACAAAGCATGAATTTAGGGTTACAACGCCAAAGAATGTGCAAACTTACGCAACTGCTTTATGCTTGTATATACACTTTCTGCATGTTTAAATAATCAATACAAGCAAACTATCATCATGTCAGCCTCTCTGGGTTTCTAATATCGACCATCAAGAACCAAAATAGCTAGCCAGTGAACACAACATTCACAATGTCTGGGAACTTCTCCTTAATGGCAGCTTTAATTCCTGATCCAATTGTCTGGGGCCCCATGTAATTTACAAGGCAATCCCCGCCCTCAATGGATACTACTTCCACGCTTCCGCCATAGTTCTTAATGGCAGGTCTCAGTATGTCGAGATGGCCATTCACTGCCTGAAATTGCAAATCATCTTGATTTGTTAAACTAATTAAACAAAACTCAACCCCATTTAATTATGGATCATATCATATATGAACAAATTTACCTCAACAGTTGTCTCACTTATATGGTCATCATATACTTGGCGAATATCCTTGACCGCATCTCCAAATTTTTCCTTTATCACCCGTTCAATTCCCATCTTCATGGTGGTTGTTGAGCTAGGACAGCTCCCACATGCTCCTGTTTATCCATTGAATGCCAGCAAATTAGCAGTTTGGTCAATTTAGATAGCATGTTTGTAGTGTTACATATAACTGAAGTACATCAAATCAAAAAGTACTTTTTCCCTTCTTTTTTTTTTGTGGAAAATCATCAATTTTTTTCCTTTGAGAAGTGCGGGAAACAAATACAGATTATCAAAGGCTTTGAGCACGATGGATAATGTGGAAGCCTGACACATATATTTATCAGACCAACAAGGGAAACCTACAATGAAGAAGACAAGGAATACTAAAACACAGAATCAACAAAAAAGCTCATAAAAGCCTCCCAACCATGGTTTATGCCTTGCATATTCAAATTAAGGATTTCAGTATCCTATTAGTTCTTCATCAGGACACATATTACAGGAAGAGGTTTGCAGACTCAGAATCAATCTTTTTGGGATCTGTCCCAATACTTTTCAACACTAATCGCATTCTGAAGCTTCTTCAAGTGCTCCTAAACTAGGAAATTGTCAATAATCCACTGTTCATCGTACACTAATGGCCTGTCAACCCCAGTTTACTTGAATATTTAGTTACATGGAAGCTCATTGGAGGATTGCCTTTTGTTGTGCTAAATAGAGCTGAGTAGACAAGTTCAAAAGCTATATAAGTTATAAACTAATAAACTTGTTCATCTACATTATGATTCAATACCAAATCTTAAAGCTATATACAAGACATAATTCATCAAGTTAACACCTTCTATAAGACATAAAACTTGCAATGATCTAGAGTCCTTGCATGATCTAAGGCATAAAGCTTGCAACAATGGAAATGCTCTTCTTATGTTTTCTGTTATAGATTTTTTTTAACACACATTTCTGAAAACTAGGCAAATAAAATACAGTTCGGAAGATGGTATTACTCAAAAACATGAGTTAAAATTTCATTTTGGATGGACAAAACACAGAAACTTCTCATAAATACTTCTCACTATTTTGACTATTTACAAACCATATATAGGTCAAAATATTATATCCTATTGCAAAAACTACACCAAACATCTTATATACAGTAACAGTAGTTCAATGGTAACTAAAAGGCTGAGACTTGTGTGTACATTACCTATTTCCAATGGTAGACCAAGTAAAATCACCAATTAGGGTAAGATCTGAGAAGTTAAGGTAGCATCATTTTTCAATAAGTTGATTGGAGGCCATTATCATGGTCTCAGATTTGCAGTATAGTTATGCATTTGCATCTCTTTAACCCACAGAGCCAACTCATTCACATTCACCACAAACATCAAAGAAGGCATTGACATTTCAGTAGGCAATTCAGCTTGCTCACTGAAATGGGCACACCGTCCTTTTAGGTAAGTGGACAAAAAAGAACATGCCAATACCAGTTTAATTAAGCCTTTAACCACACATTGAAGTTTGAAATGCTTAATGAGCTAACATGGTTGACTAGTTCATTTAACAAAATTATAAGCACCAAGAAGAAGCCATAGAACAGAGGAAAAGAACTTTGGTACAACAAAATAAAAAATAAAGTAGACATTCAGGGTTTGTAGTAAGTAATAACTAATGTGAAAAACTTGAACTTAAAAAGTCATATAATGAAACTAATGTTGTGTTTGGGAGAATAGATTTCAGGCATTGGGTTTGGATTTGTGAAGATTTGGACAAAGCTCAATTTGATTTTGAACTACATTTATTCGAAATCCACACAAAATCCAAGACCTCTTCTACACATAAGGTAAAGGAAAGGGAAATTGAACAAAGATTAAGGCTCCATTTAGCCAACAATCCAACAATGATAAGGGCTTCTTTGGTATCGCTATCAACTGTGAAAATGAAGCCAAAAATGAAATTTTAAAACTTAAAACTAGATCTGGTAACCTATTTGGTTATACCCCCAAAATTGAAATAAATTACTCAATAATTATTCTGCATGATAATTATGTTTCAAAACTAACTATTTACTACTCCAGAAAATCCTATTATACAAAAAGGTTGAAATAATGGTCAAAATAGTTTTTGGATAATTTTCCTTATTTTATCAAAATTTTAGAGGGATTTTTTTTTTATTTCATTTTAAAATCAGATGACATTTTTAGTTTTTCTTTTTTTTTTTTCTTTTTTTTTTCTTCATTAAAAAAGTTGTGCATAGTCTACACAATGATTTGATCCACAGAAATGAACTAGGGTGATAAAAGATCAGTTGCCACAATATCGAAAACCCAGAAAATATAATTTATAGATGGGACAATCCGAAAACTATCAACACAAATTTACTGCATTGCAACTAAACAGAAATAGGAAACAATAATTTTTTTTGGATATAATAGGAATCATGAATAATACTAAACAGTCCCTCAAGAATTTTGCACAAAAATGAATAGGGGTGGCAGATACAAATGTAATGACTCGTTTGATATTCAAAATACCAACATCATCAATCTCACTCTAATCAACATGATCAAGTCAGACTAATCCAGAGCCTAGACTGAAAGCCCTATGACCAGAACGAAATTTCAAAACCAAGCAACTTGAAATGCTATGTGAACAGGATTTCAAGGGTAATTCTGCATAATCTAGTTTTACCCATTTAATTCCCAGGAATAGTTATATTAATTGGTCAGCAATGCGGGGCAGATTAACTACAAGTGCAAAGCAGAGAAGTAGGGGCAAATCTCCGCTGATAATAGATGTTTATTCTATAACCTGCATATGAGACTGGGGAGACATCTTCTTCAACAGTCAGTTCTCAAAGCACATCTATTTTCAATTTCTTCAAAGAGCAGGCCTTAGAAATATGCTTCTTGGTGTTTGGCCATTAGCATGACGAACTGATTTGGGGTTTGCAAGACCTAGAGAAGAATTTGAATGTTACTATGAAGGCTGTATTTGAAGCTTAGATAACATGAAGAAAAAGTAAAGGAAAATGTAAAGAAATTGAACTTTTTTGGTTTGGTTATCAAGAAATAATAATAATAATAATAATAATAATAATAATAATAATAATAATAATAATAATGTGTAGAATCCGATGAATAATAAAAAAAAAAAACTTTACATGCAATTAGCCTTCAATTTTTATTAATTTCTAATCATATTTGGATGAGTTAATGAATTTTAATTCCTAATAGTGTTAGAGAATACAATGAGAAAAAAAATTTATTTTCTTTTCTTTTCCTTTCGTTCTTCACTTCACAAAATCCTTAAGTGGAGGGTGAAGCTTCCTTGACATGTCAAAAGCTTCCTGGAAACTTTGAAGATGAAAATTCAATAACTCACAAAACATGGGATTGAACCCAATACAAAAACGAATTAAATACCAACGGGGAAAACCTTAATCTTCACTCCAAACAACCTGAGCTCATAAGTCGAAGCAAACACACAACACTGAATTTCTACTTCAAATAAATCTAATTCAGAAACCCACAAGAAAAAAATATCCTCTAATTCAAGACTCCTCAATTTCTAATAAATCAGAAAAATCAAGCATGCAATCAGAATCCAAAGAATCAGCAACAGAGAAAAAACCTTGGAGTTTAAGAGATATGACACCGTCTTCAACAGAAACAACATCGACGTTCCCACCATCGGAGATCAAGTAAGGACGAACGTCGTCGAGAACCAAGTCCACGTTACGGGGCGTGAGGTCAAATTTCTGGGCGGAGTAAAGTCCCGGGGACCCTCCGGCTGGTGCGCCCGCGCCGGAGGCTCTGATGACCGATCCGAGGAACGGCCTTCTCCGAGAATTTGAAAATGGTATGGTTTGTCTGAGAGAAACGAGAGGTATGCAGCGTAACGAATTGGTTAGGGTTTTCGGAAGGGACGATGATGGGTTTTTGTACAGCAACCCACTTGCTGTTATCGACTCCATCTTCTTCTTTCTTCTTCTTCTTCTTCTTCTTCCCAGGGCGGTAGAGCAGCTCCAAGGTGCAACCGTGCAGGTATTCCCCCGTGCGTAGCGGTCACATAAAATTGGTGATTTTGGGGGAGAAGGGAGAACACTCTGCATTCCATTTGTCATCTTAAAAAAAAAATGTTAAATAATAAAATGTTAAATAATAAATAATACATAAAAAGTTATCCTTTTTTTTGCGTGTCATGAAATTCTATCATATAATTCTTTATTGGATGTTTAAATTTTAGTTATCAAAACAAAATTTTAAATATAAACTTTAGTACGATAATTAAAAATATATATTTCTGTTGTTGGTTTTCAATTGTTTGTCAAAAAATTAAAAATTGGATTTTGTGGTTTTCAGTTATTTTGAAAACCTGTTGTTAAAAATTATAATGTTTAAAAAAAAATTTGGATTAAATTGTTCAATTTATACACTTTTAATTAAAATTAAAGTTAAATAATCATATGAATTTAAATACAAATAAAATAAAAATATATATAAATTTAAAAAACAATTAGTAATAAAGCCAATTATAAAATACTTTTACTATTTTTGAATTGTCATGTCCTATAAATTTTTTATTATAAATTAAATTTTGAAAGTAGAACAATTAAAGTAAAATAACTATAATAAATTTTATTTTTATTATAATAAGTTTTTAATATGTATTATTTGTAATTTTATTATTTTAATTATATTTTTTATAATATTATTTGATTTAAAGATGAAAATGAGCATTTTTAAATAAGTTTTTAATTTGTATTAGTTTTATAAATATTAATCAAACAGATTGCTAGTTTCTAATTTTTATTTCTATTTTTGGTTTTTGGTTTTCGTTTCTAGCTTTTTTTTCTCTAATTTTTGACAATGATACCAAACGGTCCTAAACTAATTTGTTAATTATTATGAGTGGGTCAATCAAATGAGTAGAGCAATAAGTAGGTTTCCATGCACTTTTGTAACTAATAAAATGGAGAAAAAGAGGGGGAAGGTTTTCTAGTCCATATTAATTCCAAGGAAAGAGTAGGGAAGAAATTAAGAAAAGAAGACATACATAGAAAGAGACTACTAGAGAATTAACAACGAAGTCGTGGGATTTGCATTTGTAGGTTTATGCAAGCTATATCACAACAATGTGTGTGTGTGTGTGTGTGTGTGTGAGAGAGAGAGAGAGAGAGAGAGAGATTGATAAAGGACAAGGATCTATTTTATCTTATCGTCCATAGTGATGCTTTACTATAGAATCTTTTACTTTCGTACAAATGGAAATCAATTCCTCCTCCTCCCTGGTTAAAGCAATTTGGTCACTTGAATTGAAACATTAAAAATTCAAAGACACAAACTCAATTTACCCTACTCACAAAAATAATTAAATTATAAGTTACAGATTAGTATATTCCCTAGAGAATATTCCCTAGAAGCAACAATCTTTAGATAGTAAAGATACAAAAGGCTGTGACATGGAAGTTAATGACATATATAAATTATAGGAAACCCCAACTATTCCTACTTTCTAACTTCCAAGGGAAGACAAAGCTAACTTTAGATGGTTATGGCAACTATCACTATAATGAAGTTGTTTGGTGAATTTGCTATTATAACTTCCTCTAGAAAAAGGCAAAACGCTTCAAGCTATTTTGGTTTGCTCCCTTTGGCCACACGCATTTAATACATCTAGATAATGACTTCAACTTTATATCTAAGGAGGGGTATAACAAAGCTTTTAGGGCCTTGTTTTATTGGTTAGTAAGTAGATCATGATTGTTAAACAACGTCAATCAATTTTTAATTAGAAAAAGAAAACTTTAAAAAACAACTACCTAATCTAGATTACGTGGATTGCTAGTCCAATACTATAAGAAAAATATGTTGCTATAGTTTACATTACAATGAAGATATTTTGAACTACAAGAGAGGGAAATTGGGCAATCTCCTTGAAGTCAATAAATATATAGACATAAATTAGAGAGGCTATTTGTTGACCTTATAGGTCATATCCCATTTTGATAATGACAAATATATTTAGATCTTACCTGTGCCATGAGTTTGTGTGTAGGACCATTCTTAGCATGAAATGGCAAAGATTCAGACAATGTCATAAAGAACTCAATGCTCACATCATATAGTGGCGTTTGGAGAAGCAAAGGAAATGAGGACCAAATATTTTCATTTTTATTTGTTGTTTAATTCATTTAGGTCTGTAATATGGCATGTAATAATTAATGCATCACATGCATGATAGGTTTAATAAGCTCAATGACCATAGATTAACTTTAGGTCCCTATAAACACTTTATGGAAAATTCCCTATAACTTAAAAGTCATACCATTATTAACAAGGGTGAATTCTAATAAGAACCAGGACCTAGAGTGAACTTTGAAAAGGCTTTGGCGAACCAAACATAGGGCATTAAAAATGTCTCTGTCAACCGAACTAGTAAAAAGTCAATACCTTGACTTGGGTCAGGCGACCAGTCCAAATTTGAACTAAAATTCCACGATCGACCGAACCTTGAATGCTGACACATTTTACTTGCCCCGACCGCCCGAACTTATAGTTAAAAATCACCCGGGCGACCAAATTGTGAGGTTCAAAAAACCAAACCACTCACCAGGAGACCGAAAGCACGAACGATTGGGAAATCGCCTTGGCTTTAGCCAACCAGTTCTCCCCATAGTCACTCGAACTCAAAAATAGCTCTGTGTCTGTTCGGGTAACCAGGCCTAAGGATCGGGCGACCGAAACTCTAGTGTTGCCAAAAAATAACCACGATAATTGGGGTTAAAACTTATTTAAACATTTTCAAAAATACCAAATGTGTAACGATCTCAAATTCCTTAACATAAAATGTAATATATTAAATGGAAAAGTCAACCCGAACCCGTGGGTAACGGGGACGCCTGTCAATCACAGTTGAAACCTAAGCAGCAGTAAGTATAAAATCTAAATCATTCATCCATCAAGCATAATACCAGAGTTTACTACAATATCATAATACTGTATTTAAATACATCCTCCAAAACATCAAAATAACTCTAGGATCAAACACAAAATACTCCTGATCCTAGTACAAAATCTTACCCTCCTAACGGGATAATATTACTGACTCAACAGCAGCCACGACTTGCCGGTCACTCAGGGTCTCCAGAAAAATTAATTAATGTTAGGGGTGTGACACATCTTAGGAAGGGAAAATAAACTAAATACAACTGTATGGAAACATGAACATTTAATGCAATTATACATATACAGTACATTTCATATATCAGTAAACATTTATCATAACATACTAAATTCTCATATACTTTCATATTTGTTAATAAATCATAACATACATAAAGCATCTGTTATAACTGATAATACTGAAAAACATACTCAGGATGAATAGCTAGTTAATGTCATGTATTACCTCCCATGACGGGTTTTGCAGCCCGAAGGCAGGACCCGACAATGGCTGGCCGACCACTGCCAAGTCAAATATGTATGTAAGTATGATGAGCCCGCCACACCCTAGTCCGGACTGCCAGGTAGACGTCCACACTCTACTGAAAGCCACATCAACTATTCATCTCCCACCCCCTTGTGGAGTGGTTAGCACTAATCTGAACATAGATCTCTAATCTATATAGCCGCGGTACCAAGCTCCTGAATTAAACTAAACTAACATCCGGGTTTTGATAACATATAATACATGATTATATAGCATCTTTCATAATTACAGCCTCGTGCCGAACATATCATAATTACGGTCTCGTGCCAAACATATCATAATTTCGGCCTCGTGCTGAACATATCATAATTACGGCCTCGTGCCGAACACATCATACACATCGTTCTAAAATTAAATCAATTACCATGCAGTTCAAAATCATCATAATATACTGTACTCTTTCATAATTTCACAAAACATATTTCATTCGTATCATCGTCATATCATGATATTCTTCCATGGAAAATATTATTCATGCCACACATTTTCTGTATAATACCATACATTATATTCTAAAAATCATAATTTCTGGCATCTCATACATATATATACGTTTCATCACATTAGCAGTATTTTTCTCAAACGTACATTTATTCCATATTATTCAAATATCGTAAATACTTTCAAGAAATCAAGTTACTCATAAATAATAATAATTTGTGTGAAAAGTGACTATTTTAGTTTATTCCCTTACCTGACTATTAAGAAAGCCCCCAAAAAATCCTAGCCTAACACCTGTAGGATTTCTGGATCAAGACCCTGAAAATGAAAACTCATAGTACTAAACTTCAGTATTTCTACATGTACATCATTTCCTATAACTATCATAAGGTCAAATTTGGCTTAAAAAGCCTTACCTCAACTTAGGGATGATTTCCAACTTACTTTCACCAACGATCTGCTTCGGAAGATTTGGAGAAAACTTCCCCATTAGCATCATGGTGACTTCGGATTGTTGATCCAGCATAAATCTGGCCCAAAATCAATGAGAGAGAAAGAAAGGACCAAAGGGGAGAGAGAGAAAATGAAAGATGGCTTAACTGTGAAGTAAAATCCGGATTTTTCTATATTTATAGAACTAGATTCATCGACGAGCCACGTCATTCGTCGACGAATCCTTTAATAATTTCGTCAAAGAAATTCAATACTTGACAACGAAATTCAGTCGACTCGAAAGCTCTCTCGGTATTCTTCATCGATGAAATTCAGTCTTCGTCGACGAATTCTCTAAAACCCTCGTCAACGAATCCCCTGTATTCGTCGATGAAGCCCTGATGATTCCCCTTGGTTATTCCTTCCAAAGTGCAATGTCATCGACGAATTCGACTTCCTCCTTTTGTTACTGTTTTCATTTCCCTTCCTCTTTATTATTTAAATTCCATTTTTATTCGGGTTGTCACAAAATGAGTCCCCAACAGTTATATTTTTGTCAAAAGCTATATATATCCTTTCATTTGGAAAAATTAGTAAGAGATTAAGACTTTGATTAACAAAAAAATTCTTTGAAATTTCTTGAGCCATTTTTCCCATACAAGCTTAAAAACTCCACTCTTACACAATTACATTCCCCTTGCAAAATTCCTTTGGTAAAAGTATCTTGAGATCATCCATACTATAAACTTACACTTTCATATTCTTTGATTGAGATTGATTTTTATTAAGACTAAGATGGAGTCTTCCCTTGTGATTTTATCCATAAGTTTCTTTGGGAAAACTCTTTAGGGCTTGTGAGTCTTGCATTCTTGTTGCAAGATTCAAGAGCTTGTCTTGTACTTTTAGCAAAACATTTTTGACAAGCTAGAAATCCAAATATCTCTTATACTTAATACTTGATAAATTATTTTTGAGATATTTGATTGTGTTCTTAAAATTTTTGAAACCATATTTGAGATTGATATATATATTGTTTCAAAGAATCTCTCATTACACACTCTCACACATTACTTGCTACATTGACATTATCTTGAGAGTTGTTATACTAGACTTCATTAAGCTTATAATTCCTATCATATTGAAGTGCATTGATCATATTGGTACATACTTACCTATTGGAGAAGCATTGATATTGTACACAAAATTTATATTGTTTATCTGTTGGATTCCAAGCGTGGCCTAAGGGAGTGTTAAGTCAGCCCATAAGGATTGGTTATAAAGGTTGGGGTTAGCCCTATTAATCTAACCTGAGGTTTCCCTTGCCCAGTAAAGAAAAGGTGTTGTATTTGGTGTTGCTCCACTCGCAAGTGAGCTTTAGTGGAACCCTCGGGCCTGCGAGCTAGAGGTGGGGATGTAGGAACATTTGCCAAACTTCGATAACACATCTCGTGTCATCTTTACTTTATCTGTTCTACTGTATTGTGCTTGCTTGTTTAATTAATCTGGTGTAAATTAATTTCAGTTGCATCTATCAATTTATTTTGTATATGCTCTAGATTAACTCTAGGTTTGTGAAATAATGTTGCTGGATAGTTGACCTAGGCAAAAAAATTTTAAATATTCAATTCACCCCACTTTTAGGTTTACACTAAAGTCAACAATTGGTATCAGAGTCTAGTTGCTTATACTTAATCGTTTTTTCTACAAAAAGATCATAATGGCTCATGTTAGTGTAACCCCTTTTCCTTAGGGACACTCTTCCACACGTCCTCCTATTTTCAATGGTGTGAACTACACCTTTTGGAAATAAAGGATGCATATTTACCTTCAAAACATTGATTTGAAGATGTGGAGAGTGGTCTCTAAAGGAAATTGTATTCCCATAAAAATTGTAGATGAGGTTAGAGTACCTAAGACTGAGGAAGAATACTCCGATGATGATATGAAAGTTGTAAGTGTAAATGCAACTGCTATGAATAATTTATATTGTGCACTTGATGCAAATGAATTCAATAGGGTTATGGTATGCACAATCGCTAAAGAAATATGGGATAAATTAGAGATTACTTATGAGGGTACTAGAGATGTTAAGAATAGTAGAATTGACATGTTGACTAGTGAGTACGAGGCATTCAAGACGAACACTAGTGAGTCCATACAGAGCATGTACACTCGTTTCACTCACATCACAAACTCATTACATGCATTAGGAAAAACATATCCCACATATGAAATGATTAGGAAAATTCTTAGGGGATTGCCACATGTTTGGGAAGCAAAGGCTACTATTATAGCCGAGGGTAGAGACTTAAAGGCAATGACTCAAGATGAACTAATAGAGTCACTCATCACATATGAGATGGCTATTAATGAGAGAATGAATGAGCAAAATAGAGTAAAGAAGGTAACTGCCTTAAAGATATCTACTAACACCTCTAATGAATGTAGTGAACAAGAATTAGGAGAAGATATGGCTATGCTTACCAGGAAATTCAATAAGTTCTTTAAAAAGAATACCAGACCATATAAAAGGTTCTAGGGCTCAGTATGTGAAAAGGGAGAGTCAAGAAAAAGAAAATAAAAATCAAATGCTCTTACATGCTACAATTGTAACAAAGTTGGGCATATCAAACCAGACTACCCATTGTTGAAAAAGGAATCAAAGAAAAAGATGAAAGCAATGAAAGTCGACACATTGTGGGACAAACATAATAGCAGTGATTCACACACGAACTCAAGTGACTCTGAGGTTGCTAACTTGTGCTTGATGGCACACAATGATAAGGTATTATCATGTTGCTCTTTATCTTCTTACTATTCTGATGATGATTCTAATTCTGACAACATGCCTACGTATAAAGAACTGCAGCATGAATATATTCGTGTCTTTAAATTTTTAAATAAGATAACTAAGGAAAATGGTGTTCTGAAAAACAAATGTGAAAATTAGTCAAATTTTTTGAAATTGGAAAAAGGTCTCATGTCACATCACTTAAAGAAAAGAATTTGAAAATTGCAGAGCTTGAAAGAAAATTAGAGGATTGCTCCAAAATTATCTACAAATTTACAAATGGCCAAAACAATTTTGAAAAGCTTATTGGGTTCTAAAGAAATTCGCTTGAAAAAGAAGGTCTTGACTTTAATGGAATTGAAAACAAAAGATGAAATGATCTTTATTTGGGACATTTTATTCGTGAATCAAAATCACACATGCCACCTAAAGAATCATTCAGGCAAATGTCATGTTATAAATGCAAAAAAAAAAGGGTCAATTCAATTTGACTGTCCATTTAGAAATAGAAAGGTGAAAATTAAGAAAGTATAGAGAGTCAAAGGTGAATCAAGCGCTAACCTCTTTGGACCCAACAGAATTTGGGGACCAACATCAGTTACTTAAATGTCTTTGTAGGTGTGTTTGAGGTCGTCCTCATCTAAGGATAAGTGGTATATGGATAGCGATTGTTCACGACACTGGTGATAAGGCCAAATTTGCGTCCATTGTACCCAAGGAAGGAGGGTTCGTGACCTTCAGGGACAATGCAAAGGGCAGAATCATCAGAGTAGGTAAGGTTGGTAAGGAACATTCCATTGTTATTAATAATGTCTTACTAGTTGATGGTTTAAAACATAACCTACTAGGTCTAAGTCAATTGTGTGATAAATGTTATAGAGTGTTTTTTGAAAATGACAAATGCATTGTTGAAAATAAATCTGATAACAAGATTATTTTTACTATTGATTGCCACGAAAATTTTTACACCACTATTATTGATAACTTAGCTTCACAACATGTAACATGTTTTTCTGCTATAAATGAAGCAAGATGGTTGTGGCATAGGCGTCTAGGGCATGCTAGCATGGATCTACTATCAAAACTTGTGAAAAATGACTTAGTTAAAGGCTTACCAAAAACACCTTTTGTGAAAAATAAAATTTGTGATGCATATCAAATGGGTAAGCAAACGAGATCTAGTTTCAAGAAAAAAAAAATCATATCCACTACTAGACCACTTCAAATGCCGCACTTAGACTTATTTGGTCCTAATCAAGTTCAGAGTCTAGGAGGAAAATTATACGCATTTTTAATTGTAGATGACTATTCTAGGTTCACATGGGTACTGTTTCACAATTTACTAGACTTTGTAGAAGAATTCAAAATGAAAAGGCGTACAAAATAACACACATTGGAAGTGATAGGGGATCAGAATTTAAAAATGAAGGCATAGAGAACTACTGTAACCTAAAGGGTATATCTCATAATTTTTTTGCACTTAGGACCCCACAGCAAAACGGTGTTGTTGAAAGAAAGAATAGGTCCTTGCAAGAAATGGGTAGAACAATGCTTAATGAACATAAATTATCCAAATATTCTCGAGCTGAAGCAGTAAGCACTGCTTGCTACGTAATGAACTGCTCATACACCGCCGTAGGTAACTCCGTGACAAAATCCATCGAGATGTGCTCCCACTTCCACTTGGGAATGTTCAGTGGCTGAAGTGGTCCTGCTGGCCTCTAGTGCTCTACCTTGACCTGCTCACACGATAGGCACTGCTTGTAAGAACCCAAACCGTGATAGGTGAGTTTAATTAATTAAGAGAGGGGCGAGATGGTAATTAAATAGGCTTCATCGATGAAGCCAAAGTTCGTCGACGAAGTTCAGAGGCTCGTCGACGAGGAGAAGCTGAGGAGTTTCAAAAAATCAGAAATCCCAGGTTCGTCGACGAGGCCATCGTCTCGTCGACGAGCTATCTATATGACCTCGTCAACGAGGACGGCTGAGTTAGAGGTACTATAAATAAATATTTTCATTACTTCTCAGCTAAGAAATCTCATTTTCTCTCTCTATCTCTCTAGAAACTCAACCTACTCTTTATCTCTCTAGATTTCTTCGCTATTCATCACGGAAATCGTTGATCTGAAGTTACCACGAGAATCGTGGAAGGATTCTATACAATATCTACGGATCGGATCTTCGTTTCGGGTGTTTTCTGGATTTAGCCCAAAATCGAGGTAAGGCTTGGTTTTTATTTCTGTTCCAGTAGTTTTGTAGAGAATGGAGTCGTGAGTATATTTTATACTGTACGTTGTAGGTTTTGGAATTCGTTTTCCTGTTTAGGGGCCTTGGAGTTCGAGATTTACCATTTGGGGAAAGGTAAAGGAATTCAGTTTGTGTTGATTATTTTTTAAATCGGACTCGATAGAACTGTAGTTCACGGTCCTGTGTGTGTTTTAGTTACTCATTTAGGGGGATCTAACAGGTAAAACTATGAGTTTTTCATGATTACAATTTTGGGGAAAATGGGGTATTGGGTTGCATCCCTGGTTTTGTTGGAAAGCTGTATGTATATGATGATTTATACTGTGTAATAGGGATGGTCGTGCCTTGACTTTATTTAAACTGTATATGTTTGGAAAACCATGATGTTAGATTACCAAATGGGTGTGGTATGTTTGGTTATATGAGCATGCAGGGTTGTGTTGTGTGTGGAATGCAATCGGAACTAGGTTCTGAGTTGTTCCAGGTACTGAAAGTGTCCGACTCTATATCTATAGGCGTATGAAATCGCTAGGCTATGTTTGGAAGAGTATCCGACTCTATATCCGAGGGTGTGAGCCTTACTAGTTGATCACCAAAGGGCGTGGATCCACCAGTTTGTACCGGTATGATGCCATGGGAGACTGGGGTTCGCCATGTACCGGGGACACCGAGTACTGTGGGTTGACCAGGTACTGTGGGCCAGCTGCAGCCTGAAGGGTGTGACGACATCGCTTGATCATGTGTGTGTGTGTGCTTGTATGCACTGTGTTGAAACTAGTACTTGGAACCTACATTTAACTGTGTATGTTTTGCTGTCATGATAACACTCAAATTCCACACACCGATATAACATATATTCTTCCTTACCGAGAGGTGTCTCACCCCCGTTGTACGTACATATTTTTTTGGTTCTTCAGGTAACCGGAGCTAGCTTCTGGGTGTAGGAGCGTAGTGGTCAGTGTATTATGAGAGGTACCTAGGTAAGTCCTAAGCTTGTGTTGGGTGGTCTTTTGGGAGTTTTGGCTACCACCTAGGTTTATGCTATTTTTTTGGAGTTTGACTCCTTTGTATAGACTCTGGTATGGTACCATGTATGTATAGAATGACCTTTTTCTGCTGCATACATTCTGTTGTTATGGATGTGTATAGAGTGCCTTTAAACCCCACGAGGTTGGACCCTCATTTATTGTTCTGTTTTTTTGGATGATTTGTTGGATACAGGGACAGGTTAGATTACATTTTCACCCCTGGGTCCCATTTTCGGGGTCTGGGCGTGACACTGCTCTACAAATCAAGCGATCTCTCTTTTCATGTTCAAACACCAAAAAGATTCCCTCAGATTCTGGTATATCTTCGTACTGTCAGGATGTACGGTGTAGAGCGAACAGTGTGCCTCCTCAAAAATAACCCACTTAATCCCGGTGTCATCTGGTACACATACCCTGTTATGGAATCTCAAAATCCCATCACTAGAGATACTAAAATTCGACTTTAACCCACTCTAGACTCCTTCCATAACCTCAACCAGCTCTGGATCCTCCTTATGCGCTGCTCAGATCCTCTCATGTAAGGTCAACTATACCACCAAGCTAACAAGAACAACCTGATGATTTCCTTCCACTACCTCCAAGCCTAACCTTTCCAAGTCCATACAGATCTGATGCTGAACTCCCACTACAGAGACTAATGCATCAACTGACTTCCGACTCAGAGCATCAACTACCACATTTGCTTTTCCTAGGTAATAACTATTGACACAATTGTAATCCTTTATCAATTCAAGCCATCTACGTTGTCTCATGTTCAGATCCTTTTGGTTGAAAATGTACTTAAGACTTTTATTATTAGTAAAAATCTCGCACCTTTCACCATACAGGTAGTGCCTCCAGATTTTCAATGCAAACACCACAACTGCCAATTATATATCATGTGTCGGGTAGTTCTTCTCGTACTCTTTAAGTTGACGAGAAACATAAGCAACCACCCTTCCCTGTTGCATTAGAACACAGCCAAGACCTTTCTTAGAGGCATCACTGTAAATAACAAATCCACCATCCCTAGATGGAATGGTCAGAACTGGAGCAGTAACTAGTCGTCATTTCAGCTCTTGGAAACTCAGCTCGCACTCATTAGTCCAATCATACCTCACGTTCTTCCTTGTGAGTCGCATCAAAGGACCTGCTAAATTAGAGAACCCTTCTACAAAATGATGGTAGAAACCTGCAAGACCTAGAAAACTTCTGACCTCGAGAACATTCTTCGATCTCGCCCAATTCACTACCGCTACTACTTTATTCGGATCCACAAATACCCCTCCTTTGGACACTACATGTCCTAGAAACGAAATCTACTCTAACCAAAACTCGCACTTCTTCAGTTTAGCGTATGACCTCTTCTCCCTAAGCACTTGCAATATTAGATGAACTTCATGCTTTGTAGCACTCCTAGAATACACTAGGATGTCATCAATAAATACTACGACGAACTGGTCTAAGTATTCGCAAAAGACCCTGTTCATCAGATCCATAAATGTTGCAGGTGCATTAGTCAAGCCGAATGGCATAACCGTAAATTTGTAATGGTCGTACCAAGTTCGGAAAGCTGTTTTCGGAACATCCTCCGTTTTCACCTTCAACTGGTGATACCCAGATTGTAGATCAATCTTAGAGAAAATTTGCGTGCCCTGTAGTTGGTCAAACAGATCATCGATCATGGGTAACGGGTATTTGTTCTTTATCATTACCTTGTTAAGTTCTCTGCAGTCGATGCACATTCTCATCGACCTGTCCTTCTTCTTCACAAATAGCACAGGTGCAGGAAAAACACTCGGTCAAATGTACCTCTTATCAAGCAACTCCTGAAGCTATTCTTTCAACTCTCTTAATTCAGTTGGAGCCATACGATAAAGAGCTCTCGATATCGGCGCCATACCTAGACCTAACTCTATAACAAATTCCACTTCATGGTCTGGAGGTAATCTTGGCAAGTCCTTTGGAAACAAATCAGGGAACTCGCGCACTGCAGGAATGGTCTTCATTTTACGTTCTTCTGCCAACGTGTCTTTCAAAAATGTCAGATACCCTTGGCATCCCTCCTTGAGCAATCTACGAGCCTGCAAAGCTAAAAGGAACCGTGGTGCAGAACGCACACACGACCCTATAAACTTGAATTCCTGCTCCTCTGGAGGTCTAAACATCACTTCCTTCTTGTGGCAGTCGATATTGGCATAACTAGAAGACAAACAGTCCATCCCTAGGATGATATCAAAGTCATACATGTCAAATACTATAAGGCCAACTAGTAGTACCCTTCCCTGAATCACTACAGGAAAATCATGGACTACTTTACTACATACAATTGCCGACCCCAATGGCGTAACCACTACCATATCATAACCCAACTAATGTATCTCTAATCCACACAGTTTAACAAATCCTCGGGAGATAAATGAATGTGTTGCTTTTGAGTCAAAAAATATAACATCTTTATTAGAAAGCATGTAAATATTACCTGTTACCACATCTCCAGTGTTTTTTGCATCACCTGGAGTCAAGGAGTACATCCTAGCCTGGGCAGTACCCCTTTGTTGTTCGCTTCATGGCGCCTGCACACCACCTCTGAAAGGCTGCTGTGCAGCTCCACCATACCTTGATAGGTTACAATCCCTCACCTGATGTCCCATTTTACCACATCATAAACAAGCCCCCAGAGCCCTCCAACACTACCCTGCGTGAGGTTTCCCAGACGTAGAACAAACAGGAGTGGACGTGGTACTCTGAGAAGCACCACTACTATTCTTCTTCTTCTAGTTGCCCTGCTTTGGCCCTCGATAATAATTGGAAGGCGCAGGCCTCTTCTTTGAGATCTAGACCTCGACATCCTCCTACAAACTCTCCTCCACTATAGTGGCTTTGTCAACTAGAGTAACAAAGTCCTGCATCTGCTAGATAGCCGTCTACTTGCGAATCTCCTTCCTCAGACCCCTTTGAAATTTCCAGGCCTTCATTGCCTCGTCTGGAATCATGAATGGAGAAAAATGGGATAGCTCTTGAAAATTGGCAACGTATTGCTAAACTGTCAGCTGCCCCTGCTCCAAACTTATAAACTCCTCCATCTTTGCATTCCTAAGAAAGAATAACTCTCTAAAACGGACTCACGATAATGCCACTGGAATGGGTTAATGCTCCTTAAGCATCTTCACAGACTTCCACCATATCTCTGCTTCGCCTGACAACTTGAACGTTGCGAAGGCCACTTTTTGCTTCTATGTGCAGTTTATGACGTCCAGAATCTTCTTAGTCTCCTCAATCCAATTTTTAGCTTGAATCGGGTCTACACTTCCCATGAAAATAGGAGGCTTCAGTCAGGTGAACTGATCAATAGAACAACCCAACTCAGTCGCAGGACGATCCTGCCCTCTCTTCATCCAAACCACCTCAGTCATCAGCTACTAAGCGAAGTCCCGCAGAACATTTGTACAGTCACTGCTAGCCTCAAGGCCAACTCCCTCACTGCTACTGCCTCCAACATTGGCAATATTATCCCTGGATTTCATCCTAAAAAGCGAATGAGAAATCCATCTTAGAATTTTTAATACTCTACATATCGATTACTACCACAATACTATAAAACTCAAGTTCCCAATTCTGCATTCCCATTCTAACTCAAATTATGCCCCCTCTACTTGGAAACAAAATCATCAATAGATTGTCGTGATTTTCTGAACCTTTTGATTGATCCAAAAAAACACAAAAGCAAGAAAAACTCAAGGTCTTATCCTATTCCTATACTTTGGTATATTCTAAACTATAGAACCTAGTAACCTAAGCTCTAAGTATATCCATTGTAGAGACCCGAACCCATAAATAAGGAAAATAAATAAGAAACGGGTAAAAAGGGGTATTATAGTAGGGTTCGTCGACGAAGGCAATATGTTCGATAATGAAGTCCCTTCAGCGCTTCGTCGATGAAATTTAGAGCGTCGTCAACGAAGGAATACAGAGCAAGCCAAAGAAAAATCTGGATGGGGTTCGTCGACGAAGGTATGGCTTCATCCACGAACTAAGTGGCTGGCTCGTCGAAGAAGGCGCTGCCTCATCGATGATTTCGACTCGGTCAAAGACCCTATAAATATCCTTTTTAGTTGCTTAAGGGTTAAGAAAACCCAAAAGCTCTCTCTCTCTCTCTCTCTCTCTCTCTCTCTCTCTCTCTCTCTCTCTCTCTCTCTCTTTTTATGAACCTTCGTCGTTCGTCTTCTGTTTCTACGATCAAAGGAGGAAACTCTATAGTTATAGTGGATCAGATCGTCGTTTTGAAGATTTTCGGGCTTTTCCCAAAAATTGAGGTAAGGATTTGATTTCGTTTTCGATTAGGTAGTTATATAATAGTCGAGATTATAGTGAAGTAATGTTATGTGGTTTTTAGGTTTCGAGGATCTCGGGTCGTTGTTTTGGACCAGTCCGTACGTGTTTCTATTTTCGGGTTTAAGGTAAGGGGAATTTTTTTACATTAGTCTTTTATAAAACTAAATCGCTAAAAAAATTAGCTTATGTTGATATGTATGATATGACTGCTTATTTGCTAGATTTCACTAGGTAATTTTACGGTTTTGGGTAAAAATAATGGTTTTGGCGTATGATCTACAAACTTTTCAAAACTTCCTTATTTGCATTATTATTAATGCATGAAATGCTTGAATCCCTTATTTTCCATCTAAATGATGTTTATTGAATTTTATACAATATAGCGGACTTTCGTTCAAACGAGTGTGACATATGTAATGAAATGGAATGTGTGAATCTTTTATAGTACTTGTATGAAATACGGGAACTGGAGTTCCAATTTTCTATACAAAAAATGTGAAAAAAATAGGTGTCGGTTATATACTGAGCTATATACGTAAAAAGGGTTAAACCGAGAGGGTGCGTGCCGGTTTATACCACAATGCGATTGTATGAATTTGTGGAAATACTGGATATGCACAGATTATTATGTTTTTATTGTAAATTGTATATATGATAAATGGAACCATAGCTTGCTACCAAAGGAGTTGAAAGATACTTCAGATTAAAGGGGTTGAAAGATACTCTCGTTACCAAAGGCACAGTTCTGTTGCTAATTAAGTATAACGCAACCACACATGTGAATCAGTGTGAGTACAGAGATAGTCGGCTTGCAGGAGTATTGAGACCACTGGTGAAATAATGGATCAGGTAGGGTAGTCGAACTATATAATAGATGTTTGATAGTGCCTGCACGAACATGGCATGTCAGGGTTATCAGTGCACAACCCGAGCCACGGGGTGAATAGGCATAATTTTGACATACCAAGCTGGCCGTTGTTCTAATATTCATATGCATGATTTAAAAACTAAAATGGGCATAGTCACAGATTTGAGTACCAGGTGGAGAGATGACTCTCACTTTTTATGATGTCAAACTACCTATCATAGGATTTATGTCCATAGATCTCTTATATTATAGTACTGCAAATATGCCTTATATGTATCAGTTTTTAATTGAAATATACTCATGTGGTCACACACTGTTGTAATATCTTCTGCCTTAATCAGAAGTGTCTCACCCCATTATACAACCTTTGTTTTCAGGTCCTACAGGACGTCGGTCCTAGTTGCTAGAGGAATAAGTGGAAGGTTGTTTTGATTTTAGCTTAAGTAAGTATATTATTTGTGTAATAAACTTAGTTGGAGTACCTTTTTGAAGGTTGTAAGAATTGAATATGTTTTAAGTATGGATGAATGTATTTGAAGACACAGTTAGAAAACTCTGGTATATGTCTAACAGAATCCCTATGGATATATATGTTTTTCCGCAACATTTGAATTACAGTTATGTGTGAGATACACTCGTATGTCCCTATTTAGGGCAGATTGTTTATGTATGTTCATCAGGTACAGGTTTTCTGTAGGTGTGGTGGCAATCTAGGTCTTTATAAAGGGCCGAAATGTTACAGTTGGTATCAGAGCCTTAACTAGTTGGAAGTATGATTTGATTCATGCTGCCTGGTTAGGGATATGTGCAAAACTTAAGATTTGCTAGTTTTTGTAGTCTAGAATATACTAGAGTATAGGACATGGATAAGACCTCGGGTTTGTCTTCGTATACCTGAAGACATAAATCAATTGATAGACTTCTGTGTTTTTCTAGATCAATCGAAAGGTTCGAAAAATCACGGCAATCCATTGACGGTTTTGTTTCCAAGTGGAAGGGCGGAACTTGAGTTAGAATGATGATGTCAAATCAATGGAGTATGTCGATATTAAAGATATGAATTTAGGGGACTGAGTCTATAGTATGATAGTATTAGCCGATGCTTAGGCTATTACCCTTCTAATGGATTTTTGTAACTGCTTTTCAGGATGGAATCCAAGAACATCATTGCCAACATGGGGGGTAGTAGTAGTGAGGGTGCCGACCACGAGGCTGGCAGTGACTCTACAAGTGTATTGTGAGATTTTGCACAGTAGCTTATGGCTGAAGTGGTGCGAATGAATAGGGAGCAGGACCGTCCCACAACTGAGATGGGTTACTCCATTGATCAGTTCACTAGGTTGAAGCCTTCGATTTTCATAGGAAGTGTAGATCCAAATCGAGTTAAGAATTGGATCTAGGAGATCAAGAAGATCCAAATGTTTTAAACTGCACGAAGAAGCAAAAGGTAACCTTTGCAACGTTCAAGTTGTCAAGGGAGGCAGAGAGATGGTAGGTGTCGGTAAAGAAGATGGAGGAGCACTGACCGATACCAGTAGCGATGACGTGGGCTTGTTTCAAAGAGCTATTCTTTGAATGGTATTTTTCAGCCACGGTCAGAAACGAGAAGATGGAGGAATTTATGAGCCTGATGCAGGAGTTGCTAACGGTACAGTAATACGCTGCCAAATTCCAAGAGCTATCCCGATTCACTTCATTCATGATATAGGTTGAAGCGATGAAGGCCTGGAAGTTTTAGAGGGGTTTGAGGAAGGAGGTATGGAGACAGACAACGATCTTGCAGTTGTAGGACTTTGCTACACTGGTTGACAAAGCCACTATAGCATAAGAGAGTTTGCTGGAAGATGCAGAGGTTCAGGTCCCAAAGAAGAGGCCAGTGCCTCCCAGTTCTTCTTCTAGGGCAAGGCAGGGTAACTAGAAGAAGAATAGTGGTGGTACATCTCAAAGTACCACATATTATCGTGGTTGCTCTTTGTGTGGCAAGAGACATTCTGGGCAGTGTTGGATGACTACGGGGGCTTGCATGTAGTGTGGTAAGCAAGGACATCGGGCGAGAGATTGTTGTATGCAGGGAAACGATGGAGTCCCAAAACAGCCATATAGAGGAAATACATAGGCATAGCGTGGTGGTTAGCAAGGGGGTACAGTCCAGGCTAGGGTCTATTCTTTGACTCCAAGCGATGCTGAGAACACTGGTGATGTAGTCACAGGTATCATTTACATGCTTTCTCATCAAGCTGTTATATTATTTGATTCTAGGGCAACACATTCTTTTATTTCCCAAGGATTTGTTAAACTATGTGGATTAGTGGTGCAACTGTTAGATTATAAACTGGCAGTGGCCACACCATCTAGGTCCGTGGTCGAGTGTAGCAAAGTAGTCTGTGAATTCCCGATAGAAATTCAGGGGAGGGTACTACCAACTAGCCTTGTGGTGTTTGGCATGTACGACTTTGATATTATCCTAGGGATGCACTGGTTATCGGCCAGTTATGCCAATATCAATTGCCATATGAGGGAGGTGTTGTTCAAACCACCAGGGGAGCAGGAATTCAACTTCCTAGGGTCATGTGTGCGTAACGCACCACAGATCCTTTCAGCTATGCAAGTTAGGAGGTTACTCCTTAAAAGGTGCCAGGGTTATCTGGCGTTTATGAAAGACACGCCAGTTGAAGAACGTAAACTGGAGATGATTGCAGTAGTGCGCGAGTTCCCTGACGTGTTTTCAGAGGACTTGCCAGGATTACCTCCAGATCGTGAAGTGGAATTTGTTATAGAATTAGCTCCTAGCACGGCACCGATATCAAAAGCTCCATATCGTATGGCTCCAGCTGAACTGAGAGAGTTGAAAGAACAGCTTCAGGAGCTGCTAGACAAGGGGTACATTCGACCAAATATTTTACCTTGGGGAGCACCGGTATTATTTGTGAAAAAGAAGGATGGGTCAATGAGAATGTGTATCAACTACAGAGAGCTTAACAAGGTGACGGTAAAGAACAAGCAGATCATCTCAAAGATTGACCTATGATCTGGGTATCACCAGCTGAAGGTGAAAGCGGAGGACATTCTGAAGACAACATTTCTAACCCGGTATGGCCATTACGAATTTATGGTTATGCCTTTTGGTTTGACGAATGCATCTGCATCATTTATAGATCTAATGAATAGGGTGAATTCACTAATACATAGACCAATTCGTTGTGGTATTTATTGATGACATCTTAGTGTATTCTAGGAGTGCTGCAGAGCATGAAGTTCATTTGAGGCTAGTACTGCAAATGCTTAGGGATAAGAGGTTATATGCTAAACTAAAGAAGTGTGAGTCCTGCCTGGATAGATTGCATATCTAGGGCACGTAGTGTCCAAAGAAGGTGTATCAGTGGACCCGAGTAAGATAGATGCAATAGTGGACTGGGCGAGATCGAAGAATGTTCAGGAGGTTAGAAGTTTTCTAGGTCTTGCAGGTTACTACCGTCGGTTCGTAGAAGGGTTCTCCAGTTTAGCAGGTCCTTTGACGTGAGTCACAAAGAAGAATGTGATGTATGATTGGACTTATGAGTGCAAGTTGAGTTTCCAGGAGCTGAAATGGTGACTGGTTGCTGCTCCAGTGCTGACTGTTCCATCCAGGGATGGCAACTTTGCTATCTACAGTGATGCCTTTAAAAAGGGTCTTGGTTGTGTTCTAATGCAGCAGGGCAGAGTAGTTGTTTATGCTTCTTGTCAACTCAAAGAGTATGAGAAGAACTACCCAACACATGATACGGAATTAGCAGCGGTAGTGTTTGCATTAAAAATTTGGAGGCACTACCTGTACGATGAAAGATGTGAGATTTTTACTGACCATAAAAGTCTTAAATACTTTTTCACCCAGAACGAGCTGAACATGAGACAGAGTAGGTGGCTTGAGTTGTTAAAAGACTACGACTATACTATTAGCTATCACCAAGGAAAGGCTAATGTGGTAGTTGATGCTCTGAGTCGAAAGTCAGTTGATGCGTCAGTCTCAACAGTGGGAGTTCAACATCAGATATGTATGGACCTAGAAAGGTTGGGCTTGGAGGTGGTGGAAGGAAATCATCAGGTTGTTCTTTCCAGCTTGGTGGTATAGCCGACCTCATAGGAAAGGATCTGAGCAGCGCAGAAGGGGGATCTAGAATTAGTTAAGGTTAAGGAAGGAGTTCGGAGGGGGTTGAAGTCGAATTTCAATATCTCGGGTGAAGGGATATTGAGATTTCACAGCAGGGTTTGTGTACTGAATGATGCCGAGATTAAACGGGTCATTCTAGAGGAGGCACACCGTTCACTTTACACCGTACATCCTAGTGGTATGAAGATGTACCAGAATTTGAGGGAATCTTTCTAGTGGTCCAACATGAAAAAAGAGATCACCCGTTTTGTAGAGCAGTGCCTGACATATCAGGGGGTCAAGGTAGAGTATCAGAGGCTAGCAGGACTACTTTAGCCACTTGACATCCCTGAGTGGAAGTGGGAACACATCTTGATGGATTTTGTGACGGGATTACCTGCGGTGGTGCATGGGTAGAATGCTATATGGGTTATAGTGGATCGGTTGACGAAGACTACACATTTCATTCCAATCAGAGTCAACTACTCTCTGAATAGGCTAGAAAAGCTTTACGTGCAGGAGGTGGTACGACTCCATGGTGTCCCTATTTCTATTGTTTCAGACCGAGATACGTGTTTTACATCTCGTTTCTAGAAGAGTCTACAAGATGCCTTGGGATCACAACTAACGTTTAGTACGTCTTTCCACCTGCAGATGGATGGATAGTCGGAGAGGACTATTCAAACGTTAGAGGATATGTTGCGGGCTTGTACAATGGACTTTGGTGATAGTTGGATACGATATCTACCACTTGTTGAGTTTACATATAACAAAAATTACCAAGCTAGCATAGAGATGGCACCTTACGAAGCACTGTATGGTCGTCAGTGTCGATCTCCGTTGTACTGGGATCAGGTAGGTGAGCGGTAGATATTGGGTCCGGAACTGCTTCAGTAGGCCTCTACAAAAGTCGAGTTGATCAGGGAGAGAATCAAGGCATCTTAGAGTCGACAGAAGAGTTATGCTGATACTCGTCGACGAGAGTTGGAATTTGAAATAGGAGATATGGCGTTCCTGAGGATCAGTCCGATGAAAGGGGTGATAAGGTTCGAAAAGAAGGGGAAGTTAAGTCCTCGGTATATTAGGCCTTTTGAGATCCTAGAAAGGATTGGTTCGGTTGCTTATTGAGTGGCTTTACCCCCAGCATTATCCAGAGTCTATGGCATATTCCACGTGTCAGTACTAAGGAAGTACGTACCAGATCCGTCACACGTACTGAGTTATGAACCTCTAAAGATCAGTGATGCTTTATCATATGAGGAGGTACCAGTACATGTATTAGATCAGAAGTTTCAGCAGTTACTGACTAAGAAAATACCGCTAGTGAAGGTATTATGGCGTAACCATGCAGTGGAAGAAACTTCTTGGGAACTAGAGTCAGAAATACCAGAAGTACCCGCAGTTATTTTATGGTACGTAGGTATGTATAGTAGTATAGGTGGTTTAGATTTAATGGCATGGTCTTCAGGAGAGTTTTGTATGTGTATGTAATCTTCTGAAACATTATATTGTAACCACAGTATTCCTCCGCCATATGTGAGGGTATGTAATAAATTTGGGCCGGAGCCGCTATGTCGGTGGCTGCCGACTCTTCGGTAGAATGGAGTTATAAGATAAGATAATGCTTAGCAACAGTTAATAAATTTCGAGGACAAAATTCTTATAAGGAGAGGAGATTGTAGAGACTCGAACCCATAAATAAGGAAAATAAATAAGAAACGGGTAAAAAGGGGTATTACAGTAGGGTTCGTCGACGAAGGTAGTATGTTCGTCGACGAAGTCCCTTCAATTCTTCGTCAATGAAATTTAGAGCGTCATCGACAAAGGTGAAAAGCAAGGTGTAGTCCCAAGAGGGGGGGTGAATTGGATTATAAAAATTTCTTTTAATTCCTTTGGACACTTCCTTTTTATCTCTCTTAACCAATTCTCGACTTGTTTGTTTAATTTATCAATCACAAAAAGAACTTAGTTTTTTTAATCCACAACACTATTTCTTAACTAAACAAGTAATCAATTATTCAACCAAACCAATCAATCAAGCACAACATACAAACCAAACAATTATAAAACATTCAATCAAAATAACCAATCACTTGATTCTTTTAACAATATCCCTGTAGCAATATGTAATGCTTGCTGAATATGTATAAGCCCTTTGTCAAAATTCACAAACACACTTCTTCCCACTGTTCAGCTTTTAAATAAACTTTTAGTTTAATAAGTTAAGAATGATCAACCAACGTAGTCCCTTTCGGTTTCCGTAATCAATGCTGATCAAACTAAAACAAATTATATTTCGGTCAATTTAACAACCAAACACTTAGAATTCAGAGTTTTATAAAGCATCCACGTAATTTATAAACTTTGCTGAAAAATAAAGAGTAAGGGAAGAAAGAGAAGAACACAAGGTTTTACGAGGTTCGGCTTCAACACAGCCTACGTCCTTGCCCTTAGAAAAACCCCCAAAGGATTCATTATTGAAATGAGGAATAGCTTCCCAAGAGGGGGGGTGAATTGGATTCTTTTTATAGATTTTAATGATTTATATATTTTTGATTTTAACAACCCAGAAATCAAGATATATACGAATGATAACCACACTTAAGAATATTGAAATTTAAATTTATAAGTCAATCAATGAAATCATGATAATTCAATCACTCAATCAAAATGTAAAAGCTTTTGTTGACTTCCTTGTAAACTCTTAGCATACACTCTACTTGATCAAGATTTCCGCAGATTAATCAACGTACTCCCTTCTTGGGTTTTCGCAAACGATTAATCAAAATGTACTTTCTAAATATCAAGTACTTTTTGTTTCTTTCTCAATTTAGAACCTGCAACCTGTACATATAAATCATATAACAATAGCAAGTAAGGAATGTAAAGTAAGTCAAAGAAAAAGAGACAAGAGTTTTTACGAAGTTTGGCTTCAACACAGCCTACGTCCTTGCCTTTGGCAAAAACACCAAAGGATTCCACTATATTAGTTCTGTTACCAGGTGGAACAATACCAATTTACAACACACTCCTTCGATTAGGCTAGAGCCTGTCTCTCCAAATAATAACCCTTTATTTAGCTCAACAATTCAACAACTCAGAATCTTTTAAGAAAGATAATAAAGATATTTGTGTACAAAAGAAAAACTCTCACAATAGAGTGAATTAGTACAACAATCAGCTCACTTTATACCTCAAAGTAATTCAAATATAAGAAATTTCAAGCTCAATATTTAGTATGAATTACCAAATAATTTTCCAAAGAAAATGAAAGATTCTGATTGTTGGAAAACTTTGCTTCAAAAAGTAAAATGATTTCAGATCAGAGATTTAATCTTGAAAGAATTTTGGATCCTTTGAAAACAAAATATTGAATACTTGAAGATCGATCGATCTAAAACCTTTGAAAACTTACTTTGAACTATAAGCCTTTGAATATTTCTGAATCAGAAAGTTTGTTGAAAATTACTAGATCTGGAAACTTTAGAAAATTTGTTCAACTTCAAAACTTTTTGAATATCTCATCAATGTTCTCTCAATCCTTTCTTTTCTCATTATATTTAAAATTTTGAGATTAAGACTATTTATAGAGACTTTAGAAATCATCCATTAATCCCAAAGATTTCTAAAATTTATTTCCAAATATTTTGAAATAAATAAATTCAAAAACGTGGTTCAAAAAATCTTTTCGTTGAGAAATTTATTGCAAATGTTCGAGTGGTAATCGCCTGCCACGACTTGGCAGTCGCCTGTCACAAAGTAACTCTCAACACATAATGCAGGCAGTCGCCTGCTAGAACCAAGGCAGTCGCCTGGTTTGTTCACACAGGCGCTTGTCAGTTTAAGCAGTCGCCTCTCTAGCTACTAACTTTTAAAAAAGACTTCTATTTTAATTTGGCAGTCGCCTGCTTCATCATAGCAGTCGTCTGACCTTTCAGTAAAAAAAAAAATTCTTTTTTTAAACCCTTTCTTTTTATTGATTTGAAAATTATTTTATAGGGTATATGTTTAAAGACATATTTTTGACTTTCTATTAGTCTTCAAGCTTGTTCTTCCATCATCTTTGTAGTCGCATGCTTTCCTTTGAGCTTTTCACAATATGACTTTGTTCTTCATGCTCTTTGTAAACCATTGACCTTGCTTATGCACTTGAGCTCTGGTATTTTCCTGAAAACTTTTACTTGAAACATATTAAACATATCATTAGATTTGTTATCATCAAAATAAGAATTGTAAGCCTTATTAGACTAACAATTATCATCGTTTCTTTACCAGGCGGAACAATATTGATTACAACACTCCTTGGTTAAGGCTAGAGCCCGCCTTCTCCAAACGATGTACCCTCGTTCGGTCACTCCTTCAATTAGGCTAGAGCCCGCCTCTCTAAACAATATCCCCTTACTTAGCCAATGATCCAAACAATCCTTGAAATCGTCAATCTGCAAGATACAAATCAAATATTTGTGTACAAAGAATTGCTCACACAAAGAGCTGATTAGTACAACAATTCAGCACTATAATATACTTCAAAGTAAAGAACAATATGGAATTTAATTTGAAGCTCAAGTAAGTATATCACCGATTAATTCTTTCAATGATTGAAATATTTAGAATTTTTAGCATAAGATTGGTGAGTAGAATCAGTAAGAACTCAGTAAGCTTCGTGCAAGTTGAGAGCAAGAGAGAGCCTTGAGAATTTGAGAGCAATTGAGAGAGATGTTGAATTTAATTCTTGGTTCAATTGATTCAATGATATTTGAGGCCTATTTATAGACTTTAAAAGGTATGTAACTTGATCCCCAAGAAACTTGAAGTATTCCCCAAGTTTTCATAAAGTTTGAGCCCCAAGCAATCTCATTTAAAAAATTTATCCGTTATAAAAATTTTAAAACAACCACGTGACAATTGACTGTTAGGTCTTTGGCAGTCGGCTGTCTAGTTATTTTAAAGGGACATTAGGATGGAAGTCACCTATCTAAACATGGACAGGCACCTGAGAGTGCAATGACAGGTTTCTATTCGAACCTGGACAATCGGTTGTCAAGCTGTCAACTTCGAGCACTTTTCAGTATTTTGGTCATAACTTTTTCTGTGTAGTTCCAAATTTAATGATCTTGGTGTAAAAAGAAATCTAAGAGAAAATCCTACAACTTTCATGTTTACAACTTTTTAAAATAATGATTTTTTAATAGATAAAAATGTACATCAATGCGGATGTATAAAAAATGACAATAATTGGGAAATCCTCTTTTTAGTGCTTTTCATTCCAAAAATGATTCTAACCTTTTTGAAATAATTTTTGACCTTATAAAAATATTTTCTAAGTATGTTAAAAGGTATCTAGGTCCAAGAAATTAACTTAAGAGTTTCATGCATCCATATTGAAATTATTTGAAGTACTTACATAAAATTTCCTATAGACTCTTTCAAATTTTCAATTCTTGAATTCCTTGAGGTCTTTATGTTTGCTTCATCTTTCTTTGAACTTTCCATGTTGATCACTTGGGCTTTCATTCTTGAAGCTTTTTCTTTAATATCAATGCTCTCATGATCCTCAAGTTTTAATCCATGCCTCAAGCTTTGATATAATCATCCTTCTTTGAAATACAAGCTTTCATGAATTCTTAAACCTTGCATTCATCATTGAGTCTTGAAAATACTTCACTTAACCAAAGCATGTTAAGTTCTACTTGTTTGTTAGCATCAAAACAAGATGTTAAGTCTTGTAAGACCAACAGAAGGAATACCGAGTGAGCCAAAGAAAAATCCAGATGGGGTTCGTCGATGAAGGTATGGCTTTGTCCACGAACTAAGTGGCTGGCTCGTCAATGAAGGCTCCACCTCGTCAACAAGTTTGACTTAGTCAAATTCCCTATAAATATTCTTTTTAGTTGCTTAAGGGTTAAGAAAACCCAAAAGCTCTCACTCTCTCTAGAACCAGCGAGTTCTCTCTCTCTCTCTCTCTCTCTCTCTCTCTCTCTCTCTCTCTCTCTCTCTCTCTCTCTCTCTCTCTCTACGAACCTTTGCCGTTCGTCATTTATTTCTATGATCGGAGGTTCCTGCATAGATCAGGGGATTAAACTCTAGAGTTATAGCGAATCAGATCATCGTTTTGAAGATTTTTGGGTTTTTCCCAAAATTCGAGATAAGGATCTGATTTCATTTTCGATTAGGTAGTTATATAGTAGTCGAGATTGTAGTGAAGTAATGTTCTGTGATTTTTAGGTTTCGAGGATCCCATGTCATTGTTTTGGACCAGTCTGTATGTGTTTCTATTTTCGGGTTTAAGGTAAGGGGAATTTGTTTACATCAGTCTTTTTGTAAAACTAAACCGCTAAAAAAATTAGCTTATGTTGATATGTATGATATGACTGCTAATTTGCTAGATTTCACTAGGTAAAAATGTCAGTTTTACGATTTTACGGTTTCGGGTAAAAATAAGGGTTTTGGCGTATGATCTCCAAACTTTTCAAAACTTCCTTATTTGTATTATTATTAATGCATGAAATGCTTGAATCCCTTATTTTCCATCTAAATGATGTTTATTGAATTTTATACGATATAGCGGACTTTCGTTTAAACGAGTGTGACATATGTAATGAAATGGAATGTGTGAATCTTTTATAGTACTTGTATGAAATACAGGAACTGGAGTTCCAATTTTCTATACGAAAAATGTGAAAAAAATAGGTGTCGGTTATATACTGAGCTATATACGTAAAAAGGGTTAAACCGAGAGGGTGCGTGCCGGTTTATACCACAATGCGATTGTATGAATTTGTGGAAATACTGGAAATGCACAGATTATTATGTTTTTATTGTAAATTGTATATATGATAAATGGAACCATAGCTTGCTACCAAAGGAGTTGAAAGATACTTCAGATTAAAAGGGTTGAAAGATACTCTCGTTACTAAAGGCACGGTTCCTTTGCTAATAAAGTACATTGTAACCACACATGTGAATCAGTGTGAGTACAGAGATAGTCGGCTTGCAAGAGTATTGGGACCACTGGTGAAATAATGGATCAGGTGGGGCAGTCGGACTATATAATAGATGCTTGATAGTGCCTACACGAACAGGGCATGTCAGGGTTATCAGTGCATAACCTGAGCCACGGGGTAAATAGGCATAATTTTGACATACCAAGCTGGTCATTGTTCTAATATTCATATGCGTGATTTAAAAACTACAATGCGCATAGTCACAGATTTGAGTACCAGGTGGAGAGACAACTCTCACTTTTTATGATGTCAAACCACTTATCATAGGATTCATGTCCATAGATCTCTTATATTACAGTACTGTAAATATGCCTTATATGTATCAGTTTTTAATTGAAATATACGCATGTGGTCACACATTGTTGTAATATCTTCTGCCTTACTGAGAAGTGTCTCACCCTATTATACAACCTTTGTTTTCAGGTCCTACAGGACGTCGGTCCTAGTTGCTAGTGGGACAAGTGGAAGGTTGTTTTGATTTTAGCTTAAGTAAGTGTATTATTTGTGTAATAAACTTAGTTGGAGTACCTTTTTTGGAGGTTGTAATAATTGAGTATGTTTTAAGTATGGATGAATGTATTTGAAGACACAGTTAGAAAATTCTGGTATATGTCTAACAAAATCCCTACGGATATTTATATTTTTCCGCAACATTTGAATTACAGTTATGTGTGAGATACACCCGTATGTCCCTATTTAGGGCGGGTTTTTTATGTATGTTTATCAAGTACAGGTTTTCTGTAGGTGTGTGATTACGTGCCGAAACTGCGTAATTGGATGTTTAACCCGGGCTTTACGGTTTATATTTTTAATTAAATGTCTAAAATTGTCCAATATTTTAATAAAGTGCCAAAATTATCATTCTTGAGCTTTATTGCACTATTTATGAAGTTTTGGTAATTTTTTGTTGCAGGAAAAATCTCAGAAACCAAAACCGACACCTGTTCGTATTTCGTGCATAATTTTTCTGTCCGAGCTCCGATCGAGGCGATTCAAATTTTTGGAGAAAGAGGAAAGGGTTATCTACAACTTTTGTGTTTTGAATTTTGCGAGAAACGGGCTCCAAAAGAGTTAGATTTGCGATGAATAGAGAATGAAAAAAATGAAAAAAAATCAAGTTGACGGGTCAACCCTTTCCAAATGGGTCGGGTTGTGGCTTCACGAATCCTAGGGCAGCAGTATACCTCTCCTATTTAATCCCTCTTTTTCCCCTATTCTGGGTGTGCCTCCGGCACCCTTCTCTCTCCCTCAAACTCTCCTCTCTTCTTCTCCTTTTCTTCTTCTTCTTCTTCTTCTTCTTCTCTTACTTTACTTTGATTTATTCTCATCTTCTCGCTCTTTCTCTGTTTCTATTTGTTTTCTTTCTCTTTCCCTAAGCTCTGCAAACCCGAGACTCAGTCCTCCCTTCTCTTTCAGTCTTCTTCTTCCTTCAATCAACAATTCCAGCCGTGGCAACCCCTGTTCCAGCACCTACGACTCCATCACAACAACCACGGTCGAACACAGCAACAGCACCTCCTCTGCTCAGCCTGCAGCAGACCACCACGACCCCCTGCTGCTGCCATCAACAGCAACACCACAACAGCAGCTTCTCCCCTTCTCCTCCTCGTCCAGCTCTCCACGCACCAGCCCAGCCTTCGCTCCAGCTCTCCACCACACAGCAGTCCTAGCAGTGCATAGCAGCTCCAGCAGATCAGCAAATCTCCCACGGCCTAAAACTTTCATGGCTTTTCTTTTTCTCTCTCTCTCTCTCATCTTTTCTTTCTTTTTATATAATTTTTGGTTAGTTGAATAAGTGTTATATATTATCTTTTGAAGATTATTTAAAGTTTTGAATTTGAATACTGTGTTAGTCGGATAATTGTTAAGTATTAATTTTTTTTGGGTTATTTGAAATTTTGAATTGCGAATGTTATTTAAAGTGCTTTTATTATGGTAGTATTCATTTATTTTCTTAGATAAAAATTAGTGGTGTATTTAGCTAGCAGTAGTTAATTTTTGGTTCTTTTTGAAGCTCAGCTTAATTAGGGTCAGATTTATCAAAGTTTGCATTTTTATTGTGTTTCGATAGCATTTAAATTTAGGTTTTCGTTTGTGTTTTTTTTTTTATTTTCGTTCGAGTTCTTGATTTTTGTTAAAGTTTCGATTTTTAATGTGTGTGTGTGTGGTTAAGTTTCCATTATGTGCTTTAATTCCATGATCAATGTTACCATTTTTAGTCAACGCGTGTACCAATGTTTCCTTGAGTAGATTAGAGTTTCCATTTTTGCTCTCAATTTCAGTGCATGCTAGGTTTAGAGTTTTGTTTGTTTCGTATTTAAATTGTGATTGTGGTTGCATATTTTTAATTCCATGTTTAAAGTTTCCATTTTTAGTTAGTATGCTCTAGTGTTTCCTTAAGTAGATTAAGGTTTTTATTATTGTTATTTAATTCCGTGCTTGCTAGTTTTAGGACTTTAATTTGTGTTTTCATTTAAGTCTCCACAATCTTGAAAACCCGAATCTGAACTGAGTTCTGTGCAATTTAATTTTGATTGGGAGAACGTTAAATCTGAGATTAAACGCATTTCCTGAGGAGACGATCTAGCCCTTGGGCTTAATATTACACGACAGAACTCCTATACTTGGGATAGCTTCCGAGCTGCTCATTTTTCGAGTGAGTCAGTGTGGTAGCAATTTGGGTCTGTATAAAGGGTTGGGTTGTTACATCCATAACCAAGCAGTGCGATTCACATCACACTTTTGGTTGGCTATGGCTCTGATACCAAACCTGTAACGCCTCGACCCTTTATACAAACCCAAAGTGCTACTACACCTACACTTTACCTGCATCTGATAAACATACATAAACGACCCGCCCTAAACAGGGACAAACGAGTGTATCTCATACATATCTGTATTCATGCACAACAGAAAACATAAACATTCTTATGGGATTCTATTAGACATAAACCAGAGTTCTATTTGTATCTTTCAATATGAAAGATTCATGCTTAAAACATAAAATGTGTTACATCCCCTTACATTCAATCATGCAAACAACCCTGTACTAATACAAAAGCTTACGTCAACTAACAAGACTCTACATGCCAAAGTCCCTCTAGAAGTCTAGAACTGACGTTCTGTAGGACCTGAAACAAAGGTTGTAAGATTGGGGGTTAGACACTTCTTAGTAAGGTGGAAGATATTACATCAACACGTGACAATAATGAGTTATTCCAATTTAAAAACAGTTTCACAGTATCACATTCACAATACTATACTATAAGAGATATATAAACATAATTCAGCATCATTACAAGTGAGAGTCCCCGAGGTTAGGGTAGGGTACAGGCCCATACACTGTACGATTCCCTCCACACGGGTACTCAACCCTGTGAATTTGCCCATTTTAGTTTTTAAATCATGTATATGAAAATTTATGACAATGACCAGCTTTGGAACTTTCAAAAATATGCCTAATTACCCCATGGCATGGGTTGTGCAGTGATAAACTCTAACAGGGCCCTGTTCGTGTAGGCACTGTCAAGCATCACATATATAGTCTAACTGCCCCACCTGGTCCATTATTTCACTAGTGGCCCCATACACTCCTGCAAGCCGACTATCTCGATTCCCACACTGATTCACATGTGTGGTTTCACTGTACCTTAGTTAGCAACAGAATCGCTCCTCAAGCTATTTAAAGCTTCAGATAACTTGGAGTGTCTTTCAACTCCTTTAGTAATAAGCTGTGGTCCTAATTTATCATGTATATAATTTACAATGAAAACATAACAACCTGTGCAATTCCAGTAATTTCACAATCATAATCATACAATCTTTCATGCACTTTTTCTTTCTTTCAAATAGTGGTGTTAACCAGCACAAACGCTCTCAGTTCAACCCTTTTTACATATAAAGTTCGGTGATTAACTGGCACCTATTTTCCACATTTTTAGATAACAAAATGGAACTTCAGTTTTCACAGTTCATTTACAAGTATAACAGTTCAGTATGTTCCACTTCATATCATATGTCACGCTCGTTTCGTCAAAATCCGCTATAAACAATGTATAATTCGAAAAATACCATTTAGACTGCAAATATGGGTATCAAGCAGCTCCTACTTTAGGTTTAAAACAAATAAAGTAGTTTTGGAAAGTTTGGAGTTCATATACCAAAACCCCATTTTTGCCAAAAATCGTAAAATCATAAAATTGTAAGAAACAACGATTATACCTGGTAAAATTTTGCAAATAAGTAGTCAAAATGTGCATAAGGACATAAGCTAACTTTCTAGCGGTTTAGTTTTCTAAAAATACTGATGTAAACAAATCCCTTTACCTTAATCCCGAAACCAAAATACAAATGAATCGATCCAAAACAACGACATGGGAACCCTGAAACCTAAAAGCCAAAGAACAATACTTCACTATAATCCCAACTACTACATATCTACTGAACCAAAAATGAAATCAGATCCTTACCTCGATTTTAGGAAAAAACCTGAAAATCCTCAAATGGAAAATCTGATCCGCTATAACTGTAGAGATTCTCTTCCTAATCCACGTAGGGATGTCGGATTGTTGATTCCGGCAACAAACAACATGAAATCTTAGAGAGAGAGTGAGCTGGTTCAAGTTCTAGAGAGAGAGAGAGAGAGAGAGAGAGAGAGAGAGAGAATGGAGATAACTTAGCAAGGAAGAAAGGAATATTCTATTTATAACTAGGTTGACCCGGCCAGTCTCGTCAACTAGTCAGAGTTCTCGTCGATGAGCTGAAGAAGGTCGCTCGTGGCCAAGAAAGTGACCTTGTCGATGAACTTGAGATTTTAGAATCTCTAAAAATCCCTCGGTATCTTCTCATCGATGGGTCCCTGTGTCTCGTTGCCGAGCAACAGAAGAGACTTCATCAACGAGAAATGGAGCCTCGTCGACGAGCTTAGCTGTTTTACCCTTTTTAATTTCCCTTCTCTTTTCTTTATTTATTTTTCGGATTCGAGTCCCTACATAAGGGATTTTGAAAACATCTTATTATATAATTTTTACAATTAAAATAATATCATGAAAATCTCATTTTTAATCATATTTTCGTGAAATACGCAATGTAAAAAAATCAACTCATGTCATCTTTACTCATATTTTCGTGAAATATGCAACGAATATGTAACGACCAGAAGAATAATGGTATTTAAATAATAAAAGAAAGGGAAATGGAAATAGGAACAGAAGGAGGCAGCCGATTTCGTTGACGAACACAAGGGTTTTGTCGACGAGGGTTCTTCAGAATCTCATTGATAAGTTGCGTCTTGTCGACGAGAAGATACCAAGAGAGGATTTTTGGAAGTCTGAAATTCATCAACGAGGGTTTAGGTTCATCGACGAACTTTCTGAAGGACTTGTCGACGAGGTGACGTGGCTCGTCAACGAATCCCCTAGTATAAATAGCCTAAAACTTCATCTAAACGCACAAAACTCAGAAATTCTCACACTCTCTCTCTCCTCTACGCGCCTCCTACCTTTTCTCTATGATCTCGGGCCGTATTCTCGCCAGTTCGACGATCCGAAGCCACTACGACGCTCCTGGCGAAGTTCTCTCCAAGTTTACCAAGACGGATAGTCGGTGGGGCTGAGTTAAAAACCATCCCAAATCCAGGGTAAGAGTTTCTATCCAGTATTTGGTTTCTTGATAGTTGTAGAAAGCGTAGTATACATAGAAATACAGAACTTTAGTTCTGGGAAATGTCGTTTCAGGGTATTGAGAGGGGAGCCTTGCGGGTGCAGGAGTATTTCTCGTAGGGGCTTCTCAGGACTCAAGTAAAGGGATAAACTAAGCTAGTTTTCTATGAAAAATATGTATAATATTATAGCATTCGATTTTAAGGGAATAAATATATTTATATATGATTTATATTTGGGAAAATACTATTAAAAATGATGGTATGTTAAATATACGAAAAACCTGTTTAGTGTGGTACGAGTAGAAATTGTTATAAAATACTGTTTTCTAGGAATGTGTTAATGATACAGATTTTTATAATGGAAAATCGGCACACAAGCCGAGATTTTGATATGTTTGCCGACATACAGGCCGAGCTATGTGTATGATTTGCTAGTGTACGAGCCGAGCTATGGATATGATTTTCCAGCGTATGGGCTGAGCTATGTATATGATTTGCCGGCGTATGGGCTGAGCCATGGATATGATTTACTAGCATACGGGTTGAGCTATAGATATGATTTGTCGGCTTACGGAGCGATGATTTTTATGATATACGTATATATGCAAAATGATATGATTGATTTGATAATTAATGGTATGAAATATACATGTATCATAGTTTTCGTATATGCTATATAATAGCAGAACCTGGTTGGTTTGGTCTAAGCTAGCACTTTCACGGTACTACTGCTATGTTTCCATGGTCATTATGATCATGATATCTGTGTTAACACTGCTATACGGAGTGGTGTGAGATTGGATGGTCGATGTGGTTTTAAAAAGTGTGTGAGCGCCCTTGATGTACTGACCAGGTCTGGCAGACCCATTAGAATGTACTATTGACTCGGTAGTGGTCGGTCAACCATTCTCAGGTCTCGCCTTCGGGCCACACAACCTAGTCATGTGGGGGTAATACATGACAATAGTTAGCTAACCTTCTAGGGATGTTTGTTTTGTATTATTATTTATATGAGATGAATTATGTTATAGAAACCATTATGTTCTGTCATGTTTTGATTATACTTGTTTTCCCAGAAATATACATACAGTTTTACTAGTTATGTTCATGATTATGCATATGTATCACAGAAATGCTCATGTTGTCACACACTAGTGTTAGTTTATTTCCCTTACTGAGAGGTATCTCACCCCGAATTCCATAAACATTTCAGGAGCCCCTAATAGGAGAGCGGGTAAAGCACCGCTGATCTAGTACTGTTGATTTGCCCTTCTAGAAGGGTAAGTGTTTTGATAGGGTTGGATGTATTTTGTGGGATGGCCCTAAGATATCTTTTGGGTTGTGTACTGTGTGTATATAAATACAATGGTTATAGTAACTCTGGTATTGTGATGTATGGTATAACAAGATGTATATGATTGTATATTTCCTACTGCTTAGGCTTCCGTTATATGTTCTGATGTATCCGTGATACCCACGGGTCCAAGTGAATTATGATCTACTGAGTTATGTGATTTTGGTTTTTATTAAAATACTCGAGGGTTTAGAACATTTCTTAACTTAAAAATAAACGCAAGTATATTAAAGATAAAACTAGTATAATTAAATATACGTAAAAATAAATTCGAGAGAATTTTATGAAAATAACTTACATAATCAAAATTTACTTACAAATAAACTCGGATATGAATTTTAAATAAAAATATAACACAATCAAATTTACTTACCTCTTATTTAACCTTATGATACGATCATAACAAATTAAATTTACTTACCTCTTACTTAACCTTGTGATACGATTATAACGAATATTTCAAAAAAAAAAAAAAAAAGAGATCGGAAAGAGTGGGCGAGTGAGAATTTTAATTATAACAAAAATTCTCCTTCCACCACTAATTCTTTCACTCACCAATCATTCTCTTCCTTTGAAATTTTTTTTGTGAAAAATGAAGGTTGAGAGCTTCCTATTTATAGGAAAATTTTAGGGAAGAGAATGGAATTTGTAAAAGTGTGGGGAGAGGGGTGAAATTATAATTTTTTTAAAATAAAAGAATGAGCAAGGAATGGGCATGGGATGGGTTTGGGATGGGAGGTATGGGATGGGGATGAGGGTACATGTGGAGAAAATAGGAGTGCTTGCCGACACTCCCATTTAATTAATTTGTAATTAATTTACTTAATTAATTATTTTTTGAAATCATTATTATTATCATTGCTATTATTTTAAGCTATGTTTTAGTTTTTTTTTTTTTTTTAATTAAGTTTGAATTTCAAAAACTCATGTGATTCCCACATGGTCTTGTGAGCCCTGCACAATTTCGAGACCCAAGTACGTCCTACGTAACTTCAATAGTTTTCACACGGTTTTATGGACCCTACACAACTTTAGGACTCATATGGACCTCACATAGTTTTGGGACTCATGTGGGTCCACATGGTCTTGTGGGTCTGTATAGGATACCCATATTATTATTATTATTATTATTATTATTATACATTTCTACAAATTATGTCAGTCAAAACATTATTTTATATATATGTACTTATTTACGTGTATAAACAGTGTCTACCATATTTATCTTATGAAATTCCATTTTGGCCAGACCAACCTCTAGGGAGCGACTGAGCCGCAATGGTCTCTGAATACTCGCTAAGATAAGGTCTTTCTTAGGCATCAAACATGGAATCAAGGATCCTGTAGAAATGCACCTCTGTATTGATATTAACTTAATGACGATTATTATTATTATTATTATTATTATTATTATTATTATTATTATTATTATTATTATTATTATGCTTTAATCGTATATATTTTTGGGGTCATTACATAGAGGGATAACGGTCGATAGTTTGAGCCCTAATCGCCAACGGTTTCAGTCAAAATGCAAAGGTGTTTCTTTCTACTCCAAAACGTCAACGGTTTTAGTCGGCGCAAGTCACGTAATTCAAATCGGGAGGCCAGTAGATTGGGATAATCAGAGGGATTTTCTCCAGTGATTGCTACAGGGATTGTTTAGATAGGATATAAGGTTCCTGTACGTTTAGGGTTCGCATATACTTAATGATTTATAACCCTATTGTAAGCTTTGATATCGTTCATAGTGGAAAACGAAGTTGCTGCTCCCGTGGATGTAGGTAAATTACCAAACCACATAAATCTTGTGTCTTTTGGTTTTATTTTCATTCTTCTCATTACTGAGTGTTTGCTTCTTCAGTATATTACATCATCGAGTGATTGCATTAGTTGTTTGTTGATTAATTCGTTGTGTGATTGTGTGCTTCCAATGCACATATGACGAACAACAAGTTGTCCCATTTAACAAGCGCAAATAAAAATGGACATATCTTATTTCCAAAGGAGACTCGGCTAAATTTTTTACGAATTTGATCATACTATAAATGTGCATATTCTGGGTATAAAAGTTGTCAAACAACTTTGCACTTGTTTTGCTATGGATGTTGTCTTATTTAACAAGTACAAATAGAAATAGGCATATCCGATTTTCAAAGGAGATTTTTTTGGAAGTTTTTTATAGAATTTGTTCGTACTATGAACGTGCATATTATGGGTGTGAATGTTCTAAAACAAATTTGTGCTTGTTCTTCTATGGAAGTTGTCTCCTTTAACAGTTGTGAACAGAGATTGGTATATTCGATTTTAACGGGACATTCTATCAAAATTTTTACAGAATTTGTTCCTATTACAAATGTGCATATTTTAGGTATGAATTAATGTTGTTAAAAAACTTTGTGTTTTTTCTACTATAAAAGTTGTCTCCTTTAATAGGTGCAAATAGAAATGAGCATATCCGATTTTCGAAGCACACTGCCAAAATTTTTATAGAATTTTTTTTCCTACTACAAATGTGCATGGTTTGGTATGAATGTTGTAAAACAACTTTGCACTTGTTCTCTTGTGAAAGTTATATTTTATAACAAGTGTAAATAGATATGGGCATATCCAATTTTAAGGGGACTATTGAAATTTTTATAGAATTTGTTCTTGCTATGAATATGCATGTTTTGGGTATGAATGTTGTAAACAACTTTGTGCTTGTTTTGCTATAAAAGTTTTCTCCTTTAATAGGTGCAAATAGAAATGAGCATATCCGATTTTTAGAGGACACTTTGCCGCTCCGACACTCTACCGAAATTTGTTATAGAATTTGTTCCTACTATGAATGTGCATGTTTTTGGTATGAATGTTGTAAACTAACTTTGTGTTTCTTTTGCTGTACATAAAAGTTATCTTTTATAATAGATGTGAATAGAGATAGGCATATCCAATTTTAAGGGGAAGCTCTGCCAAAATTTTTATAGAATTTGTTCCAACTATAAATGTGCATGTTTTAGGTATGATGTTGTAAAAAAACTTTGTGCTTGTTCTGCCATGAAAGTTGTCTGCTTTAACAAGTGCAAATAGAAATGAGCATATATGATTTTTAGAGGACACTATTGAAATGTCTACAAAATTTTTTTCCAACTACAAATGTGCATGTGTTTGGGTATGAATGTTGTAAAACAACTTTGTACTTGTTTTATTGTGAGAGTTATAAATTTTTTTATTACAATCTTTACCTTTAGCTTTTTCAGACAAGCCCCTGATTGGTTTAAGATTAGTCTTTGAAGTTGAAGATGCCCTTTCTTTCTCTTCTATGCACTGCCTCTTTTCAATTGCTCAATGAACAAGTGTTTTTTCCCCACCAATAAGTTGCAATTAAAACATTGGGTACTTATTATTATTATTATTATTATGGGAACTCCGGCCATAGACGAGCCCTAATCGGACCCCCCTATGCGGCACCAAACCCATGGGATGGCGGCCTTCCCCCTGGTTCGTCGTCTGGATTAATCGAATGCAGATGTGAGTATGTGAGGTGGTTTTATGAGATCTTGGTGGACTATCCTGTCCCATTTTTAACTTTATCAGACCCTCGAGCGTGAGGATCAATTTTAGGAAGACACTTTATTGAATTTTTTACAAAATTTACTCCTACTAAGAATGTACATGCTTTAAAAAATTTATAAAAAAAAATTAAAAACCACTCAAGGAATAAACACCCCTCTTCACTCTTGGCTATTTGTATCCCTCTCATGTGTTGTAATGAGTAGGGGATAACATTCATTACTCTTACCTAGCTATTGAAAAAAATTGCATCTTTAAGCCCTCATTAACTAACTTTGTTTAGATGTAAAAGAGTGTTTCAAAACAGAATAAACATGAAATCAACTACATGTTCGTGAAAAATCGGTTATAATAGGAGCATACAAAACCAAGTAAAAAACTCTATGCATGTCTTTGTTGTTGCACGATCATATGTAACTGTACGAGCTACATATTTTTGGTGTATCATTAATAGCAAGTAATTTCTTAATGCTTTAGTTCTAACAACTTAGTTCTTAAAATTTTAAGCTCCAATGATGAAATTGTAGTAGAACAAAAATTTTCAAAAGTCAAAGCATGAAAATTAAAATATTATAATGTTATGTATAATTATACAAAACTTTAGTTTCGATAATATTAAAATTAAGTTTGATACCAATGTTATTTATTTTGTTAATATTGATGACCATTGGTGTATGCAACTCATATTTTGAATGAATATTAAACTATTTGAGGATTCGTAAAATATGAAATATGTCAAATTTTATATTTTGTGGTTCTCGTTATATCTTAATGGTTTAATAGTGGAGATTATTTTTATGTATGCGCATGAAATCGAATTTATGTAAATGTTAATCTAATTATAAATAATGTATCACAATTTTATTCAAATTAAACAGTAAAAACTAATTTTACACATAGGAATTTGATTAAATATAAATAATTTTGCATAAATTATATATTACAATTCTTCAAATATTAAAAACTACCGTGTACTAATTTTATTAAATGGAAAAATATAAATTAAAATTAAAATTTTTTAACATGATTTAAAATTAAGAAAAATTAATATTAATAATATATAACATTAAAATTTATTTATTTAATATATTTTTTATATTTCTCCTTACTTTTCATAACCAAGAAAAAATAAATTTCTTTGAATTTTTTTATGATTCCTTATTTTTAAATGGCACCTTAATGATCTAGTGTAAAAATAAAAAATAAAAAAATCACCAAGTTTAATTCATTCCGTGTGTGATAGTTTATAAACTTTTTTATAATTTTAAAAATTAGAAATATATTTAGTTGCCATAATAGGAACTCAAGAAAGTTTTTTTTATTTTTTATTTTTAAGGCCTGTTAAATAGCGAGGGGTTTATTTATAGAAAGTTAAAAACGGAGTTTCTGCTCACGGGTACCACAGCACTGCACAGCCCGCCGGAAAATTCGTGAACGGTGCCTCTTTCTGTCTCGCTCCGGCAACTGAAGTATCAACCCGACGGTATTCCTCAGCGAGCAGCGATGGAACAAGAAGATAAGTTTTTCAGTAAGGGAGCGGAGGTAGAAGTGAGCAGCGACGAGCAAGGCCTCCTCGGCTCCTGGTACACAGCCAAAGTCCTGCGCGGAGTCTCCCGGAAGAACCGCAAAGTCTTAGTCCAGTACCACACCCTCGTTGCCACCAACGACAAGAAGAAACCCCTCCGCGAGTTCGTCAACGCGGTCCTCGTGCGGCCTCTTCCACCGTGCGAACCTCCCGGCCGCCGGTTCTGCTTCAGCGACGAGGTCGACGCCTTCTACAACGACGGCTGGTGGGAGGGCGTCGTCACGGCCGTCCTCCCCGGCGGCGACCGCTACTCCGTCTTCTTCCGGCACTCTCGCGAGCAGATCGACTTTAACGGGAAGGATCTGCGGCTGCACCGCGAGTGGGTTTACGGCGACTGGGTCCCTCCCTTGGAAGAGTCTACAAATCCCTCGGCTACTCCTGTGAAAAGTGTTGAGTAAAAGTGCAAGGACTGTTGATTTCCAATTCTTCCTTCCCTTCCTGGTTAGTACGATCGTTTTCCCTTTTCTCTGTTTGTTTGCCAGCGAAGTGCGGGAAAATTGAGGGGAACGAAAGAAAACTGAAATTATTTGTACTCTTTAATTAATTATTATATACTGTTGCTTTGATCCGCGAGATACCTGAATAGTTTAATCACAATAAGCTGTTTTCAATTATTCGGCGGAGTTAAGGCGCGGTAGCATTATTATTATTATTTTTTTCCCCTTTTTTCTAATTTACAAACTTTTTCCCTCTTCTGTTTATTTTCCCTCCTTTCTCTCGGGAATCAAACAGAGGGTTGATGAGTATATTAGACGGTTTCTTCTTATCCTTCATGCTTGATGACCACTTGGCTGATTTGCAAAGTCTCTTATTTAGGAATTTGGATTGTTAATTAAATGAACCCTAAACGGTTATGTAATCTACAGCAAAAAGTAAATTAGTTCTGTAGCTGAGGAAGTTGTAGGAATAGAAGGAAAGGAAGCTTGAAAGTGTTTGGTTCAACTTCTGAGACTACTTCTATCAAAAGCCTTTTTAAGTTCTGGAAATTCATTTTTGGGTCTGTTTCCTGTAAATTTTACCAAATGTATTGTACTTTATACAGTCAAGCTCATCAATGGAATCAAATCTATAGATGAGATGATATCTAAATTTGGTTTGACACAGCTAACACATTTTGGTAGACTTTTGGGACTGCCATGAATTGAATTGGGATTTTTTTTCTCATTAAGTCTACATTATTTTGGTAAAAAAAATGAAGGTTGTGTTTTGAGCATGATTTCTAACCTTAAATTGTTTTCACAGACAACCAATTGATTGACCTCGATGCCCCCAAACTTGGGTAGTGTTTTGATTTTTGGTCCTTTGGAAATTCATGGAAAGTAGGGCTCTAATTTGTTAAGGAAATTATAAGAGGCCTATCTTGTGTGCTCGTTTGATTATTTTTTATTTGGATTTTTTAAATTTGCAGCCTCCTTTTGTGAGGAATTTAATTTTTTTTATGTCACTATAGCAATAATTGTGTGGTGATAATTTTGCTAGGCTTGCATCCAGCAATGGCTTTCAAACTCACACACTACAATGGTAGTATGATGTAGTTTGATTTCAAGAGAATTTTCCAAATAATTTTGAAAAGTTAATGACATACACACCATGAAAACTAAGAAAATATGATTTTTCTTAGTTCTTTTCTCCTTAGTTTGTCACATATGACAACTTTAAGTTTGAGGAATTAGGAAGTTAAGTTCAGATTATGGAATGCACAGATCTTGAACTCATGGCTTGCAGGCTAAATTAGAGATTAAGTAATTGCCACTTAGGACATGAAACATTGTTAAACTTTTGGTTTAAGTACACACAATAATTAATATTCTATCTCTAAGTGTGCAAAGTTTCTGCAGTGCATATGACTTTTGGTTTAAGGATTGCATAGTTACTAACCCAGTTGGGCTCATGGGCAGCAATTCTGCTTCTGCTGTCTGTAAGTTTGGAGGCTAATGATTTCGTGCTTCTGATGGAATGCTGATATATCTGATATGGACATATTTAGTTTTTATAACTATTATTTCCATTTAATTAATAGAGGGTGTCTCAAATGAGACAAATTATGGCTAGTTTGTCAACTTGTATTATAATATTGTATTTCTATTTCTATTTCTGAGCGAACTCATAAGATTACTAAAACTTGTTACTGCAGAAAAAAAGATTATTCCTTCCTATTTCGAGCTTGAAGCATTCTGGGTTCCAAGATTCTACTTTGAGAAGCATTTATGCTGTGTCGACATCAGCCTCTGCAGACCTCTGGGATACAATTTGAAGCTTTAACAACATATACATGAATTTTGGTTAGGTTTCCATTTACTGTTATTATTTTAGGATGTGAAACAAAAATACAAAAAATTGGTATAATATCTCAAGATTCTCAACTGAGGAATCATTAGCCATATGGGCTTCTGTCATGTTATTTTTAGTCTGATTAAGCTTCACTGATCAAATAGTTATGGTTTTTTGGTTCAACATCATGTTTCCATCTTCAGTTTTTTAACTTTTCTATATTAGATGCTATTGGTATTGGGTGTTTCTTGTTCTATTATCATATTTCATTGCACAGTTAGCTGTCTTATTTTTTCCTACCTCAGCTCTTTTAGTCATTTGTTGTGGCATAATGCTATTAAGGACTATTGGGACCATTGCCTGCATCTTCTGCAGGCACTGCTTACATAGCATCTATTGGGACCATTGCCTGCATCTTCTGCGGGCACTGCTCACATAGCGTTGCTCACAAATGACATTTAGCTTGATGCCAAACCTTCTCAAAAAATGGTGGGAAATATGATTTGAGGCACAGAAATCTTCCATTGTATTGCATTTTATAAAACTGTTACCTTGGAAAAAAAACACAAGACATGGTGAAGAATATTACCAAGAATAATAAAAGCTAGAAGATCCCTAAAGCTCACTCTGTATGACTTTAAAAAAAAGCTGTGTTTTTTTAGCTGTATGAAGCAAATAAAAACAATGAAAATGGACCCTAAAGATAATAATTTTGAGCTGATATTGAATTTTGTTGCTTTGATGGTGGTAATGTCAAGAGTTTCAGTGGTTCAATTTCCAAGAGGTGGTTTTTTTCTTGGAATAGAAATCAACATATGGTAGTCATTTGAGCTGACAACTAGCTGAATTCATTAGAGTTTTTTCCCCGATTATCTTTTAAAAAAAAAAATTAAATAATACCCCTTTCTGGGAAATATTTCTCAGAATGACTCTGACGTAATCTCGTTACTCCAAGTAGCAAGATTTGCCACGTGTTGACATTAAGAAAATCTCGCTACTTGAAGTAGCGAGATTTAGCTGCCACGCGTCTCTGCGAGAATGGGCCTGACATTTAAATCTTACTACTCCAAGTAACGAGATTTGTCAAGTGTTGACATTAAGAAAATCTCGCTACTTGGAGTAGCGAGATTTGACTGTCACGCATCTCTGCGAGAATAGGCCTGACATTTAAATCTCGGAGTAGAGAGATTTTTTGTGTTGTACCCCTAATTTTGTTTTGTGGATTATTTGAGTGAAGAATTAATTATTAATTTAAATTTTCACTTATTTTAATTTAGTTAAATCTCGCTACTTGAAATAGCGAGATTTTCTGTCTACCAAGTTTTCATTATTAATTAAATTATTTTCTGAATTATTTGAGTGAAGAATCAATTATTAATTAAAATTTTCACTTATAATTTACAGTTTGTAATTTAGTTAAAAATGTTTTTTTATCAAAAAAAATTAATATAACAGTCATATACTATAAATATACACTAATTATATTTAATTAAATAGGGAAATCTTTATATATTTTATTATTGAGTAAGAAATATTTAAATATTAACATGTTCCATTTGTTGCCGCTATTTCTAGCACAAAGAGAGTCGATGATCTATTAATTTATCATACTGTTTTTTTTATCGAAGAGTAAATGTATTGATCAAAATGAGTATTTACCTGGAACACTGGGCATACCCAGATATAAGGGGGAAATGAGCCCCATCAAAATTACAAGTAATAAGACAACACTCAGGATCTTAAGAGAGCTCAATCTAGGGGCCTTTTGGCCCATTACTACAATCCAAAACTCATACAATAAGATCCAAAATGAGGTTAAACTTCACCATCTGTGTGTAGCCCAAATTTGTCATATACCACTGTGTATATATGTTTCTGAATAGTCACAATCAACTCTATTGGGGATATGGATTTTCCTTCAAACCTTTTCCTATTTCTGGCATTTCATATGAGATAAACAGTAGAGGCCAGGTCAACCCTCTTATCAACCGAATGAATCCCCGTGTCCCTGACCGCCTTTCGTAGCCATTTTACTGCAGCTCTAAGTGTTGTCATAGCCCTGTTGAGCCCCAGCCAACTTCTAATAGTGTTCCAAACCTGAGAGGAGAAATTGCAATTAAAAAATATATGATCAATGGATTCATGTTCCCGTCAGCAAAAGGAACAATATAGGTCTCCTTCAAAACCAATAAGCATATCACAAGTAGGTAGTTTCCTTATAATTCCTAGCCAAAGAGTGAAAGCATGTTTAGGGGTACTTTCACTCTTCTAAACCACCATGGACCAAGGAACCGTAGTTCCTTTAGTTCTCCAGAAGTTATAGCAAATGGAAGAGCTAGAATGGTCGAGGTCCCATTCCTCAAAAAGCTGAAGCACTGCATCCAGGTGGTTGGCACATTTTGACATAATCTGGTTCTTAATTCCAATGAGCTTTTTGTATAGTGGGGAGTTATCATTTTTTATCCCGACCTTCCAAAGATTCAAACCTTTCAGGTAGATTTAATTGACCCATTTGGATCAGAGAGAGTCTTTTTTAGAGTGGATATTCTAGAGGGTTTATGTGAGCAAGGAAAGATTCCAGGCTTTTAGATCCATCACCCCCAGACCACCTTCTGATTTTGGCAGACACACATCCTTCCAACCAACCAAAGGCTTCTTCCTCCCACCCCAAAGAAAGGCCCTGCATAATTTGACAACATGCTCCAAAACTTTATTAGGGATTAGGAAAATAGATAACCAAAAGCATTCAACACCCTGAATGATAGACTTAATTAACTAAAGTTTCCTAGCGTAGGATAAAGTGAAGCCAGGCCAGCCCTTGAACAAATCAGCAATCCTATTTATCAGAGGGGAGTAATGACTAGAGTTCAGTCTGGATGTAGCCAAAGGGATCCCAAGGTAACGAAAAGGGAAAGATCCAACGTTGAAACCTGTAGCCTGGTTGAAGCACTCAAGGTCATATTCTTTTATACCTGCATGAAAAAGGTTAGATTTCATACAGTTAGCTATCAATCCAGAGCACTTTGAGAAACCCTTCAGACAGTCCATAAGGGCATTAACCAAAGCAACATCCCCTTTAGAGAAGAGAATCAGGTCATCAGCCAAGGCCAAGTGAGTGATCTTGAGACTCTTACATCTAGGATGGAATTTAAAATCAAGGTTAACCTCCAGGGATTTCAACATCCTTGAGAAATATTCAAAACAAATCACAAATAGCAATGGGGAGAAAGGATCACCGTGGCGAAGGCCCTTACCTCCCTTGAAGAAACCGAATATACTCCCATTAATAGAGATAGAGTCCTGAGGTGGCGGAGACACATTCCATAATCCAATTTACCATGGTAGGAGGGAAGTTCAGATGGACCAGCATTTCTTTAAGGAAACTCCATGAGATAGAGTAGTATGCCTTTTTAAGATCAATCTTTAGGATACACCTTGGAGTGATCCTTTTCCTTGCATATTTCCTTGCAAGTTCCTGAACAATATATATGTTTTCAACTGCGGTAAAAGTTAATGGAACCAGTATGTTCACAATGTTACATTTACAAGATTCGTATTCATTCAACTTATCAAAACACTATACTAATTTCAGCAGAGTCCTGTTTACAAATTGAGCATATCCATTCACGCACCTGTGCAAACAAAACATTCTTCAAATTTAATGGAACCAGTATGTTCACAACGTTACATTTACAATATTCGTATACATTCAACCTATCAAAACACTATACTAATTTCGGCAGAGTCCTGTTTACAAATTGAGCATATCCATCCACGCACCTGTGCAAAGAAAATATTCTTCAAATTTAATGGAACCAATATGTTCACAACATTACATTCACAATATTCGTACACATTTAACCTTTCAAAATACTATACTAATTGATACATGCTTGACACTTTACATAGGGGTCCTCTATAGATTCAGAATTAAGAACAAATACATTATGTACAAATGATATATTATAAACAAATACACGACATACAAATGAAGTAATGAATAAATACATTATGTACAAATGAAGTAATGAACAAATACATGATGTACAAATGAAGTTGTAAACATATATCAGATGTACAAATGAAAAAATGAAGTAATGAACAAATACATATATCGCCTACACGGTGCTGCAGGGAGGTCGTCTCCGGTGTCGGGGTGGCTACCATCTGCGTCTGCCCTCACCTGGCTGCTCGTCCACGTCTGGCGTCCAGTCACATTGATGTGCTACATGTCTGTCGTCCCCGCCCATAGGTACTAGATAATCTATCTCTAGGTGAAGCAGACGGAGAGCTATGTCGTATGTAGTCTCTGGACGAGTCTGAGGTGGCAACCCGGGTGTGTCCACCTCCTCCGCATCGAGAGGGTCGTCTAGTAGGTACGACATCGACGAGGTCGCGACAGAGTCAGATCAAAAATTCGCCGGTCTACTGGAGGGTCCCGCAATATCAGCGGCTGTCGATGGGGCATACGGTGCGGACGGCCCGAATACGTACTCCTCATGTACAATGGGTGGTGAGAAGGTCGGACTCGATGGACAACTGGAAGTAGCTGCTCGACCACCTCGTGGTGTCGGGGGTCGGCGTGGGGTAGGGATTCATTGCCCGTCCTCGTAGATAATGTCCAAACTAGCTCTCGCTAAATCCCTCACAATGAGGTCTGATGATAGTATGTTGACCTGGTGTAATACGTCATGCATGATACGAAAATAGTGGTTACGACATTGAACTGTTAATGTAAACGATAACAAATTAGGTATGCGTTTGAGTATGCATACGAGGCTCATGTAGACTGTTGAGGTCCTATCTACGAAGCGACGTGTGATCGATCTATACCACGTGTAATACGGATCCTCCGGACCCATCTAGCCGTCCGCCCGCACTCCCTGTATGATGTACTCCCACCTATGTCCCCACATACTCACGTACATCGCGTGCTTGACAGCCCAATCCGTGTTCCCCTGATCGCAACCATCAATCTCGTGCAGGTTGTCTTCACGTACGTCGACCCCCGAAGTACAGAAGCGATCTAGGATGCCCTGTCGAAAGCCAAACTGGCACATCACTCGGTTTGGGAGATGCCACTCGACAATATGAAAACATATAAGTGGCACTCGCGCAACCCAGAGGTCCAACCCAACTGCATAGTTAGTCGGTAGGTCGACTAAAATGTCAGTCGTGTATGGCACCCATACGAACTACGCGTAAACATATTGTAAATGTAAGAGGTGGGTAAGGATCTCTGAAAAGAAGGCAAAATATTGTCAATACACATAACCGAGACTACCTCGTGCTCCCGGTGCATGTCCAGCTCAAATCTGTACCACGACAGCGTGTGTTGCCCAACATTAGGCGCCAACAACTGATCCCTCCACCTGTACAAAATAAAACGTAAGTGAAAAAGGTGTAACGACTAGTACGTAGTACGACTCAATATTCGTACCACTTATACAAGGAAAGAATTGTAAGTGGAGTTACTAACCTCCACGCGAGTGGAGCTGGGTCAATCGGGCGTCCTTCCTCGTCCCTCTGAATAAGACGCCGGAGACCGCGGCGCGTAAGAGCTAACGACGTGAATCTCTCCCACGCCCAAACCTGCAATAAGCGGAGTGCCCCTCTGATTTGTGAGTAGGAAACGTCAGCAGCACGACACATCTCTCGGTACAGCCACGCTAACGTCATAGAGCCCCAACTATACTGGCGTATCTCTGCTCACTCCGCGAGGAGTGGAAGGAACATCATGTGCGCATAACTCCCCGAGAGGTCGCTAAACAGTGTCCCACATATTAATCGCAGCATGTGGGCACGTGCGTGGCACGCTACTGTGTGATCATCGGCAGCTGCTGGGAGTTGGCGAAACAACTCGCCTTCGAGAAACCGCATGTGAATGTGGGCACCAACAAGCTCACCATCTAGAGGCACCACTCCTAACAATCTCTCGAACATGCGGTGAAGTGCTCCCCCTTGATCGGTGCCTCCCTCTTATACTAGTCTAGCAGTACGATCAGTGACGGACAACCCATCAATTGGCAGCCCAAACAACACTGCGACATCCTGTAGGGTGATAGTCGCCTCCCCGTGCAGCAAGTGGAACGTATGTGTCTCCGGCCTCCATCGCTTCACCAACGCGGTCACGAGATGCTAATCCAACTGGATATGACCAATCTGATATATCCCATAAAAGCCTGCATCCTGTATCCAATCAACAATGCGGGAGTCCGCGCCTATCCTCTCGTGTACACTTTGACTGCCCCCTCGACAATATAACACGTCAGTATGCGAATCGGTCCACGCCCGACTGGACCGATAACGATCGCCCATAGTCAGTATACTAGGATCAGACGGCCCTAGATCGATCCTGCAAATAAGATAGCATAGGTAAAACGTCAACATAAAAATCATCAGAATTTAGTATCTATCACGGCTGCTTTATACGGTAGAACTAAACGGAAATCTTAGGTTGGGAATCTTAGATTTGGAATCTAGGAATAAGGCTCTCCTTACCCGAGCCCAAGTTCATGAATCTTCGCCTAAATGGACAATCTCTGACTTATTTATAATCGCCTTATTTAGAAAGCGGAAGTAGTATGACAGTGGAAAACTTGTTGTGACTCGAGGACTGCAAGTAGGCAAATTTCTTCATTTATTGCATATGGAACGTGTGTGAAACAAAGAGATAGAAGTAGTATGGCAGCACCTATAATCATTCTTTCGCTCCTTTTATGGCAATTAAATATGTAGGACATGTCATTTAACCTATAAGTGATAGGTCAGTGCGAAGGTCGAGCTGCATACCCAGGCTGTGTCCTTCTCGGACATCTCCTGCGGTTATGTCCTTCTTGACGACATATGCTACACGTGATATTTTTCCTACCTTCCCGGGCGTTCATCTCGTTGTATATACGTGAGCTCTTAGGCCGACCTTTACGTCGAGCATATGCAGGATTTGCCTGCAAATTCGGCAACGAGGAAGCTGAACAATATGCCTTATGCATAATTGGATGAAAATTCGCAGCATATGTCGCATAGTGCTCGGCAGTGCTCTAATATGACTCAACATATTAGGTTGCATTTAGTCATGTCTCGGCTCAGGCTGCGAGAAGGTGAGAGCAGGAATAGTGTAAAGATTGTTACTTTTCGCAGGAGCATTCGCGCCTTTGGATGCTCAAAGTTTGGACATTGTTTCCTTTATGGGGTTCAAACTGCACGGTCGTGATGCTAAAAGTACCCCTAGACCGGTTGAAGGTCATGACTTGATGTCCGGTCGCTTTCAACTTCCTTCTTTCCATCCCTAACAATATATGCGGAGTCAACGTATTTCCTCCAGATATTGCGTTACGAGCAGCCTCCCATCGGCTATTAAAATAATATGCAATGCGATAAAATGTTAGTTGCACAAGGGCCGTTATGGGAAGGCTACGAGCGCCCTTTAGGACGGTGTTGAAACATTCGACTAGGTTAGTGGTCATGTTCCCATTCCACCGTCGTGACACTAAGTCCACATATGAGGAGGGATCTGATCGAAGAACGACTTGGCTGGCTCTCCACTCTCATCGAATATCCTCTCCATCCACTTTTCAAATTTTCTCACCTGATACTCCCTTCCCTCTCGCTTAGCCATTCGCTTCAGATTGACACTCCGCACTTTCGTATTAAAGTTGCTCACAACATGTCGAAGGCAGAATCGGTGGGGCGCACGTGGTGGTTGCCAATCAGGATTGCGCTGCACTGCAGTGATAATCCCTGGATGCCGATCTGATATGAGGCAAATGTCGTCCCTGTCGATAATGGAATGCAGACAACACAGAAATCAATTCCATGTGTCAAATCTTTCCTCTTGCACAATAGCGAATGCAAGGGGAAATATTTGTCTATTTGCATCTGAGCGCGTCGCAATATGGAGTTTGCCTTTATACTTACCGTACAAGTGTGTCCCGTCCACACATATAACAAGAGGGCAGTGACGAAAACCTTAAATAGATGCTGCGAATGACCAAAATAAAGATACAAAAGTTGCGCTGTTCTCGCTACCTGAAACATGAGTCGACCTTCACCTGACTAGTCCCAGGATTGTACGCGCGCATCGCTTCCATCCACTTCGGTAACGTTTCATAGGATTTCTCCCAATCACCGAATACTTGGGCTATTGCCTTCTGTTTGCCCAACCAAACCTTTTTATAAGAGATTGAATACTCGAATCGACGATCTATGAACTCTTTTAATGTAGCGATCAACGTCGATGCATCTCCCCTTATCATATTCACTATCTCCCCAGCAATGAGGAACGACATGATTTGGTTATGGTCTTGCGACAGAAATTCATTCAGACACGTGTGCGGACCACCGTATTGGGTGATTTCGAATAAATGGTGTATCATCTGATACATGGCATGCAATCTCTACGCGCAATTATGGTCTTTACACCTAGCAACCCATAAATCATGGGTAGATCGCACGACGTGGAAGTCATGGTGGGTGCGAGCGTGATATATTCGCGCTGCGGCGATCAGCTGATCCTTCGATCCGAAGAGCATCCCTTTACTCAACTCAGACGATTCTTCCCAACGAGTCACGCATATAGGAAGCTTATCAACCGTAGTTAAATCTGCAGCATCTAGGTCAATATGACCATACATCGGAAGCTCGCCCATTAATTGGGCGTCAAACGTTGCGTCGTCCGTGTCACGGTGGGGTAAGTTCACATAATCGGGGACATCATTTAACCCTTCACCCATTTCCTGCTCGTGCATGTCGTCGTCTTCAAGATGAACATCATTAGTAATGTTCATGCCCTCGTCAAATGCGTCGTTCGCAATGGAGAACAACGATGTTGGTCTCGCACTCAGGACGTCTTCGCAACCTCCCTGCAGAAACGTGTCAAGAACAAGTGCTTCGTATGCCAACGACTCAAATGATGATCCCGGATATTCGTTAAAATTGACTATAGACATAGCACGAACCTCCGCACTAACATCAAGGTGATGTATTTGTTTGGTGTCTTCACCGACTTCATCCAATTGCTCCCCATGCGCGTTTGGCTGCCTAACCATGATAACACCCATTTGAGGAATGGTCTCGACATACAATTGTACCGTTAAATATGTCTCACCGACGCAGTGTGCGTCCAATACAATGCGCATCCCATAATCATTTGATATGGGAACAGCCTCGTAGAAGGCTGTATTATTTAACCCTCGCACAGGGTATCTTGCGGTCACCCGCATATTTATATATTTTCGTATATAATTTATTTAATTTACACTTAGGGCCAATTCGAATAGGTCAAACTGGCGGACTACTATACCTAACACCATCTAATCCGGTTATGATGTTCCCCCCTATATATAATAATACCGTCACCGGAGCACTGCTTGAGCTTCCTGCCATTTAGATCGACGATCGGGAAATAAAAAAGACCTACGCAAGACAAAATTGTACGTATGAGTGATATGTGTTACTTATAGCTTAACGAAATAACTATAAACCAAATAGATGTATACAAATTCTAATGAATCAATGAACTTAGAGTTTGTACCTAACTTTCCCACCAAGAAAGTAAATAGATGAATTAAAAGTTTATGAATAAACAAACTTTAGAGTTTGGAGCTAACTTTAATTTCCACCAAGAAAGCAAATAGATTAATTGAAAAGTCTAATGAATAAACTGTTAAAACATTAAAGTGTATTGATTTTCCTCATATGGCATATACTTAGGATTTTTCCAAAAATGGTACTTAACATTTGAATTTCTTAATTTTAATCAAATTAGAACAATTTTACATTTTCAATGCATTTGATATAAAGAGAAAATATAGTTGAAAATAAATTTCCTTCTTATTGTCATTTTCTTTCATTTTCTCAAGTAAAATCCTTAATCCAAACTATTCATAATATGTCAAGAAATCAAGTATCATGTACATTAATTATTATTGGAGGAAATATTTTAGTCACAATGGTTGATAAATTTAAGCTATCAGGTTCCATAAATTGCTTTAGGATTACTTAGCAACAACTAAATTTGCAGATGAGGACTGAGGAGTATGAGTATACAAGGGAAAGCAAGAAGTTTAGCAACCACACCATTTATGACGCAACGGATTCGGCCTATTTTGACAAGCTCATATCACAATAAAAGTATTGATACAAAAAAATAAAGCCAACCTTCCAACATTTTGAAAAAGTAATGAAATTAATGAAGGGGGAAGAATATCATAGCTTGTTAAAAATTTAACCTTAGATTTAAGAATCAGAACACAATCCAGATTTCCACATATGGAAATAAAATTAATTAAAACAACAATCTTAAGATGGAAAAAAATTAAGAAAGAACAATTGCTCAGACAGTGCATTTCTGGGAACTGGGAAGCCAAAGAATTTGAGTGCCTAAAATATGGCAGAGTCATGGACCAAACACAAAAATACAATTGCTCAGACAGTGCATTTCTTGGCAGTACCATAAAAATTCAAATTCAAATTCAAAAATAGAAGTACTAACCTAAAAAAAAAGTGCTTCCAAATGAAACTTTCACCACTCTAAACTCAAAGACTCCGATTATCAAAAGCTTTCGATCAAACAATAATAATTTAAAAATTTATAAACCAACCATTGAAAATGTATCTTACCCCATCTTGAGTTTATATAGCCCTCAACGGTTTGAATCCCACTCGTGGCAATGGTCACCTGCGCTCCGGAGTCCTTCAACGGTAATCTGCAGCGCTGCTCCTCTTCTCTGCAAAGGTACTGTTCGCGCATGGAAGGAGGAAGAACGATTGAAATTAGTCTGAAGCAAATCTCGCTACTTGGAGTAGTGAGATTTGTCACACGTTGATAGCTGGGTGGCCGAGCATTAAGTATCCGAACCAAATCTCGCTACTCTAAGTAACGAGATTTTCCACGCGTCAAATGGCGGGTGGCCGAGCATTAAGTATCCGATGTAAATCTCGCTACTCCAAGTAGCGAGATTTGCCACACGTCGACACGAGCCGTTTAGTCAATAGTAAATCTCGCTACTTGGAATAGCGAGATTACGTCAGTCATTTGGAAAAATATTTTCCAGAAAAGGGTATTATTTAATATATTTATTCCTATCTCGCCTCTTTTAGTCATTTGTTGTAGCTTAATGCTACTATTGGGACCATTGCCTGCATCTTCTGCAGGCACTGCTCACATAGCGTCTATTGGGACCATTGCCTGCATCTTCTGCGGGCACTGTTCACATAGCGTTGCTCACAAATGACATTTAGCTTGATGCCAAACCTTCTCAAAAATTGGTGGGAAATATGATTTGAGGCACAGAAATCTTCCATTGTATTGCATTTTATAAAACTGTTACCTTGGAAAAAAAACACAAGACATGGTGAAGAAGATTACCAAGAATAATAAAAGCTAGAAGATCCCTAAAGCTCACTCTGTATGACTTTAAAAAAAAGCTGTGTTTTTTTAGCTGTATGAAGCAAATAAAAACAATGAAAATGGACCCTAAAGATATAATTTTGAGCTGATATTGAATTTTGTTGCTGTGATGGTGGGAGTTTTCAGTGGTTCAATTTCCAAGAGGTGGTTTTTTCCTTGGAATAGAAATCAACGTATAGTAGTCATTTGAGCTGACAACTAGCTGAAAGCTTCATATATCCCAATTCATTAGGTGGAATCATCCCCCACTCTCTCCATGTTTTTTCTCTATCTATTTATTTAAAAAAAAAATATTTAAAATAATATTTTTTTTTTAAAAATGATTTTCGAAATGACACGTGACAAATCTCGCTTACGTCAGAATCATTCTGAGAATTATTTTTCTAAAAAAAATATTATTTAATACATTAAAAAAAAAAAAAAAAGATACATCGGAAAAATACTTAACTCCCTCACCCTCCCTCTCTTCTTGAGCAAAGTTTTTTGTTGTGTCGGAAATCTACCAGCTAGCCAACAACCCACCCACCTAGTCCTGTCTTGTACTTCTGCTCTATAAATTAAATGGTAGAAGACGTTAACATTAAATATATAAATGTACCGAAGAATAATTGCAGGTCCATCTTCCTCCTTCTCCGATTAACATTAAATAATTTATGCTCGATTTGACAAGGAGGTTGGCGTCTGAAGGGTCTCAGCTACCCGGTCATTAAAAAAGAAAAAAAATTATTTACAGAAACAGTAACCCAATTGGTCAATAACTTCTCTATCTGCTGATCATCAAATAATTAATTATATTAAAGAAGCAAAGGGTATGGACGACCTTGGAAGCACAGTAATCTGCAGAGGCTTTGTTGCTACTGGTGTCAGCTGTAGTAGCACTGGCCAATTGTCTTTCCATGGAGGAGGGAATATTAAATGATGGAAGTGGTACTGGTTGGTCCTTGTGTAGTAGTCCTGATCATCATCGTCATGATGTCGCAGAAGCAAGAAATGCTTTGGTGGTATGGGATTGGAGTAAGCGGGTGCGGCAAGGAAGCATGGTGGATGCCACCTTGTTGGGTATGCAAAAATTTGGAAATGGGTCTCTGAGTGATATGAGTGACATGAACCCCAACAGCATCAGCACTGCACCACATCCACCATGCCCAACCTAAATCAGTCATCCACATCCAACTCTACACACACACACATACGGAGACAGAACAGAGAGAGAGAGAGAGAGGTTGTTAAAATATCAACCCGAATCTTTGTAAATAAAATACAAATTAGGAAAGTGGGTAATTATGGGAGATTTGATATTATTCAATAGGAAATCGTTTCCTTGTTTAGAATAGGTAATTGTATTATATATTGGATTGTACATAAGAACAAAATAATGAAGAAATATATTTTTTTCCAATCATTTCTTCTTTCATGGTATCAGAGCTGGGGTTTCTTAAACCCAGCTAAACGATGGCTGATAGCGGAGGCTCTACTTCCTCTGCAAACATCACCGGCGACTCAGAGGTTACGCCTGGTGGGGGTACGAATGATAACACAGTCTTTCCACTCTCATTGGAAAAACTAAACGGAAAAAATTTCCGTGAATGGGCTCAGTCCATGAAACTGGTGATTGAGGGAATAGGAAAGCTTGGTTGTCTTACCGGTGAGCGAAGGAAACCAAACCCTTCTGACGTTGTATATTTGCAAAGATGGAGGTCCGAAAACTCCATGGTCACGGCTTGGCTCGTCAACTTGATGCAACCGTCAATCGGAAAAATTTATTTGTTTTTGCCGACGGTGAAGGAGGTCTGGAAAGCCGTACGTGAGACGTACTCCGATGTCGAAAGTTACTCACAAATCTTCGACATCAAGACCCGATTATGGCAGATGAGGCAAGGCGAGAGAGGTGTTACCGAGTATTTCATGGCGATGAGTCATCTCTGGCAGGAGCTCGATCTGAGCATCGATGAGGAGTGGGAGTGCTCCGGCGATAGCACGTGATACTGAAGGAGGCTAAAAAACGAGAGGGTCTTCGAGTTTCTTGCCGGATTGAATCGAGAGCTCGATGACGTGAGGGGACGGATCCTTGGCCGGCGACCTCTCCCTTCAACCCGAGAAGTCTTCGCAGAGGTCAGGAGGGAAGAGAACAGGAGGTGGGTGATGTTGCAGCCTCAAAATGAATTCGCTGGGCTGGACCCGGCTGTACCTGTATCCGCCCAAAAATTAGATGGGCTACACGCTAGGCCGGATGCCTCAGCTCTTGCATTAAAAGGCCTAGGAGGACCTAGTCAACGACCACAAAAGAGGAAAAATATGGTGTGAACATTGCCAAAAAACAGGTCATTCAAAAAATACCTGCTGGGAAATTCATGGAAAATCGGCAGATTGGAAACCGAGAAAATACCAAAAAAATCGTGGGTACCAGGCCAACACTGGCGGATCAACTGAAAGATCACAAGAAGAGAATAGCAATACCCCGTCCAGCAGTGCATTCAATCCTGAACAGTTGGATCAGTTATATAAGATGATTATATCAATGCAAACATCGGGTCAGTCTTCCTCTAGTTCCCTGGCTCATCGAGGTAATCATATGTCAGCTTTAAAAACCACATCTTGTTACGAATGTCCTTGGATAATTGATTCGGGTGCATCCGATCATATGACTGAGTCTTATCAATATTTTTCATCCTACTCCCATATGCTGGGAATTTGAGGGTAAAAATTGCAGATGGATCTCTCTCACCAGTTGCTGAAAAAGGAAATATTTGCATATCTTATTCCTTAACTTTACAATCAGTCTTACATGTCCCCAAGTTATCTACAATTTGTTATCTATCAGTCAGTTGACAAAAGATTCGAATTGTTCCGCTAAATTTGTTTCCTCTCATTGTGTTTTTCAGGACCTATCATCGGGGAAGACGATTGGCACTGCTAAAGTGTATGAGGGACTCTACTACTTTGAGGAGGCAAGTTTGAGTGAACTATGTAATACTGCAATTTGTGATTATGCATCTACTTCTCGAAATAGTGAACTTTTGTTATGGCATTCACGGATAGGTCATCCAAATTTTCAATATTTAAAGCACTTGTTTCCTTCTCTTTGTTCAAATAAAATGACTTCTGAGTTTCAATGTGAAGTATGTGAGCTTGCTAAACATCGTCGTACTTCTTTTCCATCATCCATATACAAACCATCTCGCCCATTTGCTATGTTTCACAGTGATGTATGGGGTCCCTCACGTTCCCTAAATCGCACCAATACAAAATGGTTTGTGACCTTTATCGATGACCATACTCGTCTTTGTTGGGTCTACTTATTGAAAGAAAAAACTGAAGTCCATTCCATTTTCATCAATTTTTATACCATGATTCATACACAAATCCAGATTCATATTCAGATCCTACGTACTGATAATGGTACGGAATATTTCAATACCATCTTGGGAACTTATCTTCAAGATCATGGGATTGTTCATCAAAGTTCTTATGTGGATACCTCTCAACAAAATGGGGTTGCTGAACGAAAAAATAGACATATACTTGAAGTAGCCCGGGCTTTAATGTTTACTACCCACATGAAACATTATTTTTAGGGCGATGCCATCTTAACAGCCACACATTTCATTAATCGAATGCCAAGTCGAGCACTCTCATTTGCCACCCCTCTTCAGAAATTTCAGGAAAACTTTCCTACCTCTCGACTCCCTTGTAGTCTCCCACTGAAAATTTTTGGTTGTACTGCTTTTGTTCATGTCCATGCACATCATCGCGATAAATTGGATCCTCGTGCCATTAAATGTGTCTTCCTTGGTTATTCATCTACCCAAAAAGGCTACAAATGCTATGATCCGGTCTCAAAACGACTGTTCGTTAGTCTTGATGTCACTTTCTTTGAAACCACTCTTTATTTCCTAAAGCCCTCTCTTCAATGGGAGAAATGGAGTGAAGATCGGTTCTTTAATCCTTTTACTACTGAATCTGCGGTTACTCCAGTTACTCCATTCCCTGACTCATCTATTGAGTCTTCCATTACATTACTTCCCGACTCGCCAAACACAACTGAACACTTATCCTTAGGGGGAGATGCAGGAGAGCAAAACAACGCAGACATACTGGTTTACTCAAGAAAGTCGAAAACAAACGAGAGGGAGAATCTCATACCTGAGGCACCAAGAGCGTTAGAGCCGGTGATGGCTCCGAATAATCATGAGCCCTTAACTTCTCCTAATCTAGTAATTGAGTCTTCCTATGATAATTCTACACCTGATGATATCAATCTACCCATTGCAATCAAAAAACAAACAAGGTCTTGTACTCAATATCCTTGGTTGAAATACATGTCTTATAAAAGCTTGTCTACATGATATCGTGCGTTTGTCTCTAATCTTGACAGGATGAAAGTACCAAAAAACATTCAGGAAGCTCTAGAAATACCAGAATTGAGAGAGGCAGTCATGGAAGAAATGCGAGCCCTAGAAAAGAATGGAACTTGGAAGTTGACAGATCTATCGAAAGGGAAGAAGTCAGGAGGTTGTAAATGAGTTTTCACAGTGAAATGTAAATTTGATGGAACAGTTGAAAGATATAAAGTCAGACTTGTTGCAAAAGGTTTTACATAGACTTACGACATTGACTATACTGAGACATTTGCACCAGTGGCAAACTTAAATACAGTTCAGGTTCTTTTGTCTTTGGCAGCCAATTTAGATTGGCCACTACAACAACTTGATATTAAAAATGCTTTGTTAAATGGAGAATTAGAAGAGGAAGTTTACATGACAATACCACCAGAATTCAGTAGAACAGGTGAAGAAAACAGAGTGTGTAAATTAAAGAAATCGTTATATGGTCTCAAACAATCTCCGAGAGCGTGGTTCGACAAATTTGCAAAGGTACTAAAGAATCAAGGGTATCTACAAGGTCAATCAGACCATACACTATTCTTCCAACAATCTGAAGGAGGTAAGAAAACAATTCTAATAGTGTATGTTGATGATATAATCTTTACTGGTGATGATACAGTAGAAATGGAGAGATTGAAGAAGGTTCTGGCTACTGAATTTGAAGTTAAAGACTTGGGACAGATGCAGTATTTTTTGGGCATGGAAGTGGCAAGAACGAAAAAGGAGATTAGTGTTTCTTAGCGAAAGTATGTTACCGACCTCCTAGTTGAAACTGACATGCTAGGGTGCAAACCCAGCGAAACCCCGATAGAAATAGTAAAGAGGGTTGAAAATTGTGGAAAACCAGTAGAAAATGAGAGGTATCAGAGATTGGTTGGCAAACTGATCTACCTATCACATTCTAGACCAGATATTACATTTGCAGTCAGTGTAGTAAGTCAACACATGCATTCACCAAAGGAAGTTCACTTCCATGTTGTATACAAGATCCTTAGATATCTCAAGGGATCCCCGAGAAGAAGACTCTTCTTTAAGAAATGCGAAAGTAAGGAAGTAGAGATCTTTACAGATGCAGAATGGGCAAGATCAGTGGAAGATAGAAGGTCCACCACAAGATATTGTACATTTGTCTGGGGAAATCTCGTGACTTGGAGAAGCAAAAAATAGAATGTGATGGCACGTAGTAGTGCTGAAGCTGAATTCAGGGCAGTCACTCAAGGGATTTGTGAAGGATTGTGGTTACGAAAACTATTGGAGGAATTACGGGTACCGGTGAACATTCCTATCAAACTCTACAGTGACAGTAAGGCAGCTATTGGCATCTCTCTTAATCCAGTCCAACATGATAGGACTAAACACGTGGAGGTAGACAGACACTTCATCAAAGAAAAAATTGAAGAAGAAATTATATGTATGACTTATATACCAACCAAGGAACAAACTGCAGATATCCTCACTAAAGGCTTAGGACGACAGAGCTTTGATGATCTTATTAGCAAGTTGGAGATAATTAATATTTATGATCCAATTTGAGAGGAAGTGTTAAAATATCAATCCGGAATATCTTTGTAAGTACAATATAAATTAGGAAAGTGGGTAATTATGAGAGATTTGATATTATTTAATAGGAAATCGTTTCTTTGTTTAGAATAAGTAATTGTATTATATATTGAATTGTACATAAAAACAAAATAATGAAGAAATATATTTTTTTCCATTCGTTTCTTCTTTCAAGGTTCTACCTAATTTAAACTTCTCCACGGCCTCAAACAGTGATGTCTTCTGGCGGTTCTTCAACCACTGCACCATTAATTCATTTTTATGTAAACCCCTTCTGATTAATTAGTTATATGTAATTATTTCATTATTAGTATTAGTGTGTGTGCGTGTGGATATATATAAATGGGAGAGGAGATGGTTGAGGTGTTCAATGAAAATGCAGACGGAGATGAAGACGAAGCAGATGGTGGCCAGCGCCCATGTGGGTGTGTCTTGCGGCGACCGAGTAGAAGCAGTACTACTACTGCTCAGCTTCCCCCCTCCTCCTACCGCCATGAATCCTTTTAATTAATTCCTCTGCAATTAAAAGAAGCTTAATCAACCCCGGTGCGCATCCCATATGAACAGACCCAGACCTTGCAAGAAATAATACCACTCAAAGAAATGCTGAATAGAGTTACGGTCGACCAATTTTATGACACCAACTGGGAATTGGAAACCATAAAAGCTGCACCAGTGAAGGTACTATCTGACTACTCTCTCTCTCTCTCTCTCTCTCTCTCTTTCTCTCTCTCTCTCCTTGGCACGAGTTTTTTCCCCATTTATAATTTTTTTTAAAAATATATTAAATAATACTTTTTTTAAGAAAATGATTCTCGAAATGATACGTGACAAATCTCGTTTCTTCAAGTAGTAAGATTACGTCAAAATAATTATGAAAATTATTTTCTCAAAAATGATATATTTAATATAATTTTTAAAAAAAATAAATTGGGACAAAACTCAAACCTCCTTTGTGCTTTCTCCACTCTTCTCTTCCCCTCTTCTGTTTTTTTTTTTTTTCCCTTCCCACGTCTTTTTGCTCTATTTGAAACTTAAAAAATATTAGGAAAATGAAAGGTAAATGTCAAAAAATTCATTTGTTTGGTTATGAAGGAAAGTGAAAAAGGGAAAAATGAAAAAAATAAACCAAATATATGAATAAAATTTTGGTTTATACATCATTAATATTTAATTTTTTAAAAAAATGTAGTTATATTAAAATAAATTTTTATCTTTTGATAATATTTAATGGAAAAAAAATATAAGGGAAAATGAATTTTTTTCTTTAAAATTTTTTTTTTCAAATAAAATCCACGATCCAAGCAGACCCTTAGTGTAGACTCTTGCTATAGTTATTTATAAAATGGTATTAGCAAGCCTCGTGTTGAGATGCGACTCATCATATGTCGCGCCCTGATTTTTATATCATTATATATATATTTTTTTATTTCCAATGAATAATAAATATTAATCAATAAGTCAATCATCTGCCACGTGACAAATTCTGATATCATATCAACATAACTCGACCCGAAATAAGGTACCGGATAATCAGACGATCTCATATAAACATACCTAATAGTGGAAATTAAAACTTACATACCATCTAGAATACAGATACCAGAGAACTATCCAATCATATATACACATATCTATACACATCTCCAAAATCAACAACACATCCTAGGAGATTACACAAAAGCATCCCCAATACAAAACACTTACCCTGACTATCAAGGTACCAGCTCCCCTCTATATAGGAGCTTTATCTTCTGGTCTGTTACGATTCCCTGAAATATTTAAATATTTGGATGAGACACCTTTCAGTAAGACGGAATAAATTATTTACAGTATGTGACACATGAGTTTAGTTATATCAAAATATACTCATTTAAGTGATTACATCATCTGAGAAAATATACCGAGATGTACTCATAATCATATAGATATAAAATATAACTTCATAAGCTATGTTACCATTTCTTATACTCACATATACAACCAATATTTATCAGCGAAAATTCCCTAAGATATGGGAGATTATATGTCCATACATGTAGCGCCCCTCTGTTTTGATATCGTTTGTAACTTTACTCGATTAATTTGGGTGTGGCTATAACTGATACTTAATAGGACACTCACATTACTCATTAAGCCCTTAAGCAAAGAGTTTTACTTCGCCCTAATTATTTATGCAATTAAACTCGCACTCCTTCATTTCTTATTTTCATTTCACAAACTAACTCATAAGTGTCCACCAGTAACAAATACACATCCTGTTTGTAACTCATGGCTTCCCTAAGGATATTCACATTGTCATGATTTTCCCCATGATCGGGTTATGCGGCCCAAAAGCTGGACCTAACCGCGGTTGGCCTATTCGGTTAGATCAAACAATGAAACTGTCTGTCTGTAGTACGATTGGCCTACCCACTCTTGGTTCGGACCCCAGGTGACAACACTACCCTCCTCACTGGCTCAATCGACTGCCACGTCACACTCTCCATGAGACCGTGTGGTTGCACTAACACCTCACTAGTAATGGTTCTATCCAACAATCGACCATCAGAGTTCTCATTTCACATTTCAGAATTCTCATTTCAATATTCACATTTCAGTATTCTCATTTTAGTATGTTGGTTCATCTCATCACATTAGTAATATTCTCATCATATCAGTACACATTCCATCTCATAATAGTACATATCTCATTTCACGTATTTCAACATTTCTCAATAAAACGTATCGATATTTCTTATTTCCTCGTTTATCATAGAAAACATTTATATATATATATATATATATATATATATATATATATATATCATATTCCATCATTTTCCAATAAAATACACGTTGATATATCACAATTCATTGTTCACAATAAAATAATTATGTATTCCACTTTTCAATATTTTCCATATTTCAAATCTCATATTATCATAATTCAGTATATAAAACATAATTGGTTTTTATTATTTTCATTTCTACATAATATATATATATATATATATATATATATATATATATATATATATATATAGTCTCTTTATTCTCAGAGCAAATCACATAACCCAATTTCAAACACATTTCTAATATAAATCATATGCCACACAATTTATTTGATATTCGTATCATAATAATCTCAGGTAAAATATCATATTCTCATTTTCACATATTTACTCAACCAGTAATTTTAAAAAATAATTGTTATAATTTATTCCTCTTACTTGACTTACTGAGGGGTATGCTAAAATCCTTAATTCCATACCCACGGTGTGCGGAGTTTAAAATCCTAAAATCACATTTTCTCCAAATTAATCAACTCAATCCTCAGAATATTTCTCATTTAGCATTTCATAGGGCCCATATGCTTCAAATTAATAATTAAACCCTAAAATACCTTACTTATCCTGGTTCTAGAGTGGTGCCTCAGAACCCCAAATCGCGATTCTGCTCCAATTAAGTTGAAGAAAATCCTCCCTAGATCCTTGTGGTAATTTATGATTGTTGATTCGAGCTAAAATAGGGCCGAAATCGAAAAGAGAAGAGAAGGGGTGTCGTAGGGTTCCAAGAGAGAGAGAGAGAGAGACAGAGAGAGAGAGAGATTTTTGTTTGTTTAAAACAAATGAAGCTCGCGGATGCCCTTTAAAATCAACACTACGAACGGTTTTGTGCACCCTTCACAAAACCATCTATAGTTTGGGTCTTTAACCCATCCTTTTTGCTGTTTTACTTGTAACCGGCACGCAGTAAATACAAAATTGTCGACGATTTTTTTGATCTCCCACCAAACCGTCAATGGTTTGGTTTACACCAAACTAAAAACCTTCTTTTTTTTCAAATTTCTCATTAATTCAATTTTCCGGATCTCTACATCATATTCATAGGTTATGTAAATTGTCAAACCGAGTTGACCTATGCATATCCTAGTAGGTTACGTTACGTTTTCTTAAGCAGCAATTGTGCTTTTTCACCCTCAATATGTACGTGATCCTAAATAACGACATCTTCCAGCCCCATCTACAAACCCACGAATTTTTTTTCGTTAGGCCACCATGAGGTTGTTTATAAGTACAATGTGATGATTCTAATCCAATCTTATTCTGGTAAGTCATTATCCATTTATCTATTTTGATCTTGTCACATTCTATGATAGGCGCTTCTTATCATTGAAATTTAAAAGTTTCAAGATTTTTTTAGTACACGCTCAATATAGAATCGTGACAATTTATGAATGTGTCCTTTATCCTAACTTTTTGGTAGGAGGTGTTAAACCTTCTGCTGGCAGAGAGCACATGTTTAAGTTGGAACTCATTGAATTCACTGGCTTTGCTCTCAGAGAAGGGCTCCATGTCATATGGAAGCCATAAATTTGCCTTTCTATCTTTTTCAACTTAGGTATCGAGATTTAATCTCAACTAGGAAGTCTTAAACTCCATAATTCAAATCTTGAACATTTAATGAGAAAAATGTTGAATTTATCGAGTAATCTTTATTTCTTTTAAGTTTTTCTATTCATCTAGAGGAAATTATCACAAATTTTTTTTTACTAATGATACAGAATCCCATGACTTGTTTAAATTAATTTTTTTTCACTAAATAAATGTTAATAAATCATAATATTTGGCATCACTCATCATAAATTTTACGTGGTAAGTATGTTGTATTTGAGAGCACGAATTTGAAACCTTAAATTTAGATTTGTGTTCACTTGGATAAAATTGAAAGCAATTTTGTATTGCATTGTCAAGAATCGTATGACTTTTGTTAAACTGTCATTCGATCATGACCACCAAAAAGGAATCAAACAATAATGACTTGGAAGATTCGGGGTGTACTCCGGAGGATCACTTCAATGCCTAAGTTCGGGAATAGGAGGTTCGGATATTACAATAGTAAGTGAAGAGTGAGTGAGAATGAGATGCTTATCTCTTTCTAAGATCTCCTTTTATAGTGATAAAGTTTGACATTTATAAGCATGTCATTATTCTTAGGTGGGTTATTGGTAACTTAAGGACAGTTATGCAAGATATCAATAGTGACTTTTGAAACCGTACCAGAGTTATAGATAACCTAAGGACAATTATGTGAGATATCAAATGATGGCCTGTTTGACCCTATGGCCATGTCTATCAATTTTGGGTGTATCACACACGAACTCAATTTCAAAACTTGAAATCTAAGCTACGAATCAAATAGATGATTTCATGTTTGCTCGCAGAGACTTTGGATTTAAATTTATATTGGATTTGGATAAAATATAATATAATAAAATTGTATTAAAATTTATTTAAATTTATCCAAATTCAAACTTAAGATCTGAGATTCATGTTCTCAAATACAGCTAAGAGTATTTTCAAGCTAGGTTTTGGCCTTTGGTGAAGCTCATCTACATCATTAATTTCTTTGGTGGGAAATAGCTGTTTGCTCTTTTATGGTATGATGAATTTTTATAAGAGTGGTCTTTTTCATCTCTAATGCAGTCCATCTGTTTTTGGCCTGTATTGAATTGGTGACTAATGCATTTATTAGTGGATGCCCATGAGAAAAGGGAAATGGATTTGGGGGCTGAAATTTCATTTTCAGCATATAATGTGGTTTTATGTATGCTCCATTTGGTACAATGAAAATTAATTTTTGTCAGAAAAATGACACAATTATTTTATCAAGAAAAATATAATTTTTTTAGAAAAATTTATATTCATATATTAGTTTATTATTTTTTATTTCTCTATTTTAAAGTTGATTGAAAGATTTAAAACGTTGTTATCATTGTGTAGACCCGTGGTAGGAGGACAGTTCTATCGTAAAAGACTAATATAACACCTAATTTGTAGATATTTTGAAGTCCCGAATTCTTTATTTTAAAGTTCTAAAAGAATTTTTTTTTTATTTTCAATATTGTATTTTGGTTTACATTTTTAGTTCAAAATTTATAGGGATGTTTTAACACTTCAAAAAAATTCAAATAATTTGAATTAAAAATATAATAACACTTCATTAAATCTACTATGTAGCTTACCATCTCCTATATAAAAACAAAAAAGCTAATTTCTTGTTCAATTTTTCTTTGAAATTGGCACTTTAAATTGTGAAAGAAATTGAATAAGTGAACAAATATTTAATGCATCTTTTTACACATATGATTGCATTTGCATCAAACATTTTGTTTAAGGAAATGAAATAAAAGGAAAATAAAAAATCTATATATTTTATTATTTTCTTCTTCATGCCAAATGCTAAAAAATAAAATAAAATAAAATATTCCTATAATACAATTGAGTTTTTTTTTTTTTTTAAAAATCAAATGTTAATCATGTTTAATTTGTTTTTGCCCATTAATTTTTTATATATTTTATTTTTGAGCAAAATATACTAACCTCCTACGAGGTTGTCAAAAAAACATCAACCTCTTTTGAGAGTTCAAAAATTTCAGACTTCTATTAAAGTTTCAAGAATTCTAACTCCCCTAAGATTTGTTTAAAAAGCGCAATTTTCCCCTTATATTTTGTAAAAAAAAGAAAAGAAATCTTTTGAGGAGATATTTTTTGTTTTTTTGCAAATTTTAGGGGAAATTCATGACATTTTTAAAACCGCAAGAGAGGTTACTGTCTTTTATCATTTATTTTTTTTAAAAAAAATTTCTTGATAATAAAACATGAAAAAGTAATTCTCCTTATTTTTTCTTTCTTCAATGTTTTTAAATTAAATTCCGAATGAGGCCTTGCGTGACTATTTTTTTTAATTAAAAAAAATCTCTATTTTATCATTTTTATTAAATTCATTACTAACACAAATATATTCATGCTATATATATGTACTAGGGTTGTGCACCTATGTGATGATACATTTTTATTAGTGATGTTTCGACATCAATAAATGAAAAAGAAATTATAATTTTATCTTACATAATTAAATTTATTAAAATAAGTTGATATCATCACTAAAAATATAGATTATTTGCTAATAAATATTAGTAATGATTTTTTATATGTCAAAAAAAAATAGTAACAAAATCGTCACTAATAATTATTAGTGATGATTTTTAATATCTAGTACTGTTAATCACTATTAGTGATAGATAAGTAACAGTCACTAATAAATCTGAAGTATTATTGAAGGAAGCAAAACATCACCAATACTAACTATTCGTGACAAATTCCATGAGCCACTAATAGCTACTTTTAAATTTTTTTTTTTAATTTAGAGATACTTGAAAATTCTTGTATGTAATTTATAATTTTCACAAATAGTGATGATACCCTTTTGGCATCATTATCTATTTACCAAGCCCCCAAAGTCAAAAGTAAAAGCCAGCCATTAAATTGCCATAAAGGGAGAAAAGGATATAATCACAAACCAATCACTCTATTTCCCCATACAGCCCTGTAGCTATGTTGAGATATTTAAAAAAAAAAAAAACTCATATTCTCATATTCAAACGAATCAAATAATTAGAAAGTTCATATAAAATTCTCACAAGCATTTTATCGAACACATCACGTGCATCATTGCGAGTTTATCTTCTTGTGGTATTCGATTATAGTATGCAGTGGGGTTAAATGGGGCTGTTCAAAGCATTGTAAAGAGATGAAATTAGGAGCTTAGAAATCCTCGGCTGTTGTCGTCTTCCAGGTAAACATGTAGTCGGGAAGAAGAAATTCAAAACGTTGGTTGGAAAATCGGATGAACGATCGTCGGATTGTCAAACTATTCAGCGTTAACATCAATTCAGGTGGAAGTAATTGGGTTGGGGGGGGGGGGGGGGGGGGGGGCGGGGGAGTTTATAGTTATAAAGAATTGTATTTATGGGAGTATCCGAAGGGACGATTTCAATAGGGGGATGGTGAATCAACGGCCAGCAGGTGTGATGACGGACGGTTGGAATATTGATTCGTCGAGTAACAGATGATGTTCGCAGGCGGAATGCAAAATTATATTGAAAACAATGGGCCTTGATTTATAGGCAGGGGCCCAGTTTCATCCGCCTGAGCTGAAACTTCAAACAGCCCACCGCCAGAACTACCATGAAGTGAAAGGAGGCTTAAATAACTTCAACCATAATATGCCTGTGCAAGATACTGACACCTATACCCCCAGGGTGTGGTTCAGGTGGTAGTGCGGATTGCAGAAGTGCTTTTCACGAGGTCAGGTATTCAAACCCTTTTGGACTCGTTTCCGCCCCTGGACTCCTGAATTTACCCTCCCTTTGGAGTTGTAGGGTCAACTTCAAGAAGGCGTAGGATTAGTCACGTGGACCATAAAACGGACTCGTGGATACCCAGTGCGTAATCCAAAAAAAAAATACTGACACGTATTTATCAAAATTCACAATTAATGAAGGATTTTCTCCCATGTTTGGGTGCAGTGTCTAACTTTGTGGGTGAGTATAATTTGATTAAAATTGAAATAATTAAATTAATAGGGTAAATTCAGTTAATTTAATTTGATTAAAAATTTATTTAGTTCAATTCGATTTTTATTTTTGTTGAATTTCAGTTTTTGATTTCAAGTCAATTTTTAGGTTCAACTACTTCGGTTAACTGAATTAATCGAATAGTATAAATTAATAATAAATAATCATATATTATATATTACATATATACTAAAATTTTATTTATTTTTTATATATTTATATTTTATATTCTTAAAAATTTATATTATATATATATATTAAAATTTTAAATCGGTTAATCGATTTAATCAAAATTCGGTTCGATCGGTTTTAAGTTCGGTTAAATATGAAATTTTGTTTGATTCGGTTAATGAGATTTTTTAATCAAACTGACCGAATGCTCACCCTTAATGTCATTCTTCGTCTATTCCTTCTTATGCGTTTATAATTTTTTTATATGTATCTATTTTATGATGATAATACATATTATTTTATAACTCACTACGTTATTGCAGCCCGACAGTACATGGAGAAATAAACACCAACACTTAGATCCGGCTCTACCCAAACTTTTCTGGTTCACCCCAACATTTCCCACTTGTCCGACTATTGCTGGGCAGTTTTTGGATATCAAACAAACCTCCCCAAAAGGTAATTTTAATGTGGCCAATTTCCCCTCTTTTGTAACATGATAAATAACACCGGTAAGGAACAGAATAAATTTTTTAAAAATATCACAATAAATGCGGGTAATAAGACCTAGAACTTTTTGGTAACCAACTCTGATACAATGGTAGATTACCATTTCACCTAAAAATTTGAGCTATTAGGTTGTGGGCCAATAATGTATATCAAGTTTTAGCACTATGAATTATACTAATTAATCTTATGGTATATCTTTTAGCATGTGCTTATTATTATTACTTAATTTATATTTATAAATTTTATGAGAATAGGCTAATATTATATTTAATTAGTAAAATAGTTATTTTTTGATATAAAATGAAGTATAGTGAGCAATAATTATTCCTTTTAAATTCATTTTTTATTTCATCTAACTTATAGTAATAAAGGAATTGACATTCCAAATATAATGAAATTTTGGAATAATAATTATTTACCTATTTCTTATTATGAATTTATAAAAAAAATTATTTTGTTAGTTCCTTTATGGTGAATATATATATATATATATATATATATGCATGCGTGCGTGTGTGTGTGTGTGTGTGTGGGCGCACACGCGTATATTATATATAACTAACTATATATTTTCCTAGAAATATAATTAAAAGCATTGATAATTTTGTCATATTTAAAACTACTAAGGACAACAACGAAACATAAAATTTTATTTAGAAATTTTTATTTTTTTTATATAGCCGGGTGTCCTGAACTTACGTACTAGACTAATCTCACGCCTACGCAAACCATGCTCTCGACCAACACGTAGGAGGTAAATCGCAGATAAGTGCTGCAGGCGGCAGGGTTTGAACCCCAGACTTCACCTTTGTCTAAGGTCGTCTAACGCAAATCCTTACTACCTAAACTTATGCCTAAGTTTTTTAAAAGAGGGGTGCAATACGAGGACTTTCCAGGAGATCACATATCCTAATTCTACTCTCGCTCAAACACACTTAACTGGAAAGTTCTGATGAGATCTGGTACATTAGTGTTGGTATGATCGCACCCAGCACTAATGTACTAACGTGTTATGCTTTTTTACTTTTAAAAAAGATATAAAGCAAAAAAATAAAAAATAAAAACGAATAAATTATAACAAAAATTGAACTCACTCTAAATACAATTGATTTTTATTTATCACTCAATATGTAATAGAAAAAATAAGAATTCTAAAATATTAGATTTCGAAGACTCGCCAAGATATTAGAAGCATTGAAAACATAGAAAAAAAATAGTTAAAACTTAAAAGAAAGATATGAATAATTAATTTATTTGAAGCTCATTAATTTAATACTTTACGAGTTACAACAAAATTGAAATGAGAACGAATTATTTTCTATCACAATAATCTTTATTTATTGATTTTTATTTTATTTTTTATTTACCAAAAAAGTACTTTTCTCAAAACTTGACTTTCAGTAACATTCTAAAGTGAGAGAAATTCCTTGAAAGAAATTGTTGAGTACTAGGGATATATGCACATGTAGATGCATATTCCATTAATTAAAGCTTTTAATTTTTATATTAAATGTTTTAAATTAATTTAAATTATAAGTAAGTTATTTTTTGTTGTGTAATCTAGCTATGTATAAGTTTCTAATAAACAAAAAAAGACAAATATCTTTGCATGCACCCACCTTCTTTTGCAATCAATCAATTTGCATTAGCATTTGTTTAAGATAGTAGGTGTGTGTTTGTTGGGCATTTAATAATTTATTTTTCAATTATTAAGTTCTTTTTATATTTAAATAAATCAAACAGTTGGAATATTCAAATTGAGAATTGGACAAACTTTTAGTTTAACTAAACCGTACAATGGATAAAAGAATTTAAAATTCTATTAAATTAATAAAATTGGTAAAAATAGAATGATTTGATAGTTTTAAAATCTTTAGTGTTAAAAAATATTTCATGTTGAAAATTATTTTTATTTAGTATGCAAAAAATAAGGTATGTTTTTCAGATGTAACTCATGTATTGTGCTTTGTAAGAAGAGTAACACTCTCAAACTCAACTCTCAGCTCAATCTCTCTACCTCTCAATTATAGTTGACAACACACAACTCACTTGCTTACACCACCGATTACACTTGTACATTTTCCCCTACGACACACAACTCATTTTATAGGGTGGAGAGGAGCCATGGAGATAGTGTACCATGCATAGCATTTATTGAGCCAAGAGCATGCCTAGCTTTTACTTGAGCCAAAAGCATGCGTAACATTTACTTGAAAGATACAATTTTCTCATTCATTGAGCATGCATAGCATTTACTTGGAAGATACAATCTTCTCATTCATTGAGCACGCGTATCATTTACTTGGAAGATACAATCTTCCCATTTATTGCAACTACATGGGTACCCCAACAAATCACTTCTTCAAACATGTGGGGGCAACAAAGTGTCGGCTGCTCTGGTACTGCAACACCATGTCCTCACCCTAGTCTCTGGGCAACCGCACCCCCTTGTGGGGTGCCTGCATTGCCTCATTGGGGTGCTCGTGCAATGATCATATTCTGGATGGTTTCAGTGGATCTAAGCACTGAATCTAAGGATAACTCCAATTTCTCTGTAGTCACTGTCTTTGTCAACATGTTTGTCGGGATTTTGCTGCCAAGGATCTTATCAAATGCTAACACCCCTTCATCTAGAATTTCTAATGAAATGATATCAAAGTACGATGTGCTTGGTCTTTGAGTGGAATGTTGAATTCTTCGCCAAGTGTATGGTGCTCTGACTGTCACTATGTAAAACACTCTTCACCTGCTTGAAACCTAACTTTGTCAACAAACCATGTAACCAAATCATCTCTTTGCTGGCTTCTGTCATGACTACATACTCTACCTTTGTAATGGATAGTGCAACGATCTACTATATTTGTGATACCCAACTAAGGGCAATAGCACCTACTGTGAAAACATATCTAGTAGTGCTTTTTCGGTGATCTATCTCACTGGCAAAGTCTGCATCTACATATCTCTGTAATGTCATAGCACTTTTGCCCAAGCATAAACATTTGTTAATTGTTCCTCAAAGATATCTTAATATCCATTTAACCGCTTCCCAATGAATTTTTCCTAGATTTGACATGAATTTGCTAACAGTTTCCACTGCATGACCGAGATCTGGTCTAGTGAAAACCCTGGCGTACATAAAACTTCCTACAGTTAAAACATATTGGATATTGTCCATTTCTTTCTTCTCTTCCTCTTACTTTGTAGACTGAGTCTTTGTGTAATGCCCCGACACGTGGGGCCCGGGGTGCTACTTTAGTAACCTCTGTATTTCTGATACTATAATCATCATATAAAAGCAACGAAAATAATTTAAACATTCTCCAAAACATTACCGGAGTTCTAGACTACCATCATCCACCAGGGTCTCCAAACATTTAATATTACAACCCAAAAACAAAAAACAAAAATCAAACTTCGTTCATAAAACAATATACATAAAACTAGACAAAACTACACTTAGCCTCTTTAGCCAGCTAAGCACAATCCCTAGTATTCCCTGAAAAGTTAAATGATCATTGGGGTGAGACACTTCTCAGTAAAACAGATTAAGTTAATATCATTGTGTGGCCAGTATGAGTTTTAGTAGAAGCAAAAAGCATCCATTCCTCTATTTAACCAAAATAGCATTTGTGTATTGTACTCACACCAACATAGTTGAAATACACATTTATTCCCACAGTATAAAATAGTTTGACAAATAAATAATACCATTACATAAATTAACATATATGCGTAAAAGACACCCCCTAGTACGAATGACATAATCAACCCCTATGACGGGTTGTGTGACCCGAAAGCTGGACTTAGCTTGGGGGATCAACCTAGACAAAGTCAAAGTAACCATCTACAAGTACCTCTGCAGGCATCCGCAACTCAGTTGCAGGTTCGATTGCCTTACGACTTCTTGGTCCAGACCCCAGGGAAGGTACAACAACTATTCGCGGACCAACCAGTTGAAACCCCCCCTACACTTTCACTACAGTGTGGGTGCACCAAGCCAAACAAATCACTAGCAATGGTACCGTGCTCTCAACACAATTAGTCCTCGAGGTTCTTAAATCATATCATGCAATTTAAGAAATAAAAACGGTAATATATTCTCACTGTTATTATTTCATATAAAACCTGCCATTATATCACACCTCGGCATTCAGCCGTTATATAAAAACTCGGCTCTCAGTTGTCATATCAAAACTCGGCTCTGAGCCGTCATATAAAAATTCAACTCTCAGCCATCATATCAAAACCTGGCTCTCAACCGTCATATCAAAACCCGGTTTTATACCGTCATATCTAATCCTAGTATTTTACACAAGCAATTCCAGTATTTTTCACAACTAGTGTAAATCACTATTCTACGATATATTTTCACAACCATACTCAGATTCGGTTATACAATAAACCATATAGATTATTCTCATGCCACACGAGTTTAGTATTAAAACATAATCACTTAAACAACCAAGAAAATACAGTATATTTAGTTCATATGACAAAACCAAGTTTTCCACCGTTCATTTTATTCAATCACCGTATAATAAACCCAATATTTGTAAAGTTCATTTGAATGGTTAGTTTACGAAATAACCTTTGAAATATTAAGTATACATACATATAATGTAGTTTAATCAGTTCAATTTCAATAAAAACCTGACTTAACTTAATCCCCTTACCTGTTTTTGAAAAAGAAATTGATTTCGTTCGGAAAATGGAAAACCCTAACTTTTTTATCCCGTCGCCAAAAGCGAACCGAAAAGCTGAGAGAGGAGTGAGAGATCATTGGAGACCGATGACGGGCTCTAGGTGAGCCTATGGGAGAGAGAGAGAGACAGAGTCACGAGAGAGTGAGAGTATAGAGAGAGAGAGTCCAAAACCTAATTTTAGAGAGAGAGAGAAATGAAACTTATGATTTAAAATTACACCGTCGACGGTTTTCCCTGTGCTTACAAAATCGTCAACGGTTTGGCAGTCCCATGCTCTCCATTGACTGTAGGCGTCGACGGTTTTTCCTAAGCTCAGTGAAACTGTCGAAGGTTTGGGGTCCTGCCAAACCAATTTCCTCTTTTTCTTTTCTTTTCCCTTATTTCTCTCATCTTTTGTTTATTTTCTTTTCTTTTCTGGGTTCAGGTTCCTACAATCTCCACCCCTTATAAAAATTTCATCCTAGAAAATCTCTAACTGTTACCGATCACATCCTTAAATAACGATCCATCTTTACAGAAGAGTCGGTAGCCACCCACATAGCGGCCCTGTCCCAAGTTTATTAGATACCCTCACTTATGGCAGAGGAATACCGTGGTTACACACAATGTCTCGAGGGAGTACCATACCATACAAAATTCTCCCAAAGACCATCCACATACTAAAATCGTAAACAAACTGATAAAACTAAACAAACCTACCTTACACAACCTATATACAAAACCCATACACTTACCTATGCTGTTGTACCGATCTATCTAGTGCCGAGCCACTCTGAAAAGTTATGGGTACTTCTGACGTATATTCGTCTCCAACTCCCAAGAAGCTTACTCAATTGCATGATTCCGTCATAGCACCTTCACTAACGGTATGTCCTTAGTACGCAGTTGTTGACCTTATAGGTCACACCCGGTTTTGATAATGACAAATACTTTAGTATTTGATGGTTATCAAGTGTATGTGCAGGTTTTTATTAGCAGATCAAGAAATGACACTTGAAGCAAAGCATGAAGACCCTGAAGACTTCTTTCATGTTGTAATTCATTTTAATTCAATGAGGGTCTGTAATAGTAATTAGGAGAAAAGGTCTGTGATAATTATCTGCATATCATGCATATAGGATCTTTAAGCTCATAAATGCCGCAGATTGACCATAGGGACCCAATCACCTTAGGGTACCTTTCGGTCGACCGACGCCAGGTTTTTAGGGGTACTTGAAAATACCCTAGGTCCCAAAACTTTTGCACAAATAAGTCCCCATTCACATTCACGATCAGGGGATCAACTTGAAATGAAATTGAATAGAATAGGCAATATTTGTGAGAGCTCGGGCGACCGAACCCTAGGTGTTCAAAACACCTCGAGCGCCTGAATAGTTGGGAAGTCAGCAGTTTGACCTGTCTTTGGGTGACCAAACCAGAAGTGAACCTACTGTCCATGGGCAACCGAACAAGTTCCAGAGCACTTTTCACCAGCCCGAGTGCCCAAACCTTCATGTTAAAAAAGGGACTCGGGAGAACAAACGTAGCTTCAAGCACCCTAATTGCGTACATAATGTTTCTGACTTTTGTTCAGCTAACCGAACCTAGACTTGGGCTACCGAACCTTCAAAATGTCTTTTTAGAGCTGAGTCTATTCGGGCAATCGAACCATAGTTCAGCCACCCAAATCATCTTGGGTTACTTAATAATTTACCGTGGTTAAAAGTGTTAAACAGGGTTAATTTTTCTAAATTAATTTAAAACAAACCTAATAATGTCTTACATGTCCTAAACGATCATAATTAGGCCTTGGTCTATATATATGAGCTCATTTGTAAGGATTAGTAACATATTAGCAAAAATCATTAGCAAAAATCCTCTCTATTTTTGAAATCCTATTTTACCCAAATACTCTCATTTCTTTATTCCCTTGATACATTTTAGTATTGTGAGAGCATATTGATCGTGCTAGTGACTGTTAAATATTACTAATACTCCCATAGTATTGATTGATTATTTGATATTGATTTTGGAGAGTTTGGTTAAGGTTTATCTCACATATTTGAATTTTATAAATCTTGTGTTGGGATAAACTAGAAAGCTTAAGGATCTTTGCATTGTCATTGCAAGATTTCTATAGCTTTTTTTTTTTTTGTTGTGCAAAAATATTTCCTACAAGCTATAATATTTTCAAACTACTATTGTGCTCATTATATTAAAGGAAAATCTTTTGAGTTAGTTTGAATATTTGATTAGCATCTTTGAAACCTTGATTCGTTATTGAGATTTGATATAATTTGTTTCAAAGATATAGCTTGTTTAGAACACTCTTGAATATTCTAGTGATCACATCTTGTTGAGTGTTGTTTGCACAAATATTCACATCACTGAGCTGACATAGCCTATACTGTTGATGTGCATGTGATTGATTACATTTGGTACATATCTGCTTTACTAAGAAAGCATAATGACTATACTAGTTATATTGTGAATATACTATTGTATTCTAGGCATGGCCTAAGGAGGCTTAATCTAGTCTGGAAGGATCAAGTTGGGGCCAGCCCTGTGCATTTGACCTAGGGCCTCCTCTGCCCCGCAAGGAGAATTTGTAAATGTTGAGGTCAACCCCGTGTTAATTTGACCTGGTTGTTTAGGTGTCACTTCACCCATTAAGTGAGCTTATAGTGGTAATCCTTGTGCTGGTAAGCTAAGGTGGGGACGTAGGCAGTATTGGTCGAACCCCGATAACATATCGTGCGTTTACTTTATATTTTCGCAGTTTATTTTTTGCACTTTCATTTTCAGCACATGTATGTATTCTGTTTAATTCATTATATGTTGTACATATGTTAATTAAGTTTATGATTAAATAGAAAGACCCTAGGTTTATGTAATACTCTTGTTGGTTAAATTAAACCTAGGAGAGAAATTTTTTTAAATACCTAATTCACCCCCCTTTTGGGAATACACCAAGGCTAATGCAGATCCTGTATTTTTTGATCCAAAATCTAAACTGGTACCTCTTCGCACGATAAGGTATCTCCGACTTCCAAGAATTCATAGTTTATCATGTTCGAAGGATCTAGGATGTACTTTCTCAACACTGACACGTGAAAAACATCATGAACTCTAGACAAAGCTGGGGGTAACGCCACTCGGTAGGCAACTAGACCAATCCTTTCCAAAATCTCGAATGGTCCAATGTACCTAGGGCTCAACTTACCCTTCTTCCCAAATCTCATCACCCCTTTCATCGGAGCAATTCTAAAAAATATCACATCACCAATCTCAAACTCCAACTCTCGCCGGCGTGTATGCGTATAATTATTTTGCCTACTCTATGCTATTTTAATCCTTTCCTTAATGAGTTTGACCTCCTCAGAAGTCTGCTGAACAAGTTTTGGTCCCGATATCTACTGCTCACTTACCTCATCCCAGTACAATGGAGATCGGTAACGGTGACCATACAAAGTTTCATATGGTGTCATCTTGATACTGGTCTGATAACTGTTATTATATGCAAACTTGACTAGAGGTAGATATCCCTAAATCTAGCTCACACGCTCCCAGCATATCCTCTAGAATTTGAATGGTCCTCTCGAACTGTCCATCAGTCTGCGGGTGAAATGTGGTACTAAAAGTGAGCTGAGATCCCAAGGTGTCCTGTAAACTTTTCCAGAATCGAGAGGTGAACCGTGGAATCCCAAGGCGTCCTGCAAACCCTTCCAAAATCGAGAGGTGAACCATGGATCTCAACTTGAAACAATAGATACCGGGACGCCATGTAGTCGTAAAATCTCCTACACATAAAGCTCTGCCAGCCTATTCAACGAATAATTGACTCTGATTGGAATGAAGTGCGCAGTCTTCGTCAGCAGATCCATAATTACCCATATAGCATTCGCTCCATGCACCGTTGAAGGCAACCCCATTAAGAATTCCATAGAGATATACTCCCCTTTCCATTTAGGAATACCAAGTGGTTATAGTGGTCCCGCTGGCCTTTGGTGCTCTACTTTCACCTGCTGACATATTAGGCACTGTTCTACAAATTTGGCAATCTCTCTCTTCATGCTACTCCACCATAAGGATTCTTGCAGATCTCTATACATCTTTGTGCTTCCTGGATGAACAGTATATTGAGAGTGATGAGCCTCCTCCAAAATCATCCTTTTAATCCCCGCGTCATTAGGTACACATATCCTGGTGTGAAATCTGAGAATCCCATCATCAGAAACATTGAAGTCCGCTTGCTGCTCACTCCGTACTTTCTCCACAATTTTTATCAACACCGCGTCTCTCATCTGAGCGGCTTTAATTCTTTCCTACAAGGTCGGTTGGATAACCAGACTAGCAATGAAATCCTGGCGATTTCCTTCCACTAACTCCACACCTAACCTCTCTAGGTCCATCCTAATCTAATGCCGAGCTACAACTGTTGAGACTAACGCACCCACTGATTTCTGGCTCAAAGCATCAGCTACCACATTAGCCTTTCCTAGGTGGTAACTAATGGTATAGTCGTAGTCCTTTATCAACTCAAACCATTTACGTTGCCTCATGTTCAACTCCTTCTGAGTAAAAAAGTATTTAAGACTCTTTTGATCAGTAAATATCTCGAACCTTTCACCGTATAGGCAGTGCCTCCAAATTTAACACAAAAACTACTACTGCCAGCTCCAAGTCATGCGTAGGATAATTCTTCTCGTACTCCTTGAGTTGGCAAGAAGCATACGTGATAACCTTTCCTTGCTGCATTAGGACACACCTGAGTCCTTTCTGAGATGCATCACTGTAGATCACAAATCCATCATCTCTTGATGGAATGGTCAAAACTGGGGCAGTGACTAGTCGCTGCTTCAATTCCTGAAAGCTCTACTTGCACTCATCAATCCATTCAAACTTCATGTTCTTCCTCATAAGCTGTGTCAGAGGACTTGATAGTCTAAAAAATCCCTCTACGAACCGGCAATAGTATCTTGCCAGCCCTAAGAAACTTCTAACCTTATGCACAATCTTCGATCTCGCCCAATCAACTACCACCTCTATTTTTCCTAGGTCCACTGAAACACCCTCCTTGGACACTACATGTCGCACAAATGCAACTTGTTATAACCAGAACTTGCATTTCTTAAATTTTACAAATAACTTCTTTTCTCTAAGTACCTGAAGTACTAATCTCAAACGAGCTTTATGCTCCACAGGACTCCTCGAATAAACTAGGATGTCATCGATGAACATAACTACGAATTGATCTATGTACTCATGGAACACCCTGTTCATCAGGTCCATGAATGTTGTAGGAGCATTCGTCAAACCAAACAACATAATCAAAAATTCATAATGGACATACCTAGTACGGAAAGTTAGCTTTGGTACATCCTCTGATTTAACCCTCACCTGGTGATACCCGGATCGTAGATTGATCTTAGAGAAAATCTGTGTGCCCTGTAGCTGGTCAAATAGGTCATTAAAAAGGGGTAATGGGTACTTTTTTTTTTTATTGTCACTTTATTGATTTCTCTGTAATTGATGCACATCCTCATCGACCCATCTTTCTTCTTTACAAGCAACTTCGGCGTTCCCTAGGGTGATATGTAATGACCCGAAAAATAATGATATTTAAATAATAAAGAGGGAGAGAAATAGAGACAGTAATAGAAGGAGGTAGTTGACTTCATCGATGGCATTGCATTTTGGGAGAAATAACTGAGGGAATTTATCAGGTCCTCGTCGACGAACACAGGGGATTCGTCGACGAGGGTACAAGAAGGCCTCTTCGACAAAGACAAATTTCGTCGACGAGAAGATACCAAGAGAGAATTTCTGGAAATATGAAATTCATCGATAAGGGCGCGGGTTTGTCAACGAATTTGTTATAGGACTCGTCGACAAGGTGACATGTCTCGTCTATGAATTTGACCCTATAAATAGCAAAAACCCAGATTTTAACCCATAATTTGAGAAAAATCGCACTCTCTCTTCAATTTCTCTCCCTTCTCTCTTCTATTTGGAGCCAAATTTCCGCCGGTTCGAGGATCTGAAGCCACCACGACACTCCTGGAGAAGTTCTCTGCATATCTGCCGGAGCGGATCGTCGGTGGAACTCCGTTGAAATTCATTCCTGAGTTGAGGTAAGACTTTTTATGCCAAATTTGGCTTTGCTGTAGTTATAGAAAATGATGTTCACGTGAAAATATTGAAGTTTAGTACTCGAGTTTTCATTTTCAAGGCATTGATCAGGAAATCCTACGGGTGTGAGTCCAGGAATACATAGGGGCTTTTTAGTTGTCAGGTAAGGGAATAAACTAAAACAGTTATTTTTCACGCACATTATTATTATTAATCAGTAAATTGATTTTCAGGGAAGCATGTATGATATTTGAATATTATTGAGAAAATGTATGTTATTGGGAAAATACTGCTATTATACGGAAAATACGATTTTAGAATGAAATGTACAGAACTACTTAACTTTGTGTGGCATGAATGTTATTTTTCAAGGAAGGTAATGATATAACAAATTTTACGAGTAAAGCATGTTTTCAGAAATTATGAAAAGATACAGTATATTATGATGATTTTGACAAGTACATGATAATTGATTTATTTTCAGTATGATATGTATGAATTGTTCGGCGTGAGGCCGTATTTATGCAATGTTCGGCGCGAAGCCGTATATATATGAAATGATTTTGGCATGAGGCCGAATTTATGTAATGTTCGACGCAAGGCCGTATATATATGAAATGATTTCGGCGCGAGGCCGTATTTATGAAATGTTCGGCCCGAAGCCATATTTATGAAATGATTTCGACGCGAGGCTGTATTTATGAATTTATGAAAAATGTTATAATATCATGTATTACATGTTATCAAAACCCGGATGTTAATTTAGTTCAGTTCAAGAGTACGGTACTGTAGTTATATAGATCAGACATCTATGTTTAGACTTGTGCTAACCACCCCACGAGGGGGTGGGAAATGGATAGTCGATGTGACTTTCAGTGTAGAGTTGTAGACGTCCACCTGGTAGTCCGGACCAAGGTGTAGCGGACCCATTGTACTTACAAATATTTTTTACTCGAAAGTGGTCGGCCAGCCATTGTCGGGTCCCGCCTTCGGGTTGCACAACCCGTCATGGGGAGTAATACATGACACTAGCTAGCTATGCATCTTGGGTATGTTTTCAGTATTATCAATTATAACAAACTTTTTATGAACGATATGATTTATTAGCAAATATGAAAGTATATGATTATTCAGTACGATATGATGAACGTTTACAGATATATGAAATGTACTGTATATATATATATATATATATATATATATATATATAATTGCATTAAATGTTCATGTTGTCACACAACTGTATTTAGTTTATTTTCCCTTACGGAGAAGTGTCTCACCCCTGAATTTAAATAATTTTTCAGGAGATCCTGAGAGACCGGCGGGTCGTGGCTGCTATTGAGTTTGTTGATTTACCCTACAAGGAGGGTAAGATTTTGTACTAGGATGAGGATTATTTTGTTGTGAGATCCTAGTTGTTTTTGGAATGTTATGGGAGATTTTAAATATATGTATGTTATTTTGGTATAAGTAGACTCTGGTATTATGTTTTATGGTTGGATGGTTGTAATTTTATACTTACGGCTACTTAGGTTTCCATTGTCTATGACTGGTCTATCCCCATTGCCCACGAGTTGGGTTGATCATATATTTAAATATGCTTATTATTTGATAAGTTAAGCAGGTCGTCACATGATAAGCTCGGTCTGGTAAACCCCTTGTCAAGTAGTTCCTGTAGCTGTTCCTTTAACTCCTTTAGTTCAGTCAGAGCCATTCTGTATGGAGCCTTAGAAGTTGGTTCCATCCTTGGAGTTAAATCAATGGAAAAACTCCACCTCGAGATTAGAAGGCAATCTCGGTAAGTCCTCAGGTAAAACACCTAAGAACTCCCTTACCGCAGGGATATCCTCCAGCTTAATTTCCTCCCTCAGTACTTCTTTCACAAATGCTAGGTACCCCTGGCATCCCCCCAGCAGTAACCTCCTTGCATGAGTCACTAAAAGAATCTGCGGTGTAGAGCGCACACACGACCTAACAAATTTAACTCCTGCTCCCCGAGAGGTTTGAACACTACCTCTTTTTTTGGCAATCAATACTCACGTAACTGGATGCTAGCTAGTCCATCCCCAAAATGACATTAAAACCATGAATGTCAAAAACAATCAAGCTAATAGGCAGCACTCTCCCCTGAACCTCCACTGGGTAAACTCCGATCACCTTACTACACACTACAACTAACCTTGTTGGTGTGACCACTACTTACTCGGCATCTAACAACTGAATCTCTACCCCGCAATACTATCGATGCATCGACATCCTACTCACTAGAAATCTCCACATGATTATCCCCTCTAGCATCAATGTCCTTTTCCCTGGAATCCATCATGAAGATAGGATAGAAGCTGACTTAGAAATTCCACGTTTATTATGTTTGATGCAGGTATTGAATGAAAAAGTTCATATAATGTATGAATTCTCTGTTTAAAGATTCATTCACACAGTCCTGTCACAAAACCGTCGACAATTTTTCTAGAGGGTCCCGAAACCATCAACGGAAAACTTGAATTACAAAGAGTCTCTTTTGGAGAAAATCATCGAAAGTTTTATATTTCCCCAGGAAACCGTAGGCGGTTTGCCTCTTGCAAACCATACTACCCTCTGTGGCTTATATACACTTTGTCAAATTTAAAGTATCGGCCTCTAATCACAACACCGACACCACTCACCTACTCAACTAACCTAACGTTCTAGATCACATATCCAAGTTTCAATCTCTCAACTTGGAAACAAAACAATTATGGATTTACCGTGGTTTTCCCGAAATCATCATTCCAGGAAAAACACAGAAGACCATCAAAGGATCTCCGCCTCCAAGTTTCTAGACAAAAACCCAAGCTAACCTACACATTCCTATCTTATCTTATCTCAACCTATACTCTGCTAATTATCAACCATCAAAATCTACAGAACCTAGCAAACCTAGGCTCCGATACCACTTGTAACGCCCCGACCCGCCATGTGGGGCCCGAGGTACTACTTTAGTAACCTCTGTATTCCTGATACCATAATCATCATATAAAAGTAGCGAAAATAATTTAAACATTCTCCAAAACATTACCAGAGTTCTAGACTACCATCATCCACTAGGGTCTCCAAGAATTTAATATTACAACCCAAAAAAAAAAGACAGAAATGAAACTTCGTTCATAAAAAACGTATAAAAACTAGACAAAACTGCACTCAGCCTCTTTAGCCTACTAAGCACGATCGCTAGTATTCCCTGAAAAGTAAAATGATCATTAGGATGAGACACCTCTCAATAAGACGGATTAAGTTAATATCATTGTGTGGCTAGTATGAGTTTTAGTAGAAGTAGAAAGCATCCATTCCTCTATTTAACCAAAATAGCATTTGTGTATTGTACTCACACCTACATAGTTGAAATACACATTCATTCCCATAGTATAAACTAGTTTGGTAAATAAATAACACCATTACATAAATCAACATATATACATAAAAGACACCCCCTGGGACGAATGACATGATTAATCCCCATGACGGGTTGTGCGACCCGAAGGCTAGACTTAGCCTGGGGGATCAACCTAGACAAAGTCAAAGTAACCATCTGCAACTTAGTTGCAGGTCCGATTGCCTTAACACTTCCTGGTTCGAACCCCAGGGAAGGTACAACAACTCTTCGCAAGTCAACCAGTTGAAACCCCCCTACACTTTCACTACAATGTGGGTGCACCTAGACAAACAAATCACTAGCAATGGTACCGTGCTCTCAACATAACTGGTAGTCAGGGTTCTTAAACCATATCATGCAATTTAAGTAATCAAAACTGTAATATATTCTCACTGTTATTATTTCATATAAAACCTGCCATTATATCACACCTCGGCATTCACCCGTCATACAAAAATCCGACTCTCAGCCGTCATATCAAAACCCGGCTCTCAGTCGTCATATAAAAATCTGATTCTCAGCCATCATATCAATACCTAGCTCTTAGCCGTCATATCAAAACCCGTCTCTATATCGTCATATCTAATCTTAGTATTTTACACAAGCAATTTCAATATTTTTCACAACTAATGTAAATCACTATTCTAAGATATACTTTCACAACCATACTCGGATTCAGTTATACAATAAACCATATAGATTATTCTCATGCCATACGAGTTTAGTATTAAAAAGTATCAATTAAACAACCAAGATAATACAGTATATTTAGTTTGTATAACAAAACCAAGCTATCCACTGTTCATTTATTCAATCGTCATATAATAAACCCAATATTTGTAAAGTCCATTTGAACAATTGGTTTTCGAAATAACCTTTGAAATCTTAAGTATACATACATATAATGTAGTTTAATCGGTTCAATTTTGATAAAAACCTGACTTAACTTAATCCCCTTACCTGTTTCTGAAAAAGAAATTGATTTCGTTTGGAAAACGGAAAACCCTAACTTTTCGATCCCGCCGCCGAAAGCGAACTGGCAAGCCAAGAGAGGAGGGAGAGATTATCGGAGACTGATGATGGGCTCCGGGTGAGCCTATGGGAGAGAGAGTGTTATGAGAGAGTGAGGGTTGAGAGAGAGAGTCTCCAAAACCTAATTTTAGAGAGAGAGAGAGTCCAAAACCTAATTTTAGAGAGAGAGAGAGAGAGAGAGAGAGAGAGAGAGAGGGAGAAATGAAACTTATGATTTAAAATTACATTGCTTACTAATTGAGTAAGTTTGCCCACAGGAAAATCGTCGACGGTTTTCCCTGTGCTTACAAAACCGTCGACGTTTTGGTAGTCCCATGCTCTCCGTTGATCGAAGCCGTCGACGGTTTTTCCTAAACTCAGTGAAACCGTTAACGGTTTGGGGTCCTGCCAAACCAATTTATTCTTTTTCTTTTCTTTTCCCTTATTTCTCTATTCTTTTATTTATTTTCTTTTCTTTTCCGGGTTCCGGTTCGTACACTTTGATAATTTTAAATTGTCGACTAATGGTGTGCTAACTGCCTTAGCATCACTTTAGAGTCTGCCTAATGTACTCAACCTAAGACAATTGTAGGGTTCCCTCCTTTCTATCTCTAGTGATTCTCATCCCAAGCATTTGTTTTGCTGTACCCAAGTCTTTCATCTAAAATTCAATAGACAACTGCTTTTTTAACTTTCTGATCTCGTCCATATTTGGTCCTGCAACTAGCATGTCATTAATATAAATCAAAAGAATTATGTAACTTGATTTATGCCTCTTGAAATAGCAATAATTATTAGCGTCACACTTGCGGTAGTCCTTCTTTTGCATGAAGCCGTCAAGTTTCTTATACCACTACCTTGGAGCCTATTTCAAACCATACAAACTCTTATTCAACCTGAAAAAAAAAAAAAAAAATTTCTTTGTCTTTCTCTGCAAAACCTCCAGGTTGGTGCATGTTTATCTCCTCCTCTAGATCACCATGGAAGAAAGCAGTTTTTACATTTAACTACTCAAGGTGTAGATTCTCTGCTGCAACAATGCTCAAAACCGACCGAATGGTTGTGTGTTTCACAACCGGTGAGATGATTTTTGAGTAGTCAATGCCTTCTATCTATTGGAAGCCTTTGACCACGAGTCTTGCTTTGTATCTTCTCGAACCATCATGCTCTTCTTTTATATGGTACATTCATTTGTTTTGAAGAGCTTCTTTTCCCTTGGGTAACCTAGCTAGCTCCCAAGTCCTATTGTTGGTGAGGGATTTCATCTCATATTTTATTGCAAGTTTCCACTTGCTAGCCTCATCCACTTGACATGATTCGTCATAGCACTCTGGTTCACCTACATCAATTAGTAACAAGTAATCCAAATATCTCCTATTCGGTATATGAGATCGGGAAGACCTCCTCAGTACCAGAGTCAGGGTTGGAGTTGGAGTCTGCGGTGCTTTAGTGCACCCCTTTATAGCACTCTTTTCTATTTGTCAAGGATACAACTCTCGCATTGATCGATATTAGCTGCCTGGAGACCTCGTATCTTTCCCTTTGAGTTCATGATTTTCAAGCCTTTTTCACTCATGTGACTGAGTCTCTAGAGGTTTGAATCTTCTTTTCTGGAAGAAACTAAAATTGACATACAAGCATCTACGGTCATATAAAGAGTACCTATTTTCTTACTGCGCAAGTATGTCATTGTGCCTTTGGAAATTTTCCTACTGTCACCATAGAAGGTTGTAGTGTAACCTTCACTTGCAAGCTGTCCAATAGAGATTAAATTTTTCTTGAGATCCAGGATATATTTAACATTAGTCAAACTCCAAGTGGTACCTATCAAATTTATTTTTGTTTCTCATTTTCCTATAATTTCACAACGTTTGTCATCAACAAGATAAACATTGCCAAGGTTACCGAGTATATACCTGTCAAGCATTTCTTTATTGCCTGTTGCGTGAAATGAGGCTCCAGAGTCTAATGCCCAACACTCTCCCTTCCTTTCCAAAGAGCATAGCAATACATCTTCTTCTCCTGAAGAAGAGGCAACATTTACTTTAGTCTTATTTTATGGATCCTTCTTCTAAGATCAACAATGATTTTTTTAGTGTTCAGTCTTACCACAATTCTAACACTCAATCTGCCTTTTTCTCTGAGAGTTGTTGGAATTTTTTGGAGCTTTTGATTTGGACCGTCTGCTTCTCGATCTTCCACGGTTGTGAGAAAAATTTCTATTTTGGTTTCTACCCCTAGTTTATTTCTCACCTTGTATGACCAAGGCACACCCTTGGGAGTTAACGATTGGCTTTCTCAGGGTGTCAGTATCTTATAGTGAAGTCATCACATCTTCTAATTTCAATGTTTCCTTCCCAACAAGCAACGTCATGACAAGACTATCATAAGAATGTGGTAAAGATGCTAGGAGAAGAAACGCTTTATCTTCTTCTTCAACTTTTACACCAAGACTCATTAACTGGGTCATGATCTTGTTGTAGTCATTTATGTGATAAAAAATATTGACCCCTTCCTCCATTCTTAGTTAATAGAGTTTTTTCTTTGGAAATAGCTTGTTTTTCAGTGATTTTGACATGTATCTTTGTTCTAGTTTCTTCCATAGCTCAACAGGTGATGATTCATCTTACACAAAATATTTAACTTCATTTAACAAGCATAAACAAATGGTACTAACCATTTTCATTTCCATTTATGTCCAAGCACCATCTTCAATATTAGTTTGCTTCTTTCCTATTAGCGGCTTGATCAAGTCATGCTGAATCAAGATATCCTTCACTATACTTTGCCATAAATTGAAATTGTTTCGGCCATCAAATTTATCCAAGCCAAGCTTGGATAGTAATCCATTATAAAATAGCAACTTGGAGATTGATTTTGGAAAAATCGATCGCACCAATGCGTCCGGAATGACCAAAATAGCTTGGAATGGGTCTGACTCAGTTAAAAAACATTTGTTCTGGAATGATTCAACTTAGTAACAGGGTACTCCTTCAGACTAGCAGCGTTATAATGTCGTTACTGACTGGGCAATGTTGACTTGGAAAAAAGTGGACCCCACTAATGATGTGGTAGATGGGATTCACTGCTAATGTGGTAGCTGATGTGATAAGGTGGGACCATCTGCTGATGTTTACTTCAACCTTAAGAAATTGCACAGCGCACAATGCACAGTGGGATATTGCAATGGCGCGTATGACTTCGTTTGAAGTCGATTTTTGACTGCCCTTTTTTTTACTATTGTGACTATCTCAACACAATCTATGCAATGGTGTGATCAAATTAAAGTTTCGAACAACTCTATTGGAAACCCCCAACCTTGCTCTGATACTAGTTGTTAGGGATTGGGGATGGTCCAAAACACAAACACAACCATCCAATCACTAGGAACACCAAAGTTACATGTTTCAGCCAAACTTGGCCTACATCCACGAGAGAGAGGGAGCTTCACTATATCAATAGGACATGTAGTGGAGGAGGAGTAATGCACTCAAACTCAACTCTTAGCTCAACCTCTCTACCTCTCAATCACAGTTTACAACACACAACTCACTCACTTACACTACCGATTACACTTGTACATTTTTCTTTACAACACACAACCCATTTCATAGGAGGGAGAGGAGCCATGGAGATTGTAATGACCCGAAGAATAATGGTACTTAAATAATAAAGAAAGGGGAAAATGGGAAATAGTAACTGAAGGAGGCAGCAATCTTCATCAACGAACGCTTCACATTCGTCGTGACATTGCATTATGAGCTCGTCAATGAAGGTGTGTTTCGTCGATAAGAAGATATCGAGAGGATTTTTGGGCCTCTGAATTTCATCGATGAAGGGGAGAGTTCATTGATGAATTGCCTCTTAACCTTGTCGACAAGGTGACGTGGCTCGTCGACGAAGCCCATGTTATAAATAGTGTAAACTTAAGATTTTACACAGAAAAATCTGTAGAAATCTCTCTCTCCCCTCCCTATGATTTCTCTCTCCTCTCTCTTCGATTTTGGCTCCTCTGTTCTTCGAATCGACGATCTGAGGCCACCACGATGCTTTTGGAAAAGTTCTCTCCAAATCTACTGGAGCGGATCGTTGGTGGGATTGAGTTGAAATTCATCCCTAGTTTAAGGTAGGACTTTTTATACAAAATTTGGTCTTCCCGTCGTTATAGGAAATGTTATTCATAGAGAAATACTGAAGTTTAGTTCTTACAGTTTCCGTTTTTAGGGAATTGAACGACGAACCTTGCGAGTGTAGGACCGGTATTTTAAGGGGTTTCTTTTCAGTATCAGGTAAGAGAATAAACTAAAGCACTTATTTTCCATGCAAATTATATTATTAATATTTTTCAACAAATTTATTTTCAAGAAGCATGTATAATATATATGAAGAGAATGGTAGTAATGCTTGTTTGGGAAAATATTGATATTATGTTGAAATGTATATATATTAGTATGATATTCCAAAAAATATGATTTTTAAAATGGAATGTACGGTTTATTCAGCATTGTGTGGTATAAATATTATTTTACCTAAAAAGTATTATGTGATGGAAATTTTATGAATAAAGTACGTTTTTATAGATTATAAGATAATGCATTACATTATGGTTTCAAAATACATGATAAATGAATTATTTATTCAGAATGATATTTATGAAATGTTCAGCGCAAGGCCGCAGATGTGAAAGAAATTGGCACAAAGTCATATGTATGTATGTTATTTCAGAAAAATGCTATCAATTTATTTATGTTAGACAAGTATAATATGATGTATTATATGTTATCAGAAGTCGGATGATAATTCAATTCAATTACAGGAGCACGGTACCGTTACTATACAGATCAGATATCTATATTCAGACTTGTGTTAACCACCCCATAAGGGGGTGGGAGATGGATAGTCAATGTGGCTTTCAGTGTAGAGTTGTAGACGTCCACCTGATAGTCTGGACCAGGGTGTGGTGGGTCCATCGTACTTACAGACATTTTTGACTCGACAGTGGTTGGCCAGCCATTGTCGGGTCCCGCCTTCGGGCTGCACAACTCGTCATAGGGGGTAATACATGACATCAATTAGCTATACATCCTAGGTGAATTTTCAGTATTATTAGTTATATCAGACATTTTATGAACTGTATGATTTATTAGAAAATACGAAAGTATGTGATTATTCAGTATGATAGGATGAATGTTTTCAGGTATATGAAATGTACTGTATATGTATAATTGCATCAAATATTCATGTTGTCACACATCTGTATTTAGTTTATTATCCCTTACTAAGAAGTGTCTCTCCCTCCGAACTTAAATAATTTTTAGGAAACCCAGAAAGACAGGCGGATCGAGGCCACCATTGAGATAGTGTGGTACTACCCTGCTAAGAGGGTAAGTTTGAACTAGGATTAGGAGATTTTGATGTGGGGTCCTAAAGATACTTTTTTTTTTTTGTTTGTATTTTTGGGAGATTGTATATAAACACCGTATTTTTGGATTATAGTTGACTATGGTATTATGTATTTTGTGGTTAAGAGAATGATGATTTACATTTACTGCTGCCTAGGTTCCGCTGTGTATGACAGGTGTCCCCGTTACCCATGGGTTCGGGTTGACTTTATTATTAAATAAGTTTTATTATATGATAAGATAAGCAGGTCTTACAGAGATTGCGTAGCATTTTGTTGACCTTATAGGTCACACTTAGTTTTGATAATGACAAATACTCTAGTATTTGATAGCTTTCAAGTTTGTGTGCAGGTTTATATTAGCAAATCAATTGATGGCAAACGAAGTAAAGCCTGAAGACCCTGAAGATTATTTTTTGTTGTAATTTATATTATTTGGGTCTATAATAATTTATATCAATCTGTAATAATCCATGCATGTCATGCATGTAGGTTTGTAAGCTCAGAAATGTCATAGATTGACCACAGGGACCGAATGACCTTAGGGCATAGCAGGTCCACCGATGCCAGGTTTTTGGGAATACTTGTAAAGACCCTAGGTCCCTAAACAAATGCATAAAAAATCCCCGTATCATATATATTATCAAAGGAAATAATTGAATTAAAAAATTAGAATTAATAGGCAAAAATTGTGAGAGCTCGAGTGACCGAACCCCAGGAGTTCAAAACTCCTCGGGCGCCCGAACTGTTGAGAAGTCAACAGTTGACAAAGCTCTCAGGCGACCAAACCATTTTATGCACATCTTCCACGAGCACCCGCCCTTTGAAAGGGACCCCTCACCAACTCGAGCAACTGACGAAATCAATTCAAAAATGGCTCGGACGACCGAATATCTATGTTCGGGCTACCGACCTACTGACCGGGCACCCAAACCTACGAACAAATGTTTCTGACTTTTGTTCGGGCTATCGAACTATTTTTAAAGGTTTTTAAAAATGAGTCTTGTCGGGCGACCAAACCTCGGTTCAGCCACCCGAACCTTCTTGGGTTAAAATTAATTTACCCGAGGTAAACATGGGTTAAATTGGGATTAATATTTCCTAAGAATTTTAGACTTTTCTAAGAATACCCAATAGGTCCCAAACGGTTATATTTTTTATGTTGTCTATAAATATGGGTTCATTTGTGAAGATTAAGAAGAGATTAGCCAAAAATAATTAGCAAAAATCCTTTTTATCTCAAAATCTCATTTTGCCCAAAATACTCTCAAATATTTATTCCCTCGAGACATCTTGATATTGTGAGAGTTTATTGATTGTTCTTGTGTTTATTAGATAGTGCTAATACTCTCATTTGTTTGGTTGATTGTTTGATTCATTTTTGGGGAGTTTAGTTAAGTTTATCCCATATATTTCAATATTTTAAATCTTGTGTTGAGATAAACTAACAAGCTTGGGGATATTTGCATTGTCATTGCAAGATTCTCTTAACTTTGATTTTGTTGTGCAAAAACTTTCTACAAGCTAAAATATTTTCAAGCTACTCTTGTGCTCATAACATTGAAGGAAAATATTTCGAGTTAAGTTTGAATATTTGATTAACATCTTTGAAACCCTGATTTGCTATTGAGATTTCATTTAGCTTGTTTCAAAGATACAACTTACTTAGAACACTCTTGAACATTATTGTGATCATATCTTGTTGAGTGTTATTTGCACATATATTCACAACACTAAGCTTACATTACCTATGCTGTTGATGTGCATGTGATAGATTATATTGGGTACATATCTGCTTTACTTGAGAAGCATAATCACTATATCAATTATGTTGTGAACATATTGTTGTGTTCCAGGTGTGGCCTAAGGGGGCAGTAATCCAGCCCGTAAGGATTGTTAGGGCTTTCTCCGCCCCGCAAGGAGAATTTGTAAATGTTGAGGTCAATCATGTGCTAATTGACCTGGTTGTATTAGGTGCCGCTCCACCCGTTAAGTGAGCATTAGTGGAATCCTTAGGCTTGCGAGCTAGAGGCGGGGACGTAGTCAGTATTGGCCGAACCTCGATAACATATCGTGTGTCTATTTATATTTCCGCACTTTATATTTACCGCACGTATATGTTAGATTGCGAATGCTGCGCATGATTTAATTTTCGCATATCATTATTTGGGCAATTGGTCTATGATTAGAAAGATCCTAGGTTATGTTATACGGCTATCTCGTTTAACCTAGGATATAAATTTTAAAATTCCAATTCACCCCCCTCTTGGGAATACACCAAAGTTATCACATTTATTGAACCAAGAGAATGCGTAGCTTTTACTTGAGCCAAAAGCATGCATAACATTTACTTGGAAGATACAATCTTCTCATTCATTGAGCATGCATAGCATTTACTTGGAAGATACAATCTTTTCATTCATTGAGCATACGTAGCATTTAATTGGAAGATACAATCTTCTCATTTACTTAATTCTTGAAGATGTATAGCATAAAAATATGTGATGCATATACAAAATTAAAAAGAGTCATGGTTTGTACTTAATAATTATGGGTGATTATTTTAGTAGTCATAGTTTGTTATGAGTAAGATTTATATTTTCTAAATTATTTATGGGTGATTATTTTAGTAGTCATAGTTTGTTATGAGTAAGATTTATATTTTCTAAATTATCATTAAATGAATTTTTTTTTTCAAAAGATTTTATGAAATTTGAAGGATATCTTGGGATTTAATGAACAAATTAGATGGATGAGTGGTATAACACTGAAAGATAAATTAAAGAATAAATACATTCGCGGTAAGTTATGTGTAGCTTTTATAGAAGATGACATGAGGTAGGGATGACTCAGATGGTATGGACACTTGCAATGTAGGTTACATAGTGCGTGTTGATACGAATGCATAGCAGAAACTCACAAACTTGAATTGAGAAGTAAGGTGATCTCCCAAGAGAGGGGGTGAATTGGGTTTTAAAAATTTCTTTATAAATCTTTTTATTAAGTCTTTCCCAACTATTTTAGATTCAGCAGTCACACAAGTATAATTGAGTTGCAATCACAAGTACAGCTAAGAACCAATTTAAGATTAAATCTTTATGAATGAAAAGATAAAATTTTAGAGATTTTATTTTACAACGCTTTGCAATTTTATCAATATTCGTTTTAGCAGTTTAACTCAAAATTAGAACTCAATTTAGCTTTTGAATATGTTAACCCAATCAACAATGTAAGCTTGATTTCACAATATGATATAAAATAGAAATTTTAGCAAGCTTCCAAAATTCAAACTTTGATATCAAATAATTTACTTGAATTTAAGTATGTAACTAATCAATAAGTTAATGAGCTTTGATATTTATCAATCAATGTACTCCCTTTAATTAAGGTTCCCGCAATTCCCAATAGCAAATTAATTTCCAGCAATTAAGTAAGCATCCACGCAGTTTATATATGCATAAAATTAAAGAGAGTAGAGAAGAGAGAAAGACACTAGATTTTTACAAGGTTCGGTCCAAGGCCTAGGTCCTTGCCCCAAGCAACCACTGTAAGGATTCCAACTTTCTTTATTAGGCCAAAGTTACAACCTCTCTCCTTTTCAAGTGGAGTTCCCTCTCTAACAAGAATCCCCTCTCGCTAGCAACGTATCAATCCCCTGAACGTCAAAAACAACAAGAGATACAAGAACAACTTTGTGTACAAGAAACACTCTCAAAAGAGCTTATTAGTACAGTTAAAATCAGAAAATACTTTAGCAATTTATCAATATAAAGATTTTGAAGCTCAGATATATATATATATATATATATATATATATATATCACTGTGGATTTATTCTTAGATTAAAATCTCAGTAGAAAACTTAGAGTACAGTGAGAATTGATTAGCAAGAACTCGGCAATGAACTTTCAGCAAAGTGTATTCAGTAAAAGGGCTTTGAGAGTATGAGTTTAAGCTTGGTTGCTAATTGCTATTGATTGTTGGGTGTGTAATTCTTGAAATCAAATTGTATTTATAGGGTTTAAAAAGTAATTTTCGTATTCCCCAAGTTAATTGGTGTGTTTCTTAAGTTTTTTCATTATTTGGGGTCCAAGCAATTAATTTTGAAAACAGTCCCTCATTGTTTTAAATTTAAAAATCGAAAGTCAGTCTACTGAACTATCGGGGTCAATCGCCTGTGCCTTTATAAATCAGCGAAATTTCAAACACAGAATGGGATCAGTTGCTTGATCCTAAGAGGTCTGTCGCCTGATGCTATTTTGTCTGTTTATTTTATATCAGCATAAAATGTGATTCGCCTGATTTAGTATGGCTAGTCACTTGAAGTTACCACTTTCCAAAAATTTTGATTTTCAAAAGTGTCAATCAACTGATTAGACATGGTCAGTCGCTTGAACTTGCAATTTTTCAAAATCTTTGTTTTTCAACACTTTAAACCTTTGATTTTATAAAAAACATAAATGAGACTTATAAAAATATTTTTTGAGGTTTTCAAAAGTTGGTCTCTAAGTCGATAATTGTTCCTAAGAGTTTCAAAAACTGATATTGAAAACATGCGAAGTACTTACATGAGACTATTAAACAACTATGATACTTCTATTCACTAAGTCTTCATATATAGCTTCTTTTCTTCAAGTATAGCTTGGCTTTTAGCTTCAGAAGTCTACAACTTTATAAGATCTTCTTTCTTTAAGTATAAGTTTTCAATAACACTTGTAAGTACTTGATCTTACATTCGCATACTTGAATCCTGAAACATCACTTAACCAAATATGTTAAGTTTTCCTAATTTGTTATCATCAAAATAAGATCCATAAGCCTTGTTAGGACAACAATCTCCCCCTTTTTTATGATGAAAAATAAGGATAAAAAATGAGTGAACCTTAATAAGGCTCCCCCTTACAATAAGCATACTCTTAACATCATTTGAAAAATAAATCATTTATTCATGTGATGGTATATCAAATTGTATCAAAGTCTGTTTCAGATTCAATTTAAGTTGATAATGCAAAATCATCATATCACAAATGAATATCAACAATGTATATCTCAGTTGTGCCATATTTTCAGATGTTTCAATTTTAATGCTTGGTTGTGTTAACCTCAATTTTGCTAAAAAATTCTCCCCCTTTGGACATCAATCAAAAAGAGAGGCGTGACAAGAAAAACATAGAGCAATATTAAGCACAAAAAAGAGAATGATATTTATCACTAGGTGTCCAAAAATAGCATAAAATACATTCAAACAAACAAACACAAGTCTGAGATACAAAATACAAGATAATAACTAAACATCAAGCATCAGCAGCATTATCATCTTCCTCTTCTTCTTCATCTTCTTCGATTCCTACTTCATCATCTTCCTCTTCTTCAGTATCATCTTCATCTCTTTCTTCGTCAGATGCATCATCACTTGCATTAGCAGAACTAATCTCTATAGGATTTGTTCCTCGGGAAGAACTAGCCAAGTGTTGTTTAATACGGCCAACTTGTTGATCTAGTGAGGAAAAATTGGTTTGAAGAGATGCAAAATTAGTTTGAAGAGATTGAAAACCAGATCTCATGTCACACTAAAGGTGGTGAATTGTTGATGAAAAGGGAGAAACCATGAAGGTACGGTATCAGCCTAAGGAGCAGGTTGTTGAGGTTGTGGCTCAGGAGCTTGTCTTTGCCATTAACTTCCTTTATGAACCAACCTTGCTTGTGTTTCTCATACCCCATTTGTTTGAGTGTGGTAGGGGAGAAAAGATCATAGTGTGTACGCTTGATAAACAATTCATTCAAAGAAGTAACATAAAGAGGAGTAAGGAGGAGGTTCAGAATTCCTCCATAAGGTAAAATGACTCAGTGGGCTTCAGTTCGAGATATCATCCACTTAAGAATTAAGTTCGACAAATCAAGCTTCTTTTCTTTCAACAAACACCACATAATGAAACAGTCCAAGTAGGATATGTAGTCATGAGAACCAACCTAAGGAAGGATGTTGTATGTGATGATCTTTTGAAGAATTTGTGCCTAAAGATTCAATTGTTTATAGAATGCAGGATTTCTAAAGTAAGTAGGTTCCTCGGTCATGATTAGTGGCAAACATTCTTCAATGGTAAATCCTTGTTCCATAATCCATGATTTTCCAAATGCTAGACATTCAAACTCTCCTTGGAAAATATTGAAAATAGTGGCCAAAGTATGTGGAGTAAGAGTAATGGATTTCCCATAACTTCGGTAGTAGTTACCGATTCTCATTTAACGATGTTTGCGTAGAAGATCTTAACTAGTTTAGGATAAAGTCCTCTGGCTTGATGTGTAATGAACTTCTTTCATCTTAAGTTCTCAAACATGGGTAAGATGTCGGGAAAATCTTCTTCAAAAAATGTTGTGTCAAGAACCTTATCGAGAATAGGATCTATTGAACGGAGATGATCTCTATATAATTGCTTTACATTAGGAGTGACAAGCCATTGCTCAATTGAAGAGTTATCTTCTTTCTGTGAGGATGATGCCTTATGTCCAGCCGTTTTTGTTCTTGGCATTGTGAGTTCCTAAGAAAAACCGAACAGTAAAACCCTAGAAATTTGTGAGGAAAAGATGAAGGATGATGTTTTTCAAAGTTTAAATGGAGGATCTTGAGTGGTGGATACACTTGGGATCAAAAGAGAGCAAGTGAAGGAGAAGAGAGAAATAGGGTCAGGCGCCTGGGGTTTCTAAGATTAGGGTTTCGCGCATATGAAGTATTTAAATTGTCGTTAATCCGTCGACTGATATCAAGTGTCAGTCGCCTGACATTTTAACGCAATTAAATTTTCCCAGACAATAGCAAGTCAGTCGACTGAGGCTTAAAGGGTCAGTCGCCTGACCCTGCTTATCTTGAAATATTAACAAAGTCGGTAAGAGTTTAGTTGACTGATACATGTAGTTTAGTCGCCTAACCTCTCTTGTCTTTCAAATCTTACTTTGCTAAACAACTTCACTACTATGTAACAATCCTAGTTCTCTTCTTATTGATATAAATCTATCTTCCAAAATAGGTTAGGTAAAAATATATGCCCATTGGTCACTTGTATTCACAAATTCAAGTATGATATCTTCTTTTTGTACATGATCTCTTAATAAGTGGTGTCTGATGTCTATATGCTTGGTTCTTGAGTGAGACATAGGATTTTTAGAAATATTTATAGCACTGGTATTGTCACACTTTATAGGTATGGCTGAGTATTCCAATTTGAAATCTCTTAATTGTTGCTTCATGTAGAGAGTTTGTGTACAACAGCTCTCTGCTGCCACATACTCAACTTCAGCAGTAGATAAAGTTACGGAATTTTGTTTCTTGAAGAACCAAGACACAAGAGATCGTCCTAGAAAGTGACAAGTACCACTTGCACTTTTTCTATTAATTTTACATCCGGCATAATCAGCATCTGAATAGCTTATCATCTCAAAGCCAGTGTCCTTAGGATACCATAGACCTAAGTCCATAGTGTAGACACCCTATTTTTGCCGTAACCAAATAGAACAAGGGGTCCCCTCTTATTATTTTAATTATTATGATTATTACTTTACTATTATTATTTTTGATTATTTATTATTATTATTATTATTATTATTATTATTATTATTATTTTGTTATCATTATTATTTTTAGTATCTTTATTATCATTATTATTATTATTATTATTATTATTATTATTATTATTATTATTATTATTATTATTATTTATTTTTGTTATTACTATTATTATTATTATTATTTTGTTGTCATTATTATTTTTAGTATTTTTGTTATCATTATTATTTCATTATTATTATTATTATTATTATTATTATTATTATTATTATTATTATTATTATTACTATGATTTCTATTGTTGTTATTTATATTATAATTATTATTTTTATTTTCACTCTTATTATTATTAATAATTATTTTCCTATATTGATATAAGTAATTTATTATTATTACTATTATTTTATTATTATTAATTATTTTACTATATTGATATAAGTAATTTATTATTATTACTATAATTATTATTATTATTATTATTATATCATTAGTACCATATTAGTAATTATGCTCATATATATTATTTCCATAAAGGTATAAAAGAAAAAATATAATAAAAAATAAAAAAAAAAACAAAAAAGGAAAAGGAGAGGAGCTAGGGTTTCTAAAAATTTTTTATAAAACGGCCTTCTTCTTCTTCCCTCGGGCAGCGACTACGACCCTCTCTCATCTCCATCCCTCCACATAGCCCACGGCTGCCCAACTGCGCGCAGCAGTAGTAGCCTTCCCCATAACTCCCACTCCGGCCACCACCCAGCCTGCTGTAATCCATCCCTCTGCAAACGCCATCTTGACAACGTCCGCATAGCTCCGGCATCACCACCATCTCAGGTCATCTTCATCCTCTTCCAGCAACGTCCAAGACCACACCAGTAGCAGTGGCCCTCAACCCCAGTTGCAGTAGTTCCCCCGAGCATCCCAGGACCTCCGGCGACACACACACATACCCGAAGGTCCAGATCACCTCTGTAAGCCCCTTTGCAAATACACTAAACACACAATACACACATATCTATATATTTATTTTGTTAGTGTTAATATATATATACGTATATATTGGTTTTGTTTGGGGTTTTTGATACTTAAAGTTTAAACTGTTTTTTTTTTTATATATTTGTATCTGTGTGTATATAATGCTTGTGGCACTCACTCACACCCATACACTCTGCACACACACAGCAACACCGCAACACACACACTGCACACACGCACAGCACACACAGAAACACACACACACAGCACACACAGAAACACAAACACACAGCATACACACTGCACACACACAAAACGCACACTGCACATACAGCAACACACACACTGCACGGTAAAACACACACAGCACACACCCTTTTATTGTAAAGTTTAAATTTTGGTTGGTTATTGTTTTGGGATTTTTAATAATTAATGTCCATATTTATAAATACGAATTTGTTTATCTTCATTATTGTAGGATTTTTTTCTTTTATTGCCAAGGTAAGATTTCATTTGTAATATTTAAATGTAATAATTTACGTCGTCGTATTTTATTTTATTTTATTTTATTTAGTGCACAATATTCAAGTTGTATGTGGAATATGTATTCCTAGGTTTCAGGTTGTTATTTTGTTGTGGTTCTTATGTGTAAGATATTTTTTTTTTTTCATGCTTATATTGTAGGTTAACTTTATATTATATTATTAGTATTTTAGAATTTTGGTCGTGTTATATATCCTATTAGGATTTTTAATAGATTAGTTGTAGTATATATGGTATTTTAGAACTATAGTTGTATGTGCATTCTAGAATGTTAGTCATATTAGGTATTTAATAACTTAGGATTTATAAGTAACATCATACATATAATTTAGCCTTTTAGGTAACTTTTAATATAGCATCTTGAGTAATACTATATATTTATTATTATTATGACACTTTTAGTATGTTAATATATAAGGTATTATTTATTATGGTAAGTTTAATATTTTAGGTAATATAATATTTTTGGTGTTTTGGTATCATGCTATTATATTGTATGTTTAGAATATATAGTGTTATAGTAATTTATTACGTATTATAGTATTTGTGGATATTTATTATTATTATTGTGATTATGTGTATTATGGTATGTTTGAGTATTTTTGTTTATAACGTACATATAGTATTTTAATATTATGATATGTTCATTATCTTAGTCTATATTATATGTTTATATTCTACTATTATTGGTATGTTGGATATTTTAGCTTCTATTATATATGTTAATTAGTATGTATTGTGGTATCCTAATATTCTAGTTTATTACTATTTTTTATCTTTATTATTATGTTTAAATTATTATATCTATTATCCAAAACCTCCCAAACTAGTATTTTCATACTTAGGAAAACCCATAAAATTTCTAAAATTTGGGAGTGTATTTTATGAAGTATTTATGATCCCTATGATTTTATTGCGGGGGTATGAGCCTTCGGGCATCACGTACCTTAAGTTCTGAGGGAATATATATGTTATTACATTTATTTATTTATTTATTTTTCATGTATATTTTAAATTCATAAAAGGAGTAATTTAAATACTTTCTTAAATTAACTTAGGGATAATTCTAAATTAATTAGGTACCATTCGTAGAACGGGCGCGTAGGGGGTGCTCGTAACTTCCCCTCACGTAACCGAACTCCCAGCCCCAGCTCTGATAACGTAGGCCCATTCTACCCCTAACGGGGTAGTAATCATGTGTTCTAACCACACTAAAGGTTAGTGGCGACTCCAACATTCCATATTTTTCCTTGAAAATTAAAATTAATTTTTATTTCGCCGCCCAGGGCACACGCGCACCCGAGACGTCGCGACACATAGTACCTATCAAGTATCTTTAAATTCTTTTTACGGCTATTTGGTGAGATTCCTTAGGAGCTAAATAAAATTGAGCACACATGCATACACTAAACATTATATCTGGTCTACTAGTTGTCAAATATAGTAGACTTCCTATCATGCCACAGTAATACTTCATATCTACCGGTTTTCCTTTTTCATCCTTATCAAGAACTATGGACATACTCATTGGAGTTCCTATAAGTTTACTACCTTCCATATCAAACTTATTAAGCGTATCTTTTATATATTTTGATTGATTTATGAAGGTTCCATTTTTAGCTTGCTTTATTTGAAGTCCTAGGATGTAATTTAATTCTCCCATCATACTCATTTCAAATTCATCTTGCAAACAATGTGCAAAGTCTTCACATAAATCTTCGTTTGTAGCACCAAAAATAATATCATCTACATAGATTTGAATGATAGACATATCTTTAATTTTAGTTTTAATAAACAATGTGCTATCTATTTTTCCTCTAGAAAAACCATTATCTAATAGAAATCCACTTAACCTCTCATACTAAGCTTTAGGAGCTTGTTTCAGTCCATATAGTGCTTTTGTTAATTTAAACACATAGTCAGGTTTATGAATATCCTCAAAACTTGGAGGTTGTGTGACATAGACTTCTTCATTTATAAATCTATTTAAGAATGCACTCTTCACATCCATTTGGTATAGCTTAAATTCTTTACGAGATGTATATGCTAATAGCATTCTTATGGGTTCCATTCTAACTACGGGAGCAAAGGTCTCATCGTATTCTATTCCTTGTTTTTGATTATATCCTTATGCTACAAGTCTAGCTTTATTATGTACTACTATTCCGTTTTCATCCTTCTTATTCCTAAATACCCATTTGGTTCCAATTACCGAATGATTAGTGGGTCTAGGAACTAAATTTCATACTTTATTTCTCTCAAACTAATTCAATTCTTCTTGCATAGCTACCATCCAAGAATCATCACTTAAGGCTTCTTCTATGTTCTTGGGTTCTTCTTGAGATAGAAAAGCGTAATGATTACATAGATTTTTCAGTGAGGATCTAGCAAAGACACCACGTGAAGGTTTACCAATGATTTGGTTTTTTGGGTGATTCCTTACAAACTTCCATTCTTTGGGTAGTTTGAAATTTTCTAAGGATTCATCATTTGAGGTTGATTCATTGTTCTCATTTTTTACTTCTTTTATTTCTAGGTCTTCTAGTTTTTTTGTTGTTTCAGCTTCCTCAATATTAGATGCTTTAGTCAAAGGATTTTCCTTATTAAAAGTTACATGTATTGATTCTATAATTGTGAGTATTCTTTTGTTGTAGATTTTGAATGCCTTACTATTTAATGCAATTCCTAAGAATATTCCTTCATCTGATTTTGCATCGAATTTTCCTAAGTCATCTTTGTCATTCAACACAAAACATTTGCATCCAAATACATGAAAATAAGATATATTAGGCCTTCTTCCTTTCCATCGTTCATAGTGGGTCTTGTCTAGACTTGATCTTGTGGAAACTCTATTCATCACATAACATGCAGTATTTACCGCTTCAGGCCAAAAATACTTAGGTAGTTTATGCTCATTTAGCATGGTCCTAGCCATTTCTTGAAGAGATCTATTCTTTCTCTCAACAATTCTATTTTGTTAAGGAGTTAGAGGTGCTGAGAAATTGTGATTTATTCCATGTTCATTATAGAATTTATCTACTTCTTTATTGTTAAATTCTCTTCCTTGATCACTCCTAATATTTCAAAAACCATACCCTTTTTCATTTTGGAGTCTCTTTTATAAGTTTATTAACATTTTACAAGCTTCATCTTAGGAGGCTAAGAAGTGTACCCAAGTAAATCTAGAGTAATCATCAACAATGACGAAAGCATATTGCTTTCCTCCTAAACTTTGTGTTCTAGTAGAGCCAAATAAATCTAAGTGAATGAGTTCTAAGGGCCTACTAGTGGAAATATGTTTCTTTCTTTTGAAGCTAGTTTTAGTTTGCTTTCCAAGTTGGCATGCATCGCAGATTTTGTATTTTATAAACTTAGTACTGGGTAGTCCTTAGACTAAGTTCTTTTTTCTAATTTAGAAAGTAATTCCATACTTGCATGTCTTGGTCTTCTATGCCACAACCAGCTTGCTTCATTCATAGTTGTTAAGCATGTGATTTCTTAAGATATTAGATTTTCAAGATTTATACAATACACATTATCAACTCTATTTTCTGTGGATAAGATATCATGATTTTCTCTATTTTCAGTTATGCATTTGTCTTGTTTAAAGATTACATCAAAGCCTTTGTCTCTTAATTGATTAATGCTAAGTAAATTATGCTTTAACCCATCTAGTAGTAAAACAGCATCAATGGTTAAGTGTGGTTCTTTACCTACGTTATCGATACCGACTATTTTTCCTTTGGCATTGTCTTCGAAGGTGACATATCCACCATCCTTAAGCATTACTGTGGTGAACTTGGACTTGTCTCCAGTCATGTGTATTGAACACCCACTAGCCAACTACCATTTGTCTTTTGATGGAGTGGTCCTAAAGCATACCTACAAGAAGGGTTCAAGGTGTTACTTTTTGGTACCCAAACCTTCTTAGGTTTTTTTATTTCAGATTTATTTTTTGTTTTGACTCTTGATACTTTCTTGATTTTAACAATTTTCCTTTTGAATGGACATTCAAACTTTATGTGTCCCTTTTTCTTGCACAAGAAGCAAGTAGTGTGTTTATAAGCATTAGTGGATGATGTACTAGCATAGTATTTTTATTCCTTTACAAAGTACCCCATGTAAAGATTCTTTTTCCTTTTGTTTTCAACTCCATTGTATCCAATTCCTTCTTTATCTAGTGACATTCTTAAAGTACCAATCAGCTTTTCAAAGTTTTCCTTCCCTTTTGTAAAATTGTAGATGGTTTTGTCTTTATCCTCAATTTTACTTTTAAGGTTGCTTATTTCTAAGTCCTTCTTGCTTTCACCATTCACTTGCAACTTTACTAAGTCTTGAGACATTTCATTTATTTTCTTCATAAGGTCATCAATGTGTGAGTCTTTTTCTTTTTCAGCAAATATTGAGGTTTCTGTTTGGTTTCTTAGCTTTTCATTTTGTTCTTTTAAGACTATGTTTCTTTTAGACACTCTTATGAACCTTTTATGTAAAGAAAATAGTTCATCTTGCATTTCTCTATATGAAGGCATACTATCACACGAATCACTGCATGACTCATCACTAGATTCTTTAGATGAGCTAGTATAGGAGTTTACCTCATCATCTTTTGCCATGAAGCAAATGTTCGCCATGCCTTGATCACTTGATTCCTCCTTTGATTCACTTGAACTTAAGTCATCCCATGTAGCTTTCATAGCCTTCTTTTTCTTCCTCTTAGCGTCCTTTTTAAACTGTGGACAATCAGGTTTAATATGTCCAACCTTCTTACAATTATAACAAGTAGGGGGTTCAATCTTTGTTTTCTTTTTACTTGTCTCCCTTTGTCAAATTTTGAACCTTTAAACTTTTGATTGAACGTTTTATACCTTTTGAAAAACTTTCCAAGTCTTCTAGTGATGAAGTCTATATCATCATCATCATCTAATTCGTTTTCTTCTTCTTCACTAAAGCTATCTTCAGCAACCTTGAGAGCTATTGATTTCTTGTTTTTATTATTCTCATAATTTCTTTCATTTATCGTCATCTCATAAGTGAGGAACGATCCTATAAATTCATCTAGGGAAGTATTTTTCAAGTTTCTTCCTTTTGTTATTGTAGTTGCCTTAGATTCCCAAATTGGTGGAAGTCCTCTAAGAATTTTTCAGATCATTTCATAAGTTGAGTAATTCTTTACTAAGGCATTAAGGGAGTTTATTACATGGGTGAACCTAGTGTATATACTAGTAATGGTCTCATTAGGATTCATCCTAAAAGCTTCATACTCACTAGTGAGCATATCGATTCTATTATCTCTTACATCAATAGTACCTTCACAGGTTACTTCAAGTTTATTCCAGATTTCTTTAACTGATTTACATGCCATGACCCTATTGAATTCATTTACATCAAGAGCACAATATAATGCATTCATAGTACTTGAATTTACTTGCAACATCTTATGGTCATTGTCTGTCATCTCTTTTTCTTCTTTAGGTATTTCTTTACCATCCAGGATTTTAGTGGGGATAAGGTCAACATGTGTGACAACTTTCCATACTTTCCAATCCATAGTTTGCAAATAAATTCTCATTCTTTGTTTCCAAAAGGTGCTGTTTATACTACAAAAAATAGGTGGTTTAGATGAGGATTGACCCTCAGTAAAGGGAGAGACTCCTAGGTGTGTCATAAGGATCTTTATGTAGCTTCTAGTTTAAGATTTACTACAACCTAAGGCTCTGATACCAATTCAGAAGTAAGGTGATCTCCTACGAGGGGGGTGAATTAGGTTTTAAAATTTTCTTTATAAATCTTTTTATTAAGTTTTTTTTGAACTATTTTAGATTCAGCAATCACACAAGTATAATTGAGTTGCAATCATGAGCACAGCTAAGAACCAATTTAAGATTAAATCTTTATGAATGAAAAGATAAAATTTCAGAGATTTTATTTTACAACGCTTTGCACTTTTATCAATATTCCTTTCAGCAGTTTAACTCAAAATAAAAACTCAACTTAGCTTTTGAATATGTTAACCCAATCAACAAGGTAAGCTTGATTTTATAATATGAAACAAAATAGAAATTTTAGCAAGCTTCCAAAATTCAAACTTTGATATTAAATAAGTTACTTGAATTTAAGTACGTAACTAATCAATAAGTTAATGAGCTTTGATATTTACCAATCAACGTACTCCCTTTAATTAAGGTTTCCGCAATTCTCAATAACAAATGAATTTCCAACAATTAAATAAGCATCCACGCAATTCATATATGCAAAAAATTAAAAAGAGTAGAGAAGAGAGAAAGACACTAGATTTTTACAAGGTTCGGTCCAAGGCCTATGTCCTTGCCCCAAGCAACTGTTGTGAGGATTCCAACTTTCTTTATTAGGCCAAAGTTACAACCTCTCTCCTTCTCAGGTGGAGTTCCCTCTCTAACGAGAATCCCCTTTCCCTAGACAACGATTCAATCTTCTGAACCGTCAAAAATAACAACTGATACAAGAGCAATTTTGTGTACAAGAAACACTCTCAAAAGAGCTTATTAGTACGATTAAAAATAGAATATGTTAACTCTACGAGTCCAATCTTGTTTTGATAATGAAAAATCACTTGGTATTTGATTTGTGCATTGAGTTTGTGAATAGGAACCATATTAAGCATGCACGAAAAGATAACGAGTCATGGAAGCCATAAAGTAAAGCTGACACATCTCGACAAGATCCATGGAACTCAAAGTGTACGAGAATCAAGATGCAAGCAGCAAAGTTCAAGAATATCTTGGGAAAGGGTATTTAGAACTCATGTATTAACATTTTCATATGATTTAATTTGAGGCTCATTATAACTTAGAATGGTTTTAGGATTCATGCATTTCATGTACATCGTTAGGAAACTCTCATGGACCTTGAAATGTTTTCAAAATCATGAAAAATATATTTTATGAAAGACCCAAGAAAAGAAGCCAAGCAGGTCTTTTAGTTAGAAATGAAAATTTGAGAGAATGGGGAGTTCGGTCGCCTGAACTCAAACCTCAGTAGCCTAAAGAATTTCTTCGGTTGCCTGAAGATTAAGTTCAGTCGCCTGAAGAATTAAAAGGAGAAGACAAAACCTAGCCGAGGCTCTTCGGTCGCCTGACCTTGGAACCTCAGGTGCCTGAAGTTGATACTTTAGGAGCCTGAAGTCGAGTTTGGTTGCCTGAACTCGCAGGAAAGCCTAAAAATCAGCTCTTTATTAAAAAGACACGCGAAGTATCTTATTGATCCAATGGCTAAGATTAATTCTAAGGGTAATATAATATATATTATGAATATCTAAACCCTAGAACATAAGCTAAGTGACACAACAAGAAATACATACTTCTCATTGCAAGATTTGAACCCTAGAGCCGGTTTTCTGCACTTCAATCTTCTTCCATCTTCGTTTGGGAAAATCTCTACTGAAATCAAAAGGGCATTCATTCATCCAACTAAACTTTGATCCAGTATTAAGGTTTGATCTATCAAGTTATTACTTTTCAAGAACCTCTCATCTCTTTACGTGTTTATCATTAGAAAGAGGTTTTGATCTTGAGTGTGTATTCACATATAAAAACTGATTTTCGGGAAGATCATGTTTTAAGAAAAACGTGTTAGCTTGGTTGATTGATTTGAAATTCAAGAAGTACATAAACACATATTCATATATATTGTTCATTGGGCTTCTTATTGAAAACCCTACTTTGATTAAAATATTGGAACTTGAAGGAAAACTTTGTGATTTTTGATTGAGTTGTATTCAAGTCAAATTTTTGTTAAATAACTCACTTCAAATATACTTGAGCATCTTTACAAAGTGAATCAAGAACCCTAGTAGACTCCAAAGCATTCCAAATATATTTTCACTTGGGAGTTTTTGATTAAATACGAATTTGTGTGTTGACACATATCATACATCAAACGATTGTATCGTTTTTCATACATTCTTGAGCTTCAAGTTATATCATATGCTAATGTACTAGGAAATTGAATTGTACTCACAAGCTTTTGTTAGAAGCATTGTTTTGAGTGTTAATTTTCAGATTTCATTATAAACACGGTTCGGGTTGTGAACCGGGTGTGAGGAGGAAGCTGTACCTCTAGTGAGCAATGGATAAGGAGGGAGTTGTACCTCTTGTAAGCAGCGATTTGTAAGGGAAGCTCCGTCCCACTTTAAGGAGTAGGGTTTTTAGTGAATCCTTGAGTGATTGCTCAAGGCGAGGACGTAGGCCAAGTCGGCTGAACCTCGTAAAATCGCGTTTGTCTTCTCTCTTCCTTTTACTCTTTATTTTTCGCGTTATATTTAAATTGAGTATATTGCATGCATAGATAGGATTGTCATACTCACACATAATTGAACAACTAGAAGTAGTTGGTAAACTTATAAGAAGTGTGTAAAAGAAAATTAAGTGAATTTTTTTTAATATCCAATTCACCCCCCCCCCCTTCTTGGGATTACACCTTAATCAACAGAATATACTTCAACAATTTATCAATATAAAGATTTTGAGGCTCAAATATATATCACCATGGATTTATTCTTAGATTGAAATCTCAGTAGAAAACTTAGAGTACGTTGAGAATTGATTAGCAAGAACTCAACAATGAACTTTTGGTAAAGTGTATTCAGTAAGAGAGCTTTAAGAGTATGAGTGTAAGCTTAGATGCTGATTGCTATTGATAGTTGGGTGTGTAAATCTTGAAATCAAATTGTATTTATAGATTTTAAAAAGTAATTCTCGTAATCCCCAAGTTACTTGGTGTGTTTCCCAAATTTTCTCATTGTTCGGGGTCCAAGCAATTAATTTTAGAAAAATTCCCTCGTTATTTTAAATTTAAATAATCGAAGTTTAGTCAACTAAACTATCAGGGTCAGTCGCCCGTGCCTTTATAAATCAGCGAAATTTCAAACACAGAATGGGGTTAGTCGCCTAATTTTGAGAGGTTAGTTGTTTGATGCTATTAAGTGTGTTTATTTTTCATCAGTATAAAATGTCAGTCACCTGAAGTTACCACTTTCCAAAAACTTTGATTTTCAAAAGTGTCAGTCAACTGATCAGACATGGTCAGTTGCCTCAACTTGCATTTTTTCAAAATCTTTGTTTTTCAACACTTTAAACCTTTGATTTTGTAAAAACATAAATGAGACTTATTAAAACATTTTCCGAGGTTTTCAAAAGTTGGTCTCTAAGTCGATAATTAGTCCTAAGAGCTTCAAGCACTTATATCGAAAACAAGCGAAGTACTTACATGAGACTATTAAACAACTATTACACTTCTATTCACTAAGTCTTCATATATAGCTTCTTTTTTTCAAGTATAGCTTGATTTCCAGCTTCAATAGTCTATAGCTTTATAAGATCTTCTTTCTTGAAGTATAAGCTTTCAATAACACTTGTAAGCACTTGATCTTTTATTCGCATACTTGAATCCTGAAACATCACTTAAACAAATATGTTAAGTTTCCTTGATTTGTTATCATCAAAATAAGATCTGTAAGCCTTGTTAAGCCAACACAAATCAATCCAGAATAAGTAATGCAAGCACTCAATGATGAATATATGGAACAAGCAATCAATCACAATGAATAAAGGAAAGCAATAAAATCCATGGCACACGAATTTAGGTGGTTCGACAATGTGCCTATGTCCACGGGAGCAACGACTAATTTTTCACTATCAAAACGTCAAGCTAGCTTACATCAAGGGTTATAAAAATATTGTATATATTCAAACCCTACTTGTACAGAAGGCATAGATACTATCTATACTAAATCTTAAAGGAAAATCCTCCAAATCCACCAATCTACTTATCTCTTGATTCAAATTTTGTGGCCTGTGCTGAGCAAAATCATCGATGATTTCAGGCAAACAGTTGATGGAAAGATACCGAGAGCTTAATTATGCAGACAATTGAAACCATCAATGGTTTTCCTACTGCAGCCTCCTTCATTGTTCTTTGCTTCACTATGCTTCCCCGAAGCATGTGTTCCACTCAAATATAAGCCGTGTCTCCAACAATCTCCACCTTGGCGAATATTCACCACTTAGGGGAAATTCGAAAGTACTAGCTGCTCCACCCAGGACAGTGAATTGGGATTGCCTCTAGCACCTAGAGACACTAATCAAGTCCAAGCAATGCTTATGTCACACCCCGAACCCGGAAATGGGATCCAGGGGTGAGAATGTAATCTAACATGTCCCTATATCATACAAACCATCCACAGATACAGTACAAAGGATGAGGGTCCGACCCCGTGGGGTTCTCGGGAACCCTAAACACATCCAAACACAACAGAATATACGCAGCGGAAATGGTCATTCTATATATATATATACAGTACCATAACAGAGTCTATACAAGGACAAAATCAAAGTTCCATCAAACAACATACAATAGGTTGCCCAACATATCTCAAAATGGCAACCCAAAAAATACAAGTCCTAGCACTTACCCAAGTGCTACCCGCAGTACACCAACCAGTACGCTCCCTACACCAGGACGCTAGTTCCGGTTACTCGAAAGACTTGTAAAAATGTACGTACAGTAGGGGTGAGACACCTCTCAGTAAGGAAGAACACAGGTTATATCGGTGTGTGGCATTTGAGTGTTATCATGATGCAACATACACGTAGTTAAATGTAGTCCAGTACTAATTTTACATAGTGCATACACGCACACACACACATACGGATGCCCACGATCTACCCGGTGTCATCACACCCCTCGGCTCGAAGCCGGTCAGCAACAATTCGGTGTTGGCTTGTAGCTAACCCGCAAAGCACGGCGCCACTGGCACATTGCTAGGTCTAGACTCCCATGGCATCGTACCGGCGCTAACTGGTGGATCCACACCCTTCGGTGATCAGGCAGTATAGGCTCACGCTCTCGGATATAGAGTCGGACACTCTTGTCTACGTGGCAGGTGATAAACACACGCCCTCGGATATAGAGCCGGACACTCTCAGTACCTGGAACAAATTTGGAACCCCGTTCCTACTAGCAATTTAACCAATCACACACACATGCATGCTCATATAGCCAAGAAAACAACACCCATTTGGTAATCTAAAATCATGGTTTTCCAAACATATACAGTTAAAACAAGTCAAGGCACGGCCATCCCCATAACACAGTATAAATCAACATATACGCTCAATTTTCAACAAAACTAGGGATACAGCCCGTCGCCCCTTTTTTCCCAAAACTGTAATCATGAAAAACCTATAGTTTTCCCCGTTAGATCCCCCAAAATGAGTAGCCAAAACACACACAAGACCGTGAACCACAGTTCCACTGAGTCCGATTTCAAAAATAACCGATATAAACATAATTCCCCTTACCTTTTCCCCGAATAGAAACTCTTGAACTCTAAGGCCCCTAAACAGCGAACCGAGTTCCAAAACCTACAATCAACAGTATAGAAGATACTCACAACTCCATCCTCTAGCAAACTACCAAATCAGAAAAGAAAACCGAGGCTTACCTCAATTTTAAGCTGAAACCCGAAAACCTCCGAAACAGGATTCCGATCCATAGAACTTGTAGAGAATCCTTCCACGATCCTCGTGGTAACTTCAAATTGACGATTCTTGGGATGAACGACGAAGAAATCTAGAGAGATAGAGAGTAGGGAGAGTTCTAGAGAGATAGAGAGAAGATATTTGAGTTTTCTTAGCTTGGAAGTAATGAAACTTCTATTTATAGCCCTTTGACTCGACCACTTCTCGTCGATGAATTACGTCCTCATCGACGAGGCACTATAGTCTTCTCGTCGATGAGACCAAGACCTCATCGACGAGTTTGGGATCTTCGATTTTTCGAAACCCCTCGGCTTCTTCTCGTCGATGAGCCTCTGAACTTCGTCGGCAAGAGATAAATGGACTTCGTCAACGAATCCTGCTAAATTCCCAATTTGCCCCTCTCTTATTTATTTAAATTCATATATCACGGTTCGGGTTCTTACAACTTGAACTTGTCCATTGTGATAGGTTTTATCAACATAGCAACTACATTATTAAACGTGTGAACCTTCTCAAGTAAAAGTTTACCTGAAGCAATCAGTTCCCTGATCTTGTGAAACCAAACATCAATATGCTTTGTCCTCGCATGAACGCCATCTTGCTGAAGACTCAGATACTTTACCAATCATATGAGTCACAACACTTCCTTGGCAACCTCAGCCACTACCATGTACTCCGATTCAGTAGCAAATAAAGTAACAAGCGACTACACCATAGACCTCCAACTAATAGGTCCTCCCATAAGGGTGAATACGTACCCTATGGTAAACCTCCTATCATCCATGTCTCCTGCATGGTCGACATCCACATACCCTACCACTGATGGATCACTCTATTGTTTTTTGAACATAATGTCATACCTAGTTGTACCCCTTAAGTACCTAAGAATCCACTTGACTACATTCCAATGCTGTCAACTCAGATTCGAAAAGATCTTGCTCACCAAACTGACAGCATATGCTAGGCCTGACCTTGTATACACCATGGCATACATCAAATATCCTACTGCACTGGCATAGGGGACCTTCAACATATCATGAACCTCATCATCCATCTTTGGGCACTTGGCGGTAGACAACCTGAAATGACTCACTAATGGTGTACTCACTGATTTAGTATTAAACATGCTAAACCTCTCCAATACTTTCTCCACATAACCGCCCTGAGATAACCACAATCTCCCTGCAATTCTATCCTTATGAATCTCCATGCCAGGAATCCTCTTGGCTACACCCAATTCATTCATGTCGAACTCTTTACACAATAGAATCTTCAATTGATTCACCTTAGTAATGTCTTTCGCAGAAATCAACATGTCATCGACATAAATTAATAAAAATATGATAGAACCGTCCCCAAGACTACTCACATAGACGTAGAAATCGTACTTGCACCTCCTGTAGCCAATAAGAATCATATAGGCATAAAACCATTTGTACTATTGCCTCGAAGACTGCTTCAGCCTGTAAAGTGACTTCTTCAGTTTATAAACCAAGTGCTCCTGTCCAGGTTGGAAAAACTCTTTTGGTTGTGTTATGTAAATCAGCTCCTCCAAATCACCATGGAGGAACGCCGTCTTTACGTCCATCTGCCCTAGATGCATGTCTTATCACACCACCAATCCTAACACTACCTTGATGGAAGTGTGCTTGACACAGGGGAGAAGATTTCATTATAATCAACTCTCTTCCTCAACCAGTATCCCTTTGCTACCAAGTGAGCATTGAACTTCTCTCTTTCTTTCTTTGAAACTGCTTCTTTCTTCATGTACACCCACTTGCATTTAATCGTCTGCTTCCCAACTAGAAGCTCCACCAAGTCCCACATTTGGTTCTTATGCAATGATTCCATCTCCTCCACCTTAGCGTCCATCTAACTACTTTATCTTGATTGTGCACAACCTCTTAAAAGGCAGTAGGATCCTCGTTGCTAGTGATAAGTGCATAAGATACCAGATTGTCAAATTCCTACTTGGGGGTGGCTTGACGATGCTTCTGGATCTCTCTATAGCTATATTGTGATGCGACTACTGGTCATCTGAGGTAGGACTCCCTGTGTTCTGAACATCTCTTACCTGAGTTTTTGACTCCACCTGTACCACCTATTAATCTCTCAAGATAGAAGTCCCTGCATTTCTGCCCTGAGTCTCCAACTCCACCTACACAACATACTCATTGCTATTGTACTTTCCTGACAACTATTTCTCTCCTTCTTCATGAGTATGCCATAACATGACTTTGTCATCGAAAACCATGTCTATTGATCACCACCTTGTTTGTCACCAGATGCCACAACTTGAACCCTTTCACACCTTTCTGATATCCCAGAAAGATGCATCGTCTAGACTTCGCCTCAAACTTTGATATCTCTTCACCAGGAATTTGTGCATAGGCTAGACACCCAAATACTGTCAATTTGGAGTAATCAACCTCGTTGTCTATCCACACCACTTCAGTAACTTTCCCATATTGTGATGCCCTTGGTGATCTATTAACCAAGAAACAAGTCATACTCATCGCCTCGACCTAGAAATTCATAGCGAACCCAGCATTCAATGTAGAGACCCAAAGAATTATAGTAATTAAATAATAAAGGAAGTGGAGAAAATGATTTTTTCAAAAATGGGTTTCAACAGGGTCTCGTCGACGAGTGTAGAAGTGCTTGTCGATGGGGACGCATGTCTCGTCAACAAGAACTTACCAAGAGACTGTTTTCACGACCTGAAACTCATCGATAAGGAGAAGGTATTCATCGATGAACCTCCTTCATGGACTCGTCAACGAGGAGATGTGGCTCGTCGACAAGGCCACGTGGACAAGCACTCTATAAAAAGCCAAAAAATCGTCTTTCTGCGAGAGAATCGCATACAGGTCCATTTCTCTCTCTAAAAACTAGTCTCCTCCTCCTTCTCTCTAGGTTTTTGGCCTAATTCTTCACTGGTTCGATGATCCGAAGTCGCGCTACTCTTGGGAAGTTTCTCGTCATATCTGCAAGAGTAGATCATTGGTTAGGCCAACTTGGGCACCATCCCAAAATTTAGGTAAGTTGATTATTTTAAGTTTTATTAAGGTATTTGGTATTTCTAGACTGAGGAAAGGTATTAGATGGGTTTATACTGAAGTTTTTTTGGAGGAAATGTAAATTTCAATGTGTTGAGTTGGAAAAACCACGGGTATAATTTTGGATTAATTGGTGGGCTTCTCAGAAAGTTAGGTAAGGGGATAAACTAAGTCAATATTTTCATGAAATTATTTATTATTATTCAGGTTTTATTTCCAAAAAAATTATGTATGATATAGAATTGAGTTTGGAAATACTACTGTTAACAGGAAAATGATTTTAATACATTTAAGCAGGGGATGTGATTTTTGTACAGATTTTATGATTAGAACAATATTTACTTTTGTGTGCCATGAGTATGAAATTCTATAATTTTATGTAATAGTAGAATATTATGTTTTCAAAATAAACATATTATCATTGTTTTCAAGAAGATATTAAAAACGATATAGGAACTATGTTTAAAGTATGATGTAGAAACAATACAGGGATTCCAAAACTATGTATGTTAAAATATGTCGGCATAAGGGTCGTGGTTTTACATGATATAATATGTCAGTGTAAGAACCATAGTTTTATATGATATATTATATCGGTGCAAGAGCCGTGGTTTTACATGTTGTGCTATGCCGTCGTAAGGGCCGTGTTTTACAAAATATAATATGCCTGCGTAAGGGCCGTGGTTTACATGATATGAATGCAAAAGTTCATGAAAATATTATTATGATAGATAGTATTATGAAACAGTTATGAATCATTATATGAAACTTATTATATGTTATTAGAACCCGGATGGCTTGGTTTAGGCTTTCACAAAGCACGATACTGTAGCTATATGTCCACGATCATGTATATGTTAGTGCTACTACATGTCGTAAGGGACTGTGGGAGAACGACAGTCAATGTGGTTTCATGGTAGTGCAGGCGTCCCTTTGGCAGTTTGGACCAGGAGGGGCAAACCCATCTTACTTATAGACTTATGTTGATCTAGCGTGGTCGGTCAACCATTGCTAGGTTCCACCTTCGGGCCGTATAGCCTAGTCATGTAGGGGTAAAACATGACACCAGCCAACTATCCATCTAGGCTGTTATTTCATGTATAGTTATATAAGATGATTTTCATGTACAGAAACTCGGTATGTTATACCATGTTATGATAAATTATGTTTTATCCAGATATGATACAGATAGTTTAACCAAATATGATTTATGAACTGTTACATGTATAACAAAGAAATACTCATGTTGTCACACACTGATGTTTGTTTATTTCCCTTACTGAGAGTTGTCTCACCCCAACTATATAAACATTTCAGGAAACCCAGATAGAAGAGTGGATAGAGCTCCGCAGCGTTAGAGGTTAACCATCATATCCTGTCAAAAGGGTAAATCGTTATGCTAGGGTCTGATGGATTTTTGGGTTATGACCCTAGGGCACTTTTTGGTCTTTTTGGGATGTGTATATGTATATGACAGGTCTGATAGAACTCTAGTATTGTGTTTGGTTGGATGACTTGATATGTATATGATTTTATGTTTTCCGCTGCTTAGGTATCAGAGTTGTATTTCAGGTATATCCCTGGTACCCATGGGTCCAGGTTGATCATGTTTTATTAGCTGAACAAGATATCAAGATTATTATATTAAATGTTATTAGAAAAAAAAAATTTAGTAAAATAGGCAGGTTGTTACATTCAACCTGAGACATTGAGCCCTTTCAGCTAGGATTCGGTTCATCCTTTTTCCCACACCATTTTGTTATGGTATCCGACGTACTGTAAAATGCCTCTTTATGCTATGTTGCTCTCAAAACTCTCTAAAACTCGAATTCTTGTACTCAGTTCCATTTTTTGTCCTAAGGAACTTAATCTTTCTCCCTATCTAGTTTTCCACCTCATCATTCCACAATTTAAACTTTGCAAATGTCTCCGACTTGTGCCGCATGAAGTACACCCAGACCTTCTATGAGTAATCCTCAATGAAACTCATGAAGTACACATGTCCCCCTCGTGACGCTACTCTCACCGGCCCTTAAACATCCAAATAAACCTAGTTTAGTATTTCGTCCGTCTTGTGCATGGTTGTCATGAACTAAACTTTATTTTGCTTCCTAAGCACGCAATACTTGCAAAAATATAGCTTGCATGATTTGACCTCCTTCGAAATATTCCTCTTGTGAAGCTCTCTCATTCCACACTCCCTCATATGCCTTAACCTCATATGCCAAAAAAAAGTATTTTCATACTCAAACTTTGTAGCTACAGCTCCATCTACAACTATCATACCCAACAATGTGTATATATTTCCTGGTACTCTCTGCCCCCCTTCATCATGGTCAGAACACCATTACTCACTTTCAGTACCCTACTTCCATACTTGTAAGTAAATACGTTATAGTATAAAGTGCCTAATGAAATCAGATTCTTCATCGACTCCGGTATGTGCCGAACATCACTTAACTTCCTCACTACACCATCATATATCTTGATTCTAATATTCCCCATCCCGATAACTTTGTAGGAAGCATCGTTTCCCATCAGAATGGAGCCAGAACTCACCAATATGCAGGTGGTGAACCAGTATTTGTTGGGCATCATATGGTAAGAGCACGCCGAGTTTAAGATCCAAGAATTTTGTGAACTCATCTGACTCGGATGAAACTGAGAGCATGTCACCATCACTGTTCCCAAAGTATCCTTCTTCCACTATATTCGCCATGTTTGAAGAACCATATTTTTTTTCAACATTCCCCTTATTCCTCTCCAGAAAATCGGGTTTTATGTGCCCTTTTTTCTCATACTTAAAGCACCATACGTCCTTCCTCTTATTGGAATTAAACTGAGCCCTATTGTCACTTGGTCCACCTCGGAACTTGATCCTCCCACGATCCTAGTTCCCTTTCAACACAAGCCCTTCACCTTGAGTATTTTCGTCATTGACCTTCTTCCTTTGATGGAAACTCAACAGGGCACTTGTGATATCCTCCAACTCTAAAGTCTCTTTCCCCCCATATTAGAGTCGTAACCAAATTCTCGTATGTAGGATATGTAGGGAATTTAGCAGCATCAATGCTTTCTCTTCATCCTCGAACTTCACTTCAACCCGCTTCAGATCGCTAATAGTCTAATTAAATACGTTGATGTGTTGATTCAGATCCGAACCCTCTGCCATCTTAAGCCTATAGAGTCGTTGCTTAAGTTACAACTTGTTCAATAAAGACTTAGACATGTACCAGCTCTCTAATTTCAGCCAAACTGCCACCAGCAATTCCTCCTCCATGATGTGATACATCATGTCATCACCCATATATAACCTAATAGTAGCCAATGCCTTAGCTTCTAACTCCTTCCAACTTGCGTTGTCCATGCCCTCCAGCGGTTTTCCATATAGTGCCTTCACCATACCTTGCTGCACCAACATATTCTTAACCCTCCTCCACCAAATTCCGAAGTTTCTCGTTCCATTGAACTTACCAATCTCGAACTTTGTAGAAGAAATCCAAACCATTGCAACCAATAGCTCTGATACCAATTGTTGATATGAATGCACAGCGGAAACTCACAAACTCAAATCAATTAGGAACAAGTAATGCAAGCACTCAATGATGAATATACGAAGAAAACAATCAATCACAATGAATAAAGGAAAGCAATAAAATCAATGACACAAGTATTTAAGTGGTTCAGTAATGTGCCTATGTCCATGGGAACAATGACTGATTTTTCACTATCAAAACGTCAAGCTTACATCAAAGGTTACAAAATATTGTATATATTCAAACCCTACTGGTACAGAAGGCATAGAGACTATCTAAAATACTTCTCTAGTAAATTCCGGAAGAAAATCCTCCAAACCCCCCAATCTACGAATCTCCTGATTCAAATTTCGTGACCTGAGCCGAACAAAATTGTCGACAGTTTCAGGCAAACCGTCGATGGAAAGATATCGAGAGCTGAATCATATGGACTGAAATCGTCGATGGTTAACCACTGAGAGTAAATCGTCGATGCAACCGTCAACTAACCATTGACAGTTTTCCTCCTACAACCTCCTTTCTTGTTCTTTACATCACTATGCTTCCCCGGCACATGCGTTCCACTCAAATATGAGTCACGTCTCCAACAATGCACCAGTAAGGAAGAGTGGGTTAGTTACTATGGGAGGTAATAGAAGGGATATGGGTAGACCTACAATAACTTGGAAGGAGATACTAAGTAAGGTTTTAATAGCCTTGAATATGTAAAAAGAAATGGTACATGGTCGCATAAATTGTCGGAAAATGAATCATATAACCGACCCCACCTAGTGGGACTTAAGGTTTAGTTTTTTTGTTGTATGTATATTTTTTTTTGTTACTATATACATAAATTTTATTTTGTTTTGAAATTTAAGAAGTCTTTCTAACTATAAGTGAAATATAGGAAAAATTAAAGTTGTGTCACGAAATCAATTCTTAGTGAATGAAAATAAGTCCTATTAAAGCATAGTAAAAAGATCTATCTGTACATTTTAGTGTTAAAGTTTGGAAGTTATACGCATCAGACTTAAATCTTAGTAGTAATAAAAAATAATATGGGAGAAGAAATGTAATACTACTTATTATATAGCTCACACTTAATGTGAATTTTTAATGGATAAAAAAATAGTAAAAATAACTCTTTTCTTGCTCAAAAGTTATTGCATATTAATTTAATTGTCTACCTTCAAACCAATTAATTATATTACCTGAAACTCAATTACCTGAATGTCATGATGATGCATCAATATAGGGAAAGTAATAGTGCGGCTGATTTTCTTACTAAAGAAGGAGAAAGGGGAAAAAATGTAATTTATGAAAAATAACACCTTCTATCACGTTATCTAAAAGGTATCCTTCGGATGGATAGGTGGGTCTTGTTTCTGCTTGTCGTTAGTTCATCTCTAGAGTTTCATTTGGTGTATTTCGTTTTGTTTTTGGTTGTTTTTATATTTCTATCTCCTTTGTTAGCAATGTTTAATTTTGTTTGTCCTAATTTGGTTGGTTGGTTTTAACTTATAATCACGGTATTCCTCCGCCAAAAGTGAGGGTATATTAATAAATAAATGGAGGTGTCGCCCTCTTTTACCCAAAAAAAAAATACTCCAAAGAAGGTTTTTTCGAGCTTGGGGTGAGAAAAAGAGAGAATGAAACTATCACCTTTGTAGCTATATTATATTTGAGAGTTAGAAGAGAATAAAATAGAAAAGTTTTTAGGTAAAAGAATATAAAAGAAATAGTGTGTTAGTTACCTATTTTAAAATTTTCAACTAAAATGTAAAAGGAATAATTATTGCTTCACTATATTTCATTTTATATCAAAAAATAACTATTTTACTAATTAAATATAATCTTGGCATATTTTCATAAAATTTATAAATATAAATTAAGTAATAATAATAAGCACATGCTAAAAGCCATAGTGTTAAAGTTTGATATACATTATTGGCCCACAACCTAATAGTTTAACTTTTAGATAAAGTGGTATTATAATATGGTATCAGAATTAGTTTCTAGGATGTCCTAAGTTTTGATCTTATGGCCTACATTTATTGTGGTATTTTTCTTTAAAAAAAAAAAAAAGAGTTATTTTGTCCCCTACCATGTGTGCTATTTTTATCGTATGTATATCTCTCCACGTGCTATCGGGCCGCACGCAGGGAGTGTTAAAGTGGTATTTCTATCCATAAAAAAGACATAATCATAATATAATAACTCAATGAGTTATAAAATAATATGTATTATCATCATAAAATAGATATATATATATATATATAAAATTATAAATGCATAAAAAGGAATAGATGAAGAATGGCAATTCCAAATTATCTTATGGGAATCATTTATTCTTGTATGTTGTATGGAATATCACAAGCATTTGTATTAGTGGATTATTTTCTTGATGATTATATATTCATACAATTTTTATACATTTTTAGCTCACTCCAATATGTTCTTATTCTCAAACCAAACATAAACAAATTCAATCGTATCTTTTCTTTTTCCCACTTTTGTTCCACCCATGAATGTTTTTAACTTCTCTACTGCTTTGAGAGTACGAATTTCAAATGTTGGATTTAAATTTGAGTGGATTTTGATAAATTTTAATATAATTTTATATCATATTTGATCTAAATTCAATATATATATATCCAAATTCAATATCTATATAAACATAAGATTAGTCATTTTGTAAATGTTTCAATAGTTATACATTAAAAGTTTGGATAAAAGATATTGACCTCTCCTGAGATTTGACAAAAGGTCAATGATCTCCCTTAAGGTTTCAAAACTTTCAAGAATGATGTTTCAAGAATTTAAAATCCTCCGTTAAGGTTAGCTAAGGTTAGCTAAAAAAACACAAACCTCCCTTTATATTTTACAAAACGATAAATTTTTTGAAGAGAGGCTTGTGCTTTTTTTGCAAACCTTAGAAGAGGTTTGTAGCATTTTTGAAATCTTAGAAGAGGTCCGTAACATCTTTGAAATTTTAGGAGAGGTCTCCGTCTTTGTTTTTAAGATCTTAAGGAAAGTCAGTATCTTTTGTCATAAAACTTTTCAAAAGTTCCGAATGAAACTTTATAACAAATAAGAATGAATACAAAATGTAAGATAGACTATCTCTTATTATAACTCAAATCAATTGAAATTTCAACTATCCAAAAAATAATAATGATAATAATGGAATGCAGAATTAATGAAGATGCTGCAAGCCAGCATCCACACCGAACCTCATCAATTGTGCATTCCATTTTTGGTCATGCAGACTGCATGGAAGCCCACCGCACAAAGCTGGCCTCTAAAGATTTGGGAAAGGAATTCACTTCACCTTCACAGAACCATAATGTGCCCTTAAATTGTAGGTGAGAGTTTATTTAGTTCGGTTTGATTTTCATTTTCATTGAATTTTAGTTTTAAATTTTTGATTCGATTTTTAGACTCGGTTGATTTGGTTAACCGAATTAAAAAAATGGTATAAATTAGTAATAAATAATTATATATATTATATATTAAAATATTTTATATATTATATATATACTAAAATTTTATTTATTTTATATATATTATATGCATTAAAATTTTATATATATTATTTATATTTTATATAGATTAAAAATCAAGATTATATATATATATATATATATTAAAATATTAAATCGGTTAACTGACATTCAGTTTAGTTGATTTTGAGTTCACTTAAATATGGAATTTCAATCGACTCGGTTAATGAAAATTTTTAACTAAAATTTTTTGTTTAATTCGGTTAATTAACCGAATTTACCGAACCGATCGAATGCTTACTCGGACAGAGAGGAATTCCTTGAAAGAAATTGTTGGGTACTTGGGATATGTGCACATGTAGATGCATATTCCATTAATTAAAACTTCAATATTTATATTAAATATTTTAAATTAATTTAAATCATAAATAAGTCATTCTTTCCTATGTAATCTAGATAAGCTTCTAATCAACCAAAAAAGACAATAAACTTTTTTGCATGCACCCAATTTTTATTTTTTTGCAATCAACCAACTTGCATTAGTACTCGTTTAAGAGTAGATGCGTGTTTGATGGGCATCTAATAATTTATTTTTAAATTATTAAGTTCATTTTAGATTTAAATAAATCAAACAATTAAAATAGGCAAATTGAGAATTGGTCTTGTTGCTGCCAAAAATGTCGTTCTAACCTCCAGTGAGCTTTTCAATCTCGATCACCTGAAAAGGACAAAAACAAACGCGACTTGGAGGATCCCGGGTGTGCTCCGAGGGATCTCATTGATGCCTAAGTAAGGGAGTGCTTTAGAGAGGTTGTAAGCAACAGTGAAATTGGGTTAGAATGAGATACATTAGTTTCTCCGTAGTACCGCTTTTATACTGGTAAGGTTTAACTCTAGTAGATCTGTCATTTATAGCGCTTGGTGTGGATCACTCTGATCGTTATAGCACGGGCATGGATCACTCCGGTCAATATATGGCTGGCGTTAATGGCTCTGGTCGACCAATTGACTTGGTAAGTGATTTCCCCCATTAATGTTGGGCACATGCCTTCTCTTTAGGGTAGGTGATAAATTTGGGGTATATCAGTCCCCCCCCCCCCCTCTTAGTTTTGAAGTTTTGAACCATGTTCCCTAAGTTTGAAAGTTGTTCCTATTGGGCTTTTGTGGAGTCTAGTTGTGTTTGATCCGGGTGATGTCCTGATCCAAAGTAATGATGCGTGGTTTCTTAATGATAGATTTCTTACTCAATCTTGCTTCATAGAGCAAAGGCTTGGGCTGATAGATCTTTCATTTTTTTTAGTGACTGTCTTCCTATGCATGGCTTGCCGAGCCAAACTCTCGGATATTGGCTAATCCGAGCCGAAGTTGAGGTGAGCATGACTTTGCAGAGCTGATCTTGCTATGCTCCTCGCTTTGCCTAGTCGAGATTGAGGCAAGCATGGCTTTGCCGAGCCAATCTTGCTGCACTCCTAGCTTCGCCGAGCCGAACTCAAGGGAGGTCGGTTGGGGGCCTTTTTGCCAAGCTTTCCCTCATGGGCAATTCTTGCCTAGCTACTCTTCTGAGGACATTATTGCTGAGCTGCTCTTCTAGGGTCATTCTTACCAAGCCCTCCCTCGTGGCAATTCTTCCGAGCTGCCAAGCTGCTCTTTTAATGGCATTTTTGCCAAGCTGTCGAGCTGCTCTTTTGGTGACATTTTTTCCTAGCTATCCCTCGTGGGGAATTCTTCCAAACTGCCAATCTGCTATTCTGGTGGCATTTTTTCTGAGTTGTCCCTCGTGAGGAATTCTTCTGAGTTGCCGAGCTGCTCTTCTGATGGCATTTTTGTCGAGTTGCTCTTCTGGTGGCATTTTTACCAAACTACCCTTTGTGGGACATTCTTGCCAAACTGCCCTTCGTAAGGCATTCTTGCCGAACTACCCTCAGTGAAGCATTCTTGTCAACCTGCCTTTTGTGGGGCATTCTTGCCGATCTGCCCTTCGTGGGGCATTATTGCCAACCTGCCCTTCGTGGCCTAAAGAGTCGTGCTCATCTTTTAGGTCATTCTTGCTTCGCCTAATGAGTTGTGCTCATCTTTTGGGCTATCTTGTGGCCTAATGAGCTATGCTCGTCTTTTGGGCCATTTTTGGCTTAATGAGGGTTGCTTATTTTTTAGACAGCCTTCTAACCTCACGAGCATTGCTCGTCAGTTGGGTAAATTCTTCTTTGCCTAATGAGTTGTGCTCATTTTTTGGACTATCTTGTAGCCTATTGAGCTATGCTCATATTTTGGGCCATTTCTGGCCTAATGTGTTGTGCTCATTTTTTGGGCAGTTTTCTGACCTCACGGGCGTTGCTCATCAATTGGGCCGATTCTTCTTTGCCTAATGAGATGTGCTCATTTTTAGGCTAAAATCGAATAGATTGAAAGAGAATGCACTTATAGATATGAATGCAAAATTTGATAATTTAATAGAACCACACAAAATGTTCGAGCACATGATTGACAGAGATGTAATTTTATGGAACAATTTCCTTTTTGGGCATGCTAAATTGGGTCAAAACCCCCTAGGGCATTGGTATGCGAGACATTTAGGGGAGTGTAGGATCGAAACTTACTCGTATGTCCTAACCCCTTAATTTTGCTTTGTAGATTGTTACTCTCTTGCATCTCCCCTGTTTTGGAGACTTCTCCCATGTCCCTCAGGATTTTTCTCTTTAAATCAGTTCGTTCTCTTCTTGTGTCCATTACCTCTTCTAGATTAATATACTTCTACGCTCTTGCCATCAACTTTCCTATGTTAGCTAGGGTCGTTTAAGCATTCCTCAATAACGCAGATAAATAATTGAGCAAATATTTAAACAATTAACACAATCTTAGTATTTCCCAAGCTTTCACTGAATTTGAAATATAAACAAATAACTACGGAAAATTAAATAGTGCAAGGAAAGAGAATGACACAGGATATGTTATCGGGGTTTGGCCAACTATCTACATCCCCACCTTGGCTAACAAGCACAAGGATTACCACTATAAGCTCACTTAACGGGTGGAACGGCACCTAAACAACCAACTCAATTAACACAAGGTTGACCTCAACCTTTACGACTAGGTCAAATTAACACAGGGCTGACATCAACCTTTTACAACCAATCCTTACTGGACTGGATTACTGCCCCCTCAGGCCACGCCTAAAATAAAACAGATTTACATTGAAAATGACGTACAAACTATATGTTTCTTATTCAAGCAAATTTGCACCAATATAATTAACACACTACTGAATAATATGATAAGATAAGATCAATGTATTTTTAGTGTCTACTCTCAAAGATTTATGCAAATATTGCAATCAGTACGTGAGAATGTAAGTGATAGGATCTTTGTATCAAAATAATAGTCTCAATCACAATGCAGCAACAAAGATCACAAGCACACTTCAAATATCTCAACAAATATTTTTCTCAAAATAAACCACAAGAGATATTCAAAAATGGTTTGTAAAAAATTATTTGATCTTCACATCAAGATGATAATATCAATCAAAATATATAGAAACAAAGATCTTCAGAACAAATATCTCAAAATATTTCTCAAAGATAAGCACAAGAGATATTTGAAAAATGATTTGTAAAATATTTTTCGCAACCAAAACACAATATGAACTCTTTGAGTATTGCAATGAATATGCGAAACTCACAAGTTCAAAGAAGTTTTTTTATGGAGGACTTACTAACAAAGTCTCCTAGAGAAACTTGAAGTTTTGCTCTCTAGTAAAATAATCTCAATAAATAAGAACAAAAGAGAGCTTAAGCCTAATGAGAAAAACACTCAAGCAATCTTACAAAGTGATTTTAGCAATAGGAAAAAGAATGAGTGTTGAAGACTTGAAAATCAGAGTAGGAATTTTTGAATTTCAGAGAGAAAATTACTAATCGTTTTGCTAATCTTGCACTAATCTTTACAAATAAGGGGATATATATAGACTTCCCTAAAATTATAATCGTTCGGAACATATGAGTCGTTTTTGCAAAAAGTTTAAGTGAGGTTAATAAAAATAACAGCAGTTTTAACCTTAGTAAATTTTGACAACCCGAGAGGGTTAGTCGACCATCTTGAGGGTTCGGTCAACAGTAGTGCCAAGTTTGGTCGACTAGGGAAAATTTGAACTAGAAGTTTGATCAACCGTCAAAAGGCGATTTTCCAAATCCGCATGGTTCGGTCGGTCGGATCATTTTGAACTAGGAGGTTCGGTCAACCAAAAGGTTGGGGCTTCTCCCGAGGATGTTCGGTCAACCAAATCATTCGAGTTCATTTTCTAGTCGGTTGACCGAAGGGGTCAACTTGCTGACTCGGTAGGGGTTCGGTCGACCAAGCTATATAAGCTTGGCTAGGTTCGGTCAACCGTATTGTGGTCAAATTATTGATCACTGACTAGTTTGGTCGACCAAGATGAATAATTTTGGTTGGGTTCGGTTGACTGAACATGCCTATTTTGGGCATTTCGATCCTTTTCTCTTTATAATGTTGTCCCTATTCATATGATGATTATATTAAAGACTATGGGAACATTTTTATGTAATATTTAGGGTCTTAAAGACAATATATGGTCTTTGTAAGTTAATCCCAAAAATCTGGCGTCGGTCGACCGAAGAGGATCCTTAGTCATTCAATAATCTTTTGAGCTTATCTACCCTATCATGCATGTAATGCATTGATTATTACAAACCATTTCCTCTTTACTATTACAGACCCGAATAAAACTCAATTAAATTACAACAAATAAATGTTCCGAGTCTTTATCTTCTTCAAGTTCATGTGCGTGCACCATATGATACTTCCAATTGATCCTACACATAAACTCATCAATCATTAAATATTAAAGTATTTGTTATAATTAAAATGGGATATGACCTATAAGGTCAACACAATGTATGGATTTCTTTAGTGTTTCCCTTTCTCCTTGGACCAAGCACATCAGGTGAGCTGAGGTCTTCGCGATCCTGCGGCTACTGATGAAGTGCCCAATGTTTGTTCTATCTCAAATAAGGAATTGATGGACCCAGGCTTCAAGGTTTGGTACCATGCCCTAGTATTTCCTTTAAGGGTGGCAGTAAACGCACATCATATGATGGCATCAGGTGCGCCTTACAGTTTCATCAACACCTTAAAGGTATTCAGGTGATCAATCGGATCAGTCGACCTTTCATACCTTTCAAAGGTTGGCATTTTGAACTTACCTAGCAGCGGGACCTCCATCACGTCTTTGGTAAAGGGCGGATCTATAGATTTCAACGAAGTCTCTTTACAAGATGGGTTGGTAAGCGCCTCCTTCATCATCTTTTCTATTTGATCAATTTTCTTGATCATTTCATCTAGCTCATTCGACCGTGGTTCATTGATTTCTACACTATTCGCGTCTTCCACCTGCTTTGCGGGGTCAATTTTTCCATCGTTCTCTTTTAGGGTCGCTATTGCCTCAGGTGATTTAGGATTTTCTGGTTGATGTGGAGGTACAAATCCTCCCTAAACCTTTTGCCATAGGATCATGTTGAACATGTCTTCCATCTTTTTATAGGAGGCTTCCATCTTCCTTTGGAAGATAAGGAATTCCTCCCTTGTCACTCTCGGTTGGTCTTCAGGTATTGAATGAATGGACTGAGATAATTGATCACCCGCAGCAGGCTTTGACCTTGAGTTGGTGGTCGTTGTCATGATGCAGGGATCAAGGATCAAAAATTTAAAACCTCTCAGAAGCGTTCTCACAGATGGCGCTAACTGTTGGTGCAAAAAATGTCGATCTGACCTCCTATGAGCTTTTTGATCTCAATCATCTGAAAATGAAGAAAACAAACGTGACTTAGAGGACCCGGGAATCTCTCTTATGCTTAAGTAAGGGAGTGCTTTAGAGAGGTTGTAAGCAACTATGAAATTGGGTTAGAATGAGATACCTTAACTTCTCCGTAGTACCCTTTTATATTGGCGAGGTTTGACCCTGGTAGATCTGTCATTTATAGCGCTTTGAGTGGATCACTCTGATCATTATAACTTGAGCGTGGATCACTTTGGTCAATATATGGTCGGCGTCAATGGCTCTGGTCGAGCGATTGACTTGGTAGGTGATTTCCCTCATTAATGCTTGGCACATGCCTTCTCGTTAGTGTAGGTGATATATTTGAGATATATTAGGACTAACTTTTAGTTTAACTAAACCAGACAATGGATAAAAGAATTCAAAATTCTGTTAAATCAATAAAACTGGTTAAAATGGAACGATTTGATAGCTTTAAAACTGTTTCTATTAAAAAATATTTCACGTTGGAAATTATTTTTATTTAGTATACAAAAAATAAGGTATGTTTTTCGGACATAACTTATGTATTCTACTTTGTAAGAATATAAAACATAAAAATATAAATATGATATTGTGATGACACAATTAATTGAACTAGGTTGATTGAATCAATTTCTCTAAATATATCGATTAATAGGCTTATAATACTTCACAATGAGCTTGATTCTCGAAGATATATAGCAATAAAAATATGCATAGCAATATCACTTTTGATCATTAACATACTCTTCTCTTTTTAATATAAATTCTAAAAAATTTTAAAAACTAATGATGCATTTAATTGTGAAAAATATTTTATTTCTAGCTTTCAAAGAATTTTAAAAATTTTAGCTTATGTTATAAATTTTCAAGGTCCATATTAAAAAGGTAGAAAATAAAAAATTTATTTAAATATGTAAAGTATTTTTTTATTTTTTACTTTAAACTTTAAAATGATTGCGAAAAAAATAACTTGCTTTGAAATTTTTTAAAATTTATATAAGTTAAAATTTAGAATTATGAATTTTGAAACTTAAATTTGAATTTGCGTGAATTTAAAAGAACCTCTATAATAATCTAAATAAATTAAAATTCAAGATTTTAATTTCATGCTCTCATACCCAAAACAAGAGTTAAAAACTTTGAAATATAATAAAAAAAATATTTTTCAATTTATATAAATTTAAAAAAATTTAAAAATAAAATAATATTTTTACAATTATTTGAAAAAATAGAAATAAAAATAATATTATTTCTACAAGAAGGTAGCATAAAAATGTTTATTAATTTTTATTTATTTCATACAAATATTGTAAAAATAAAATTATTTTCAGCAATTAAACGGTCTAAATTTTTAAAAAACTTTTTAAAAAACTAAAAATAAAGAATAAAAATATTTCTACGGGCCTGAGCTCTTTTAGAAGCTGAAACAACTATTATAAAAAAAAAAGTGTACCCAAACCAAACACGGCCTTGAGGCAAAATCCATGGCCATTTTTGCCGAGGGGCCATGGCAGCAGAACACAGAATTCAATCAAGAACCTTTGAAATCTGTGACCTCCTGGTTACATTAACAGGGGCAGCTGCTTGTTGAAAGTTAAAACTAGCCACACGACAAGGTATGATCCATTTCAGCCAAAACCTCACTTTGGAATTCGATTGGAATACTTCTGCCGGAAAGAATCGTTGAAGTCCCAGCAAAATTGAATGTCTTGCATTAAATGAACAAGTTGTATTGTAGTTGCACCAACACAATTCACCCCTTCCATCTAACCTATTTAACAAGGTCTCTGTCTTCCTTCTCTAAATCACAGGCGCCACCTGCAGCACCACCACTGCCGCCGCCGGAAGGGTGTTTCGGTGTCGTACTCCTCTGTAAGTGTTTTTCTCTCCTTGCCCGTCTCCCTCTGGCTTCTGGGTGAGTGTTTTGGGATTGATTGAGAAAATGGGTCACGTTTGTTCTGCTGTTAATTTGCAGAGGAGGTTCTGGGTTGTAGTTCCGTCGCCTGTTTCAATGGCGTCATGTATTTTTGGTTGTGTTTGTAAAATTTTATACGAATTGAAATATTGAATTTTTTAGGCCTTAGCTTTATATTAGTATATTTAATAACTATGTACGAATTGAAATATTGAATTGTTTAGGCCTCAGCTTTATATTAGTATATTTTATTATTTCATTCCCGAGTATAATTCCTTTCTTTACTCTTTCATTGTTTTCGCATGTGGTGTTAACTAATGCTGCCTTTATTTGTATTTATTTAATATTTTCACATTCCATGGATTTCTGACCATGTATCTTCCCTCAGATTCATTCACATGATTTTGGAATTGAAAGTTTACTTTTGACATCTGCTACTGGGTGTAAGTTATATCAGTGTTTATACATCTTTTTGTGAATTTGCTTTCACTTGATTCTTGCTGAAGCTTTGTTAAATGATTATGCATTAGTTGACTGCTGTTGAATGTTAATATTCCCAATACTCCATTTTTTCTACCCTCTTTATGGTGGTGAGCCGTTCATGACTTTTTTGTTGGGTTCAAGACTTTTTGTTTTCTTTCATTGACTTCTTACTTGGTTGATTCCATGGTGCTTCTTTAGTCTGATCAGACTTGTGGATTTAATTTTCCATAAAAATTCTGCCTGCTAAGGTTTTTCAAGTGAGGAGAATGAAGAACTTTGCAGTTCAGGTCGAGGATGGAAGGGAAGGCCAAGATGGGAAGCCATCAGTTGGTCCTGTGTATCGAAATCTACTGGCCAAGCATGACTTCCCACCATCTGATTGTGATTTAAATACAGCTTGGGATATTTTAAGGTAACTCAAAAACATGAATGGTTTACATGCAAATACCAATTGCAATCAATATGTGAGCACCAGAAGCTTGCTATGAATGTTTTATTATCAAAATTGATATACTAAGAGGGAAAAAAAAAGTTGTCAAACTTCACTAAATTGTGTGAATTAGACCGTGGAAATATAAACCAGCTGCTTCATAAATAGATGAATGAATTGGGTGTTTGAAATGATTCGATAAGAGCATATGCTCAACAATTCACTTCTTTGAGAACAAACATTTCTTGCTGCACAGGGTATCTGTTAGCAAGTATCCTGAAAATAGAATGCTTGGATGGCGTGAATTTATTGATGGGAAGGTAAACATCTATTTTAAAGCAATGTCAATTATCAAAATATGATGTCACATAGTTCCAATATTACTTTTCAACTTTGTTTGATCTCCAGCCAGGGCCTTATCGGTGGAAAACATATAAAGAAGTTTATGAGGATGTTCTGAATGTTGGTTCTGCATTGCGGGCATCCGGTGCTGAACCTGTGAGCCTATACTTCTGCTTTGGCCATTGGCTTGTGTTTGGGGCCAATATAAGATTTATGAAGCCTTTTTCTTTTCTTTGTGGGCATTTTACTTATTTATCTTAACAATCTTCTCATGATAGGGTTCCCGGATTGGAATCTATGGGTCAAATTGCCCTCAATGGATTGTAGCAATGGAGGTCTGTTTGGACCCATGTTAACTAATTTTCATGTTTTTGGTTGCTAGATATCTTATCATGACTTATGAGCATGTAATAGAAAGTACTTTGAAATTTTGTACAGGCTTGTGGTGCCCACAGTTTAGTTTGTGTGCCCCTCTATGATACCCTTGGTAAACTTCTTTCTATGAATTTTTCCTGTATTCTGTTTTTGTTCCTCACTCTTGCCTCTCTTTAAACATTAAAAAAAATAAAAAAATTGCGGTGGGCTTCACACAAATACAGTTTTTTTTTCCCCTTTTTGATTGTTTTAAGAGTTAGGAGATCTTTGACTTTTGCTACAATCAAATCTTTTTCCTAATATGCCTGTTTGTCTTATGCTGGACATGAATGTGTCTTTGGTAGTTACTAGGACGTTTTTTTAGACAGGAGTGGGGACCATGTAGGGGTCGGGTTGGTGCTAAATGGCGGCTTGGATTTCCTTTCATATGGTTTTCTTTGAATTTATCAGCAGCTATTAATTTGTGCTACCTATATATTCTTTTGGAGACAGGGCCACGAGCTGTGAATTTTATAATTGATCATGCAGAGATTGATTTCGTTATTGCCCAAGATAAGAAAGTAAAAGAAGTAAGAAAGATAAAACTGATCTGCATCTTACTTAGTAAATTTACTTCATATTTTCTAATGTTATAAAAATCATCTAAACGATTCTGTTTTGGTTTCCCTATGTGTTTGTTTGCAGTTACTAAAACCTGATTGTACATCTGCTCAACGATTGAAATGTGAGAATAGCTAGAGAACTTCTTTAATATGCTACAGTCCAGGAAGAAATTGGACTAATTTTCTTGTGGTTGCAGCAATCATTTCCTTTACCTCATTCACAGAGGAAGAGAAGAACAAGGCAGCCCACATTGGAATAAAACCATTTTCATGGAATGAGTTCCTACATTTGGTTAGTTTCTAATATTTTCCTTTTGAGTTTATTGTTTGAGGTCCTAGCAGGCAGAACTTTTAGGTAAGATGTAGAATTATTTAATTCTGTTACCTGAATATCGATAACGAAATGTGTGTCCTCGTTGAAAGAGAGTTGAAGATATTTCAGAATTCCTGTCCCCACCCCCTCTATCTCTTGGGGTTGATGAGTAGATTTGGCTTGTTTGGGTCACTTATTAAAATGTGTGTTACATGTTTAATGCATTCGATGCTCGTTGTTTTGCGTTGTGTAACTTGTGCTATCACACATGATCCTTTCTTCAAAACATATTACTTTAGAACCAGAAGAAACATTTTCCCTCATTCATTTTGTTCTGACAGGAAAGGAAATACCAATAAATGATTCCTCTCTCTCTCTCTCTCTCTCTCTCTCTCTCTCTCTCTGCTTGATGAGTAGATTTGACATGTTTGGATCTCATTAAAATGTGGGTTACGTGTTTAATGTAGATGACACATGCTGTTTTGCGTTGTGTTTTCATGCATGATCCTCACATCGAAACATGTTAATTTAGAAACCAGAAGACATCCTTTCCCTCATTTATTTTGTTCTGAAAGGAAAGGAAATACCAATAATCGACTCCCTTTCTCAAAAAATTTTCTCCTTTCCTTTCTTTCAACATTTTTTTGGGTAAAAGTTGTCAGATACTTGTTTTATTAAACCGTCTATGCTTAGAGATTGGCAATTTAAAGGACATGCTTTATACTAGTGTCATTCTTCAAGTTCTTCACTGTGCTTTTTCTGTTGTGGTTCATTTGCAAATATCTTTTTTCTTCAGGGAAAAGAAAATCCATCAGAGCCTCTGCCTCCCCAACCTTTTAACATATGTACAATAATGTACACGAGTGGCACCAGTGGAGATCCTAAAGGTGTTATCTTGACTCATGAAAACATTGCAACATATGTACGAGGAGTTGATCTATTCTTGGATCAGTTTGAAGACAAGGTAAATGAGCACTAGAACATCTGATAGATTGTTTTCAATCACATAATTCTTTCACTAACATTCTAATACTACATGAAATTCTTCACAAAATTTTTTAGTTTGTGTGCATGTTTTTTCTGTCATCTGGCAATGAAATTTCATATCCCCTTCCCCAGATATTCTTCATAGAAACAAGGCAGTGCATGTTCTAAATCTCTCTGTCTCTCTCTCTGGGAAAAAAACTGAAATTTTATGATGACTTACTGGATCAACTTCTCATGAAATCATCTGCATGGATAGCATTTCTCATGTTTTCTACATGTATGCCTCTTTTTGCATGAATAGCTTTTGGCTACCTGTTTCGTTCTCTCCTTGTTGTTATCTTGATGTTCCTTCGGGGTTCTTACCAGATGACTGTGGATGACGTGTATCTATCTTTCCTTCCTCTTGCTCATATTCTTGACCGCATGATTGAGGAGTATTTCTTCCATAATGGTGCTTCTATTGGCTACTATCACGGGGTATGATTTTTTAACTCCATGTTTTGTTGTTTGAACTGTAAGCTCTTTTGGTTCCTAGACCTTTTTTTTTGGTGTGGTGATAGCATGTTGTGTGATGCAGAATCATAATGGCAATGGAGGTATTTTGTGTGCATTGTGCGTTTTTTTGTGTGTGTATGTGTGTGTGTGTGAGAGAGAGAGAGAGAGAGAGAGAGAGAAAGAGAGATAGAGAATCATTTTCCTTTAACCTTTTAAGGGGATAATAGAAAGGTCCAAATTTGAGGATGTTGTGTCTTCAGTTTTAGCTTTGTCTCAACAATTAGCTGATAGAATGTATTAACTCTCTATATTTTTGCACATTTTTTAATTCCTCAGCCCAATCCATAGAGCTCTCTGTTTCTTTTCAAGTTCCCCATGCTCCTTTCTTTCTCCATTCTTTGCTGTATTTTTTCCCAATAAGATTCATGATTTGTTGTTTAAAATTTAAACTATCTTGACTACTGTTCGAAGGATATCAATGCATTGAGGGAAGATTTGATGGAGTTGAAGCCAACATTTTTTGCTGGTGTGCCTCGAGTTTTTGAAAGAATTCAAGAAGGCATGGAAACTTCATTGGTCATTTTATCAGCAGTAGTTATCTGGTTTTATAGGTTTAGACCTACCCTCATACTGAGCTTTGACTTTTTCTTCAGGTATAAAAGCAGGAGTACAAGAGCTCAGGCCATTGAGGAGGAGAATATTTGATATTCTTTACAAGTAGTAAGTTTGATTTTCAATTCTTTATGAACTTTTACCTCATGTTTGGAGAGACATTGGATTTGGAGTTATATTGGATTTGAATAGGATGATGTATAAAATTGTATTGAAATTTGTCCAAATCCATCCAAATCCAAATCCATGGTCCAAAATCCATGCTCCCAAACACTACCTTAAATTATTCTGGACAGAAATATGGTGCTTTCGTAGAAAATGATATATTTATGACATTGCTGAACTCTAATGTCTTTCACACAGCAAACTTGGCTGGATGAATTTAGGGTTTAAACAGAAAAATGCATCACCATTGGCAGATCTACTGGCTTTCAGAAAGGTTATATCTATTCCCCTGTAACACCACACACACTTCAAAAGTGAAATTCTAGTCATATGTGGCTGCTAATGCATGTGATCTTATTAATCTGAACTTCATCAATTAGAAAACTGTAATTCATGTACGTCTGTATGTTTGCATGCATGGCCATAATCAGTTATTATCTAACTCTTTTTTTCCAGATCAAAGCTAGGTTAGGAGGTCGGGTTCGACTCATAGTATCTGGTGGTGCACCGTTGAGCATTGAAGTGGAAGAATTTTTGAGGGTTACTTGCTGTGCGTATGTAGTTCAAGGCTATGGTAAATAACTATACATTAATATATATATATAGGTTTTTGCCCCCCCACCCCCCCTTCCACTCCCTTTTTGAGGCCTGCTTGATGTGGCACTAGCAGAATAGCCTACTAGTCATGGGAAGAAAAGATGTTGAAATAAGCTGCTGCTATTCTACAGGGAGATACTAACAATTACTATCATTTTTTAATGAAGATAGTTCAACCATACCTTGATGGAAAATCTTATTTTTAGAGTATTCCATATTTTCCCTTGGAAATTTTTATTAGTCTGAAATAGTATCATTCCAACAGTAGAATAGGGGCATCTTGTTTGGTATTCCATTTGAAGTTTTTTATTTGTTTCATTTCCTAATTTGATTCCTTAACTAGGCTATTCATTCTGTTTAGATACAGCTGATCCCATCTTTACATTTTTTCTTGTGTACAGCACATACATATCTAACCAGTCATATTTTTGATTCATTCAGGGTTGACAGAAACATGTGGGCTGTCCACTCTTGGCTTTCCAGACGAAATGTCCTTGATTGGAACTGTTGGTGCTCCATCTGTATACTCTGAGTTGCGCCTGGAGGAGGTTCCAGAGATGGGATACAATCCACTCGGGAATCCTTCCCGAGGTGAAATATGTGTGAGGGGAAAAACAGTTTTTTCTGGGTACCACAAGAATCCCGAACTGACTAGGGAATCCATCAGAGATGGATGGTTTCATACAGGTTGAAATGGAGTAATTTCCTCTCTAGAATTTTTTTTTTGCTAGAAGTTCTCTGATTTTTTTTTTTTTTTTTTTTTTTTTTTTTTATATTTTTAGGAGACATAGGGGAGATGCTTCCAAATGGAGTTGTCAAGATTATCGATCGGAGGAAGAATCTTATAAAACTATCCCAAGGAGAGTATGTTGCACTTGAATATCTAGAAAAAGTTTATGGTACTAGCTCCATTGTTGAAGACGTAAGCATCAATTTCAGTTTCCTAAGTTGTATGAAACCATTCATGTCATCAGGCCACTGGAGCTGGGATTAATTTAATTTTTGTTCATTTTCTATAAGATATGGGTCTATGGGGATAGTTTCAAGTCGATGCTGGTAGCAGTAGTTGTACCACATGAAGACAACACCAAAATTTGGGCAGATATGAATGGCCACAGAGGTTCCTTCTCTGAATTGTGTTTGCTTAAAGAGCTACAGAATCATGTCCTCCATGAGCTGAAGTCTGCAGCAGTGAGAAACAAGGTAATCTAAAACAAATTTGCAAATTACTGCAAAGAAATTATCTGCATTCCATGTTGTTATTTTTTATGGTCATATTGCTTCGCAGCTTAGCATTTTGTGACTTGCCAGTTCCTTCGCTCATCTTCTCCTAATGGAGCTGAGATGCATGTGGCTCTAACTGACTCCGACTCAAATTTTGGAACTAGATTTGTGTTTGAAAAACTAGAGTTTGATCATTGGGACTCAGCACATAGATAATGTAAATGAAGGAAACAAATTTGCTCTAGTGTTGTTGCCTCTGTAGGATGCCCCACTGTTCATAACATGAACTCCACTAGCCTAACCACCAATTCTGCAGACCTAGACCAAAACTGCTTTCCTGCTTTTGGTGCACATGTACGACAACCTATTACTTCTTTCTCTACCAAGATTTATAACTTTTAATTCTAATTCAAGCACAAGTGGAAGGTAAATATTTTTTGTTTGTTATGCAACTGAGAGGGCATTTTTTTCTTTTCTTTGGTCTGTTTCTAACTTTTCTGCCTTTCTGTAAATCAGCTAAGTGGTTTTGAGCACGTCAAAGGAGTGATTCTTGAGCCCCGACCCTTTGAATTGGATCCAGACTTGGTGACCCCTACAATGAAGAAGAAAAGAGAGAAGATGCTTAAACATTTTCAGGTAAATGAACTCCACCTCCACAACCCAACACCCCCCCCCCCCCCTTTTTTTCACTTCCATTTTGTTTGGGAAAAAAAGAACTAAATAAAATGCTCATATGACATTTAAATTGTGCAGGCAGATATTGATCAACTCTATAAAAATTTGGCGGGAGGCAAACGCTAGGGGTGGTGGTTGCAAGTTTTGTAATGAAGCAGTCATATTCAAATTTGTGCAGTTATATGCGCTATTTGTGTTAATTAGTTCAGAGGGTATGGAACCATTCACCAATAATAGTTCCCTCTCCTGCTAAATCAGGGTATAAATAAAAGAATAAGTACTTAAGGTGTGCAAGTTAGTTGCATGGCAAGGGCAATTGGTGGAGAAATATGGAAGGCAAAACCCAAGATGCAATAAGCAAAGTGTATTTGAAAGAATACTTCATTTGCATGATAATGTAAGTTGTTGCTTTCCTTTTTTAATCTATCTTTTTGGGCAATGTTGAAGGGTTTTAGAGGTTTAAACATGAATTTCAGAGGTGACTCCAGGCAATTTTCCAAGGAAGACCAACAATGCAAAACAGAATCATGGGTAGGAGTTGTCGATGGTATGATCAATTCAAAATCAATCTGACATTCGAAAAGTACGATTATTTGATGTAAGATTTGGTATTCAGAAATTGAATATAGCATCTTATAGATTTACTAAACAGTGCAGCATTCATGTTATTAGAATTCACACCATCTCGCTCTACTTGTAAGTGCTAATGTGATATTTTTTGATTAATAGATTCAAAATATTATGTGAAGAAATTGGCCTCTCTCTTTTATATGAATTAAGTACCAGACAATATACACTTGAATGGTGGTCCAGAAAATTCATGTTTACACTAATTCAAAATTTTATAGAAATGTTTTAAAGATGTTTTAAATTTCTTTTCAACTTTTTCACATAAATCTTTAACTATGAAATAAGGGGGATACTTTTTTGTAATTTATAAAAATAAAAAAACCCTACAATTAAATATGCGGGACCTTTTCTTGAATATATTCCTTTTATTAGAAGTATGAATTTCGAATCTTGGACTTGGATTTGTGAAAATTCAAACTGAATGAGGTACAACGTTGTATTCAGTTTTGTTCAAATTTACACAAATTCAAATAAAAAATCTAAAATTTTTATTTTACTGAGTTTGAATTTTAGACTTGAGTGAATTTAAATAAAATACGAAGTCAACAACAACAAAACTAAGTCTTAATTTCATTAGGTGGAGTCGACTATATGAATTATTTTTTGCCAAATAGTCTCCGGACAACTGCTTCTAAACCAAAATATCAAATAATTATCCGTCTTGAAAATCCCTCATCAAATTTCTCCGAAGCAGTAGATTTTTTAAACAAATCCAAAGAAGGCATTATAGATTTTGAAAATGTTGACAGCTTGAAATGTTGCAAACCTTAAAAGCAAGTTGGAAATTTATGACAGAACTGAAGTCTTGGTTAGTAATACCGTAATACTGTAATTTCCCCTCTGTATTCTTTCAAAACGGCGTCGTTGTAGGACTCCTTTACTTAACCGGTGGACCGATGCGGGAGCTTGGCTGTCGAGCTCGCCATGCGCAGGTTGCGCGGCGCCCTTCTTCTTGCTCCTTCCCGCCACATATGTACACTCTCTACTGCTAATTTAAATGATATGATCAACGGATATATTCGCAACGGTCGTCTAGACGTTGCCCGCGAATTGTTCGATCGGAACCCAGCCAGTCGAGATATCATTTCTTGGAATTCAATGATCGCCGGGTACGTTAAAAAAGACCAAATACAGCATGCCCAGGACCTGTTCGATCAAATGCCGATACGAGACGTCGTTTCGTGGAACACCATATTGTCCGGGTTGCACAAAAATCCAGAACGAGTCTATCAATCTTTCTTACAAATGTTATCAGTCGGTGTGAAGCCCAGCCAATTCACGATGTCAATAGCAATCGCTGCCCTTTCGAACACAGAGCTCACTGTTTTGCTCCCCCAACTTCACGTGTGCATAATTTGTTTAGCGCTTAATCATAATCCGCATGTTGGTTCAGCGTTGATGAAGGGTTATGCGAATGTGGGGGATTGTATTGCTTTGCGTTTAGTGTTTGATGAGATTTTGGTGAAAGATATAGCATCATGGAATGCATTAATTATGGGTTATATGGAGTTGGGGTGCACAGGTGAAGCTCACAGAATGTTTGAGGAAATGCCTGAGAGGGATATAGTATCTTGGATTACTTTAGTTAAGGGGTATA